>NC_072480.1:22250000-22551250 GCF_027574615.1 Eptesicus fuscus
TAACATACTTTTGCTTACTAATCCAATTTAAATTATTGACAAAATTTGAATCCCTTCTATTTGTGCATCATTAAATTTTATATAGAAAACTGAATTAAGTTTACAGAATCAAATTTAAACTGGTAGCGACATTAAGGAAACTATGGAAGGGAAATAGTTTCTTGGGTTTGGTACTAGATTGGATTATTCCAGCAAGTTAACAGAAAGGTTGAGGAAGGAAAAAAAGTGAAGGCTAGAATAATCCATATACTTTATTAACAATCCCCCAATTAAAATTGCTTTTAGATTCAGTTGGTAATAAGGACTTTGCTCTCTGTGAGTAAATGTGTATTTTACATATAGTTAGAAAGTAATGTTTTAATTACACTATCTTATATAAAATAATTGCCCTTCATTTAGAAATTCTTTTCTCTCACTTGTTTGTTTCCAACTTTAAACTTCACAATTATAAAATTTTTATTTTGGTGAATATTATTTTCATTTATATTTAATTGAATAAAATATTGATGAAATTGTCTGCTTTGAATAGGTACTATTACCAAAGGGGTATTCTGTCAAAAGTAGAAGGTCAGCGCTTGGTGTATCAGTTTAAGGAAATGCCAAAAGATCTTATTTATATAGATGATGAGGATCCAAGTTCCAGCATAGAATCTTCAGATCCGTCACTGCCAGCAACAACCACTTCAAGCAGGAACCAAGCAGGCCGATCAAGAGTATCTTCAAGTCCAGGGATAAAAGGAGGACCCACTACAGTTCTAAAACCAGGGAATTCTAAAGCTACTAAAACCAAAGATCCTGTGGAAGTTGCACAGCCATCAGAAGTTCTGAGGACAGTGCAGCCCACACAGTCTTCATATCCCACCCAGCTCTTCCGGACTGTTCATGTAGTGCAGCCAGTACAAGCTGTCCCAGACGGAGAAGCGGCCATAATTAGTTGTGTGCAAGATGAATCATTAAATTCTTCAGTTCAAAGTATTAGGTGAGAAAACTAAAATTTACCAGTGTGTACTATTATGTGATGTTCCTGATCCAGAGCCATTATTTATTAAGGGGTCTTAAAAATGATACAGATTTCAAGCTAGAATGTTTGGTCAACAGATTGTATCAGACCTGATTGTATCAATGTTTCCTTTATTTTTACACTTTGATATCACTTGATGTTATTCTATCAATTTAAGTCTAGTCCACTATCCTTTTTATAACTGGATTAATTTATATGATAAGGGATCCACACATAAGAAAACGCAGAGAATGGTTTCAGATCTATTTTCAAAGTCAGAAGCTGCAAAAATTCAACAAAAATGGACATATCATGACCTTTTGGAATGTATTGAGTTCCAAGATATAAACATTATTCCTTGGGAAATCCTATTATGGAACAGTTAGTTCCAAAGTTCCAACAGGTAGAAAGGCCAAGAATCTAAGGTCCTCTTTTTCAGGCTTGCAGAGTGGCAGAAGTTGGCTTAATCAAATCAAATTCGCTTCATAGTCTCAGGAAAGATATGAAACAGCAGATTGACTAAGAAAACTCTATCTGCTTCAGAGTGATCTTTTGCAGATATTTGGGGCTTGGCTTGGCTGATTTAGAATGGGGAAAATGGAGAGAGGGAGAAAATTAAGGTAATACTCCATTTTTCTGTTTCTACTGTCATGAATTTCCAGTACATAAATTATAATAAAATATAGGAGCCCCTCAAAGTCTACTAAAAATTATTATTCAATTACTTCTTTAAAAATATATTTTATTGATTTTTTACAGAGAGGAAAGGAGAGGGATAGAGAGAAACATCTATGAGAGAGAAATATCGATCAGCTGCCTCCTGCACACCCCCTTCTGGGGATGTGCCCGCAACCAAGGTACATGCCCTTGACTGGAATCGAACCTAGGACCCGTCAGTTCACAGGCTGACTCTCTATCCACTGAGCCAAACCGGTTAGGGCTTTGATTTCTTTTATTAGTCAACTTCAGTCTTATATTCCAGAATATAAATGCTGGGTTTTTGTTCAATTGATCTTGAAGTAAGCAAACATTATCTAGGATCAAGATTGACTTAGGTGGTTCAATCTTTCTTATATAGTCCGTTTAAACCTTTAACTTTGTGAAAATTGAATTCTTTTAAATCTTTAGTGGACTTGCAAGGAATAAAAAGATCACTTGTTTTCATTTTAATTGGACAAGAATGATACATCTCTAACTGGCATTTAAGAAGTAATTATTTAGCTCTCTATTTCCTTTTAATGTTTTATTTTCCTCCAGATCCTATTGGTTACATGTGATGACTGATTATGTAATTGGAAGTATGTGGTTCCTTCCATTGGTTTCTAGGCCCTTTGTCATCATTATATATATTTGTATTGATAAGAAATATACAGTGGCCACAGCTAATCACTGGGGCCCCCTTCTTGGAGTGATTTATTGGTTTTTTTTAGCATCTGTAATCAAAGTTTCCTTTTGGATACTTTATTACTCTGAATGTCAGTTTCTCAATAAGACTCAGTACCAGACATGAGTCCATATACTTACCTAGCATAACTTCTTTCTCTGTAATATTTATTCAAGAATTAATAGTTTGTTTTAGGATATTTTAAATAGATTAGCCTCTAAAATTGAATAATGTGTAATGGAGCCCTCCAACTTTGTGAAATATTAGATGTGACATTGCATAATATTAATTAACTATTCTGAGTCTGATTCCTCATCTACATAATACATGTGGTAATGCTTAACCTTACAGATAGTTATAACAACTAAAAGACACCTCCTAACATCTGAGTAGATACTCAACAAAAGCTAAATGTTACATAGTCATGCACCACATAATGACATTTCTGCCAATGATTGATGGTGGTCCCATCTATATATATAAAAGGCTAATATGCTAAGTGTCCCTCTAACCATCTGACTGGTCGCTATGACATGCACTGACCACCAAGGGGCAGACGCTCAATGCAGGAGCTGCCATGATGCACACTGGCCATTTACAAAGAAACAGCACTGTAGACCTGGCACCCATAAAGCAACACTTGGCTTCCCCCAAGTGGGACATAGGCCCCAGCACCACCCTGGAGCAACAGCCCACCAAATCGCAGCTGACGCTGCTGAGACCCCGTGGCGCAAAATGAGGCCCACAGCCCAGCCCAGAAACAGTTGTTGCGGGCACCAGGTAATGACATTACATAGCAACACCTGGCTTCCTCTCCCTAGCGACTAGCCTCCTTGGAGTTTCTTCAGCCCAGGAACACGACTTGCTTTATAGCCAAGTGCAAACATTTTACGCTTTAACCAAATGTCTGTGAAGCATTTTCCTGTGCCTCATCTGATTTGAGCCTCACAGAAGTCCTGGGCTAGGTAGATAGGAGACTCGGTAGAATCCTATTTTCTTTTCATTAGCCAGAAAACCGAAATTTAGAAAGTTTAGAAACTTGACCCGACTGAAAAGAAGAAATTGGACAGGAATGATACATCTCTAATTGGCATTAAAGAATTATTTAGCTATCTATTTCCTTTTAATCTTTTATTTTCCTCCAGATCCCATTGGTTACATGGTGGACCTTGAAAATGACTTCAGGTTTTCTCACTGCGCAGAATATAGTCAAACACTGCTGCAGTTAAATATTTTACCCTTTGTTCTCCCTGCGTGATCTACAATAATAATCTGATTTGTTTTGATATTTACTGCTGTGTTGCTGACAATTACCTGAAAGAGAAGTTGGGGTGTTTCACTGGGCTGAAAAAAGTTTAGCTACATCAGAAAGCAGGTCTAATTAAGCAAGTTTATTCTGTATAAAGTATAAAAGGCTAAGTTGACTCGCCCATGCGCAATACATATAAAGCTCTCTCTGGTGCTAATTGCAAGCGTGTGTTTCAATCTGTCATTGTCGATCGTGAATTTGGTTGACACTTCTATTATAGAGAAGGCGAATAGCGACATTAAAATATTTATTCTAATTAATTTCCTTCCAATGTGCATGCATCCGTGCACCAGGCCACTAGTAAGATTATAATGGAGCTGAATTTTCTGTAAGAAATGGAAGGGTATGTGGTACAGGTATTTTCCTCTGGTAGCAGCGATATTTGAGGGATTTGGCAATATATTCCCATCTACTCAGAGCACCTCAGTCCAGGCAGACAGCCACTGACCTTTTACAGCACAGAGGAGCCTGTACCCACAATGCTACAACCCTCCCAAATCTAGCTTGATCATATTCAGAATACATGGCTGTAAGTTCTTTGTTGAGGACTAAGATCCTGTACAAGGACACAGGTCCACAGGAGCTACCTTAACAAGTATTAAGTGTCACTGACACTTTAGAAAACGCTTTTTGTAGCAGTGTGGAGCCAGCCTGTACCTGTGCTTCGGAAATGTTTTCAGGTTGTAATGACGAAAAGTAGATAGGTTTTATTTTTTCCATCAGTTCAATGCCAGAGAGAGCTTTTTGTACCAAATAGGGTCATGGAACCAAAAACAAATTGTCAAAGTCAAAATATTGAGTCATCAGTTCTACACTCTTTCCATGTTAAACAACCTCTTGTGTGCGTGTGTGTGCGTGTGTGTGTGTGTGTGTGTGTGTGTGTGTACCACAAAGATTCTTAATCTGACCACAATAGCCAAAACCACGTTGCCATGATAATCCCCTATGTTCCTTTATCTCTTCATCTTGATTTCGTATTCCTACTGATGCTCAGGCCACCTTTCACTTCCTCCTGATAGTCACTATTATAGTTATCTATGCCTTACCCAGCCAATTTCTCCTCAATATTTCCAGTCAATCCAGCCTACCTCTCTGTTCATGGAGTAGCATTGACAGTTTCAGTGCTCTATTTCTGACTCTGTTGGAAAGAAGTAGGGGAAGGGTTTGTGGGACATTGTTTATACAGTCTCAGTTGTGTTCAGTAATGTCCTAGGCCTTCACATTATTTCACCACTCACTCACCCAGAGCAACTTCAGTCCTGTAAGCTCCACTCATGGTAAGTGCCCCATACAGATGTACCATTTTATCTATGATGCCATATTTTCACTGTACCTTTCTATGTTCAGATACACAAATACTTACATTGTATTCAGTTGCCTATAGTATTCAGTATAGTAATATGCAGTATATATGTTTGTAGCTTAGGAGGAATAGGCTATACCGAAAGCCCTTAAGTATGTAGTAGACTGCACCATCTAGATTTATGTCAGCAATTTTCAACCTTTTTCATCTCATGGCAAACATAAACTAATTACTAAAATTCTTCAGCACACCAAAAAATATATTTATGCTGATCTGACAAAAAAAAAAAGTAATTACTTGCCCTTTTTGCTCCAAAGTGACTTAAAAAAAAACACACCAGGTACTTATACTGGTATATAAAGATATTTGGTACCAAGTATTAACCAATCGGACACAACTTTATTATGCAACGTGACCAGTAAGATGCAACTATAACCCGTTCGGCGTGGCTCAGTGGTTGAGTGTGGACCTAAGAACCAGGAGGTCACGGTTCAACTCCTGTTCAGGGCACATGCCTGGATTGCAGGAGGCAGCCGATCAATGATTCTCTCTCATCGTTGATATTTCTCTCTCTCTCTCTCCCTCTCTCTCTCTCTCTTGTGTGTGTGTGTGTGTGTGTGTGTGTGTGTGTGTGTGTGTGTGTGTGTATTTAAAGATGCAACTCTATTATATGACATATATATTTATGGTTCAAGACAGGGCATTCACACCAGATAGCTATTGTTGTGTTGGCTGTTGTCATTTTTTTATTTGATAATCTAAGGGAAAAGAGGTCAGTGCCCCTGATTAAATAGCCAGGTATTACATGTCTTAAAAACTCTTGTGGGCTCTGGCTGGGTAGCTTACCTGGTTAGAATGTTGTCCTGATATGCCAAGTTTGCAGGTTTGATCTCTGCTCAGGGCACATACAAGAAGCAAACAATGAATGTGTAAATAAGTGGAACAACAAATCGATGTTTCTTTCTCTCTTCTTTCCTCTCTATAAAATCAATCAATCAATAAAAAAATTAAAAAGTTATTGTGGCACACCATGGCACATCAGTTGAAAATCATTGATTTATGTAAATGCAATCTATGATGTTCACATGACAACATTGACTAATGATGCATTTCTCAGAATGTATCCCTGTCAAGTTTGATAAATTTTAAAAAACCAGTATCTATCCACTGGTTACAAGAAGCTTAGATTTTCAAAAAGTAGTTAATTATAATATAACTTGTTTATTTTTATTTTTTAATTTATCTTTACTTATTGAAATTATTACATATGTTCCCCTTTTTCCCCCATCGACCCCTTCTATCTTGCACCCCTCCCCTCCCCCGCCTCTGCCTCAGGCCTTCACCACACTATTGATTTTTTAGTAATATAATTACACCAGACACAACTGACAGCTTAATAATTAATAATTAACTAAGAAAAATATTTTTCTGTGGTTGAAAAAAGGTGCATAATATTTTATCCTTTAATTGCTAAATTTTTTATTAGTGAGAATTGTTTTAGAATTTGTCTAAATAAACCAATATATTTACATCGTAGATAAGTATATTTTCTGGCAGATGGCAGTCAGGTATTTCAATAAAGGAACATTTTTTTCCTAATTTGAACAAAGTCTAGTATTAGCCCTGATTAGCAATATGCAAAATTTTCAAGTACATTATTGCTTGTGCCACACCTAAGAGAGGGAAGGAGGAAGGGAAGAGGTGTGTATTAAAATGTTGTAACTGTTCACAGCCATCCTATATAATAAAGAAGTAAAATGCAAATTAACCCTCACACCCTCACAAGATGGCTGCCTACAACCAGGCCAGCAGGGGGGCTAGTGAGGGACGACCAAACGACTGAACAAGCAGGCTGCCTGGGGTGACCAGGCCAGCAGGGGGGGGCAGTTGGGGGCAACCAGGCCAGCAGGGGGGGCAGTTTAGGGTGACCAGGCCGGCAGGGGGGCAGTAAGAGGTGACCAGGCCGGCAGGGGAGGGGGCAGTTGGGGGTGACCAGGCTGGCAGGGGGGGCAGTTGGGGGTGACCAGGCCAGCTGGGGGGGCAGTTGGGGGCAACCAGGCCAGCAGAGGGGGACAGTTGGGGGTGACCAGGTCGGCAGGGGAGGGGGCAGTTGGGGGTGACCTGGCCGGCACGTAGAGGCAGTGAGGGGTGATCAGGCCTGCAGGGGGGAGCAGTTAGGAGCGACCAGGCAGGCAGGCAGGCAGGCAGGTAGGCAGGTGAGTAATTAGGAGCCAGCTGTCCAGGATTGTGAGAGGGATGTCCAACTGCTGGCAGTCGGACATCCCCCAAGGGGTCCCGAATTGGAGAGGGTTCAGGCTGGGCTGAGGGGACCCCCACCATGCACGAATTTCATGCAGTGGGCCTCTAGTAATAGATAAAGTAGTAAATATTCATCTTTAGCTGAAGCTATTCGAGGACTTAGGAAATGACAGTGTGTTGAATGATTAAGCACATAGGCTATGCATTTAGATGGCTTTTTATCTAACTGGTCACCTTAGACAAACTATTCAATCTCTGTGCATTAATTTTTCCATATGTAAAATGGGATAGTACTTAGAGCTGCAAGGCTATACGTATTTATAGACACAATTGGTATGCTTACTATATGCCAAGTACTATTTTATCAATATGTACATGTACGTAAACTCTTGGTATGGGAAACCTTAAAAAAGTGATAGCTAACTATAGGGTCAGGTACCATACACAGGCACAGATTTCACACAAGCTATCCTGATTCAGGTGGACAGGAGGAGTAGGGAGGCATGTTGCATTTTGGAAAAGTTTCCTGGCTCCCAAAGTTATTCTATATCCTTCTAACTCATCCCTGCCTGCCCAATAATATTAGTGCATCTGGCCTTGATTCCTCGCCACACCCTCCCCACCTATTAAATATTCATTACCCAACTTATATTCTCTTCTATCTCTGTTCTTCACAAGAGCTGCTAATATCCTGCTGTAGACTGATTCTGACCATGGTGACTTTGGTGGCAATCTGAACTTGGAAATCAGTCATCTTACCTGTGTGGGTGGGGTCTAAGTCACCCTGTGTCTTTCCACTTCCTTTGAACTTCTGAGTTGCACTGAGTCTTCTTGTCACCTTTCTACCTAGCACATTTGTTTTTTACTCCACAATTTCATTTCTCACATATGTGGCAGGCCACATGACTATAATTTACTAAAATTTACCTGTAATAATCTGGCAATTGTTAACTATTTAATAAGCCTTGGGTTATTTAATTTTATCTAATGGTATTCTTGGGTATTTTTGTATGTACAGTGTTTACTGCAGAGTCTGGCATGATGTTAGTTATGTTGTGATGAAAATATGGGATGTAGCATTTGAAATACATAACTCTTATTTTGTCAAAATAACTTGTCAATGTTAATGTTTTAAATGATGTAGAATATGGTAATTTTCTCACTTTTATTCCTTAATCTCTATAGGACTATACAGGCTCCAACCCAAGTTCCAGTGGTCGTGTCTCCTGGGAATCAGCATTTGCATACAGTAACGCTCCAGACAGTGCCAATCACAACAGTTATAGCCAGCACAGACCCATCGTCAGGTGCTGGGTCTCAGAAATTTATTTTACAAGCCATTCCATCATCACAGCCCATGACAGTACTGAAAGAAAATGTTGTGTTACAGTCTCAGAAGCCGGGCTCTCCTCCTTCCATTGTCTTGAGTCCTGCCCATGTACAGCAGGTTCTTACTAGTAATGTCCAGTCCATTTGCAATGGAACCGTCAGCGTGGCGTCATCTCCATCCTTCAGTGCTACTACACCTGTGGTGACATTTTCTCCTCGCAGTTCACAGCTGGTTGCCCACCCACCTGGCACTGTAATCACTTCAGTTATCAAAGCTCAGGACACAAAAACTCTTACCCAGGAAGTAGAGAAAAAGGAGGTCGAAGATGATTTGAAAGAAGACACTGAGGAAACCGAGCAACAGCCACAGCCTTACGTGATGGTGGTTTCCAATTCCAATGGACTTACTTCTCAGGTAGCTATGAAACAAAATGAACTGCTGGAACCCAACTCTTTTTAATTAAAATTCCAAAAGAATTATGGATGATTGTTTTTTAATTTAACATTTCCAATTGAATGCAAACTATCTGATTCTAAGACAAAATTATAAAGATGTTCCTTTTTGTAGTTTTTAAAAATAATTAAGAGTTAGTCTTGACTTTGTTAGATGAGGGAGGAAAACCAAAGTGTTTCTCTTTGTTCGCCAAATGTTTCAGAATTCAGTTGTGAAGGAACAGGCATTTTATACTATGAAGACATTCTTTTGAGATTTTTTTTTTCAGTTGCTATATCTTAAGCATTTTTAAAGTTGCTTTTAAAATTTTACAATGTCTGATCTTTTCTGATTCTGTTGTAAATACAGTACTTAAATAGAAGACAACAGGAAACTTATATAGGAACTATTTTCATTCCACTTGTGTAAGTTAAGTCTTGACTCTTTCAACTGCAAGACACCTATTTTATGCTTTGTTAAAATTATGATTTCACTAGATTGACTTTTAGTTGGCTGCACAGTATATTGAACTATGAATGTAAAATATAACATTAAAATTGAAATATGCCCATGATGATGGCTGAACCTGTTTCAGAAGCAGGGTAGTATGAAAGCATCAATCTAAGAGTGGCTCTCCTAACTAGTTTTGTAACCTTGGGCAAGCCACTGTTCTTTCTGGGCTTCAGTTCTCTCATGAAAGTAAGGAATACATTTGGATTAGACTAAATGATCTTCAATTTCCTTTACAGTTCTAAATTTATGATTCCAACTCATATTTTAGAATTATATCAATTAAAACATCAGCTTATTTCCTAATGTAAGTATAGCAAAAATATTGCAGAAAAATTGCCCTAGAAATTAAAATTTCTACTATCTGTAAGATTGCTATGAACCTGAATTCTTCATTAATTCTTTAGGCCCCTGTGCACTGTGGCCCATTAGTAAACATACATTGCTAAGTGCTGATACACTGCTGTTCTGAGAGAGTCTAGACTCTTTCTTAAAGGCTCAGAAAACAACCAAGCCTTGGGTTAATCTGTTTGATTGGTCAGTTGCAATAAAAGCACAATTGCTTTATATTTTGGATCTTTTTAAAAATTAGTAGGGGGGGAATTGCATACAAAGATAATATATATATATATGTATAACCACGTTTTTGAAATAAATTTCAGATTACTTTTCAACTGTAAATAATGTACATTTAATTTCACAAGAAAAATTGTTTTCTGCATATTTTCTAGTATAGGAAAGATAAATTTTTGTAGATGAAAAATTTTTCTTTAGAAGTCTAATGTTATATGTTTTCATATTACAAGAGTGACTTTGTATTTAAACAAAAATTTAAATTTTGGAATCCTCTAAACATTTTTGTATCTGCAATTGGTTTATTATTAAATAAATCATATAAAAATTCTCATGTTTTCAAGCAAAAGTTTCTTTAGAACAAGTATACAGAAAATGTTGCTAGTATTTAATAGTGTTAGTAAATGCTTACGTAACAAACTCCATTAGTCAGAATTGCAGAATGTCATCCTCTCATTTTTCCTTTCAGCCATGCCAAATGGCAGTTTCCAGACATCACACAATGAATTACAAAGCTCCAGAAATTAGAAAACAATAAAATGTTCTCAGCAATAATATTCAACATAATTTTAAAAACAAGTTTCCCAATTTCTAGTTAGAAATTAGACGTTAATTGATTAACAGAACAGAATACGAGAAACAGAAAATGTAGGAAAATTACAATTTCAATCCTATACCTCTATATCCAGAAGTTACTTTCACTTACGGATTTTCTCATGTCAGTTAATATTCTTCCAAAATATCATTTGGAAAGGAGCATTCTTATCTCTGAAGATGGAGAGACGCTGAAAAGGATCTCAATGAACAAGCCTTTCTGAGTTTCCCCAGTTTACTACCCTTCGCTCATGCCCTTTTCTTCTTTTTCCCTACAATTTTCCACTCTTCATCAAACTTAGTATAAAAACGCTCATGCTTAACCATTTCTTTGAGTCTTCATTTCCTTATGAAGGCTCCCATGTCACATAAAACTTGTATTAAATAAATTTGCATGCTTTTCATCTTTAATCTGTTTTTATCAATTTGATTTTTAGGCCCAGTTTGTGACACTAAGAAGGGTGAGCAAAGTTTTTCCTCCCCTGGAACTCTCTCTAGGCATGCATCCCTTAACATGATGCATCATACATACTGATCTCCTGAATAGGGGCATAGCTCTCATTCAGCACTTGGCCTTTGAACATCAAATCATTGATTCAATATGTATTTATTAAGGAGAAGCACTTGTGATGTTACTGTCACTATCCTTAATCTATAATCCTGCTGCTTTCCTCACTTTCCATTCATTCTTTAGCCCTCTTTAATATTGCATTTGCCCTTCCTATTACCCTGAAATTACTGTTGCAAAGATCTCTAATTAGTAATCAATTTCCATATTGGCAGATTTCTGTCCTCCTCTTCCTTGATCTCTCTAGCATTTGACAACCTTTTATAACTCACTCTTCTTGAAACTCTCTATTGTCTTCACTTTAGTACCCAACTCTTTCCTGTCCTCCTCCTGCCTTCATAACTGTGTTCCTCTTGGGTTTCTCAAGAGACATTTTCAAAGGTTGGAGCTCCCTTTAATTTTATTGAATGGTCATTGTTCTTCTCATTCTCTTTGCTTCACTTTGTCCCCTCCAGTCTATTCTCCTCAATGCAATAGGAGTGCTGTTCCCAGAACACCCTGAGCAGCCATCCCTTCACAGTTTATTGGCTAGATTGGTCTTATACCCCTTAAACCAATCGCTGGCCAAAGAAACTGGATTATCATAAATGACTTAGTCATGTGTTGGGAATATGGACAGCAAACAAAATTGGGGCTCCATCATAAGGAATAAGGGTGGAATGATACAACCTATTATCACCCATACACATCATTCTATATATACTGGTACACCTTCAAAAATGTTCATGCCTATGGGAAACATGTATTTCCCAAAGAGAGATCAGCCAAAGGCTCAATTACTTGATCCATTTTCATGACTAGGATCATCAAGGTGATGTGCAAGTCCTCTTTTTCAAATTAGCCATGGCTCCCTAGTTTATTGTCCTCCACAACCACATCTATCTAGTCTGAGCACTAGGAAGAATACTTTCCAAGGATTCTCAGCTTTAGAATACACTACTTGATGGTGTAAATTTGATGCCCTGTCTCAGGGTCCCCGTTTTCCTAGCATTGCATCCTTAGTGCCTTCCATTCTGCCTCTTCCACCTGGCTTATTATACTACCAGTTTAGGTTCTTGGTCATTAACAACTAGAGGCCCGGTGCATGAAAATTCAGCCCTCAGCCTGGCCTGCCCCATCTCACAGTCCGGGAACACTCAGGGGCGGGAGGCGACCCGGCAATCAGGTGAATGCAACGCCCCATCACACCTCTGCTGCTGCCATTGCCAGCAGCACAAGCCTCGGCCGGCCCTGGTTACCTGAGCCTTGGGCAGCTGGGCAGCCACCATCCGGGGCTTGCCAGTGCCTCAGGCCAGCCCTGGGCGGCTGGGGGACTGAGGGAACTGGGGGACTCTGGAGGCAGGCGCGCGGAGTGGCCGGGCCCACCTGGGGCAGGCCTGGCCTTGCTGCACGCCTGCCGCTCTGGTGGGGCTGAGGGGACTGGGCGTTGCCATCTTTGAGGGCGTGGCAGTCAATTAGCATATTCCCTGCTTATTGGCTATGGGCGGGACAGTCAATTAGCATATTCCATCCTTATTGGCTGTGGGCACTGCCATCTTTGTGATGGTGTGAGGGTCAGTTAGCATATTCCCTCTATTAGATAGGATAGTGATGGATTCTGGTGTTCAGCATAAAAGATTTCATTAGAATACTGTATAGCTCACAGAATAGACAAGAGGACTAGAGAATCAGGGTCAATATGAGTCACAAAGCTAGAATCAATTGCAAAACTATACTGCACAACTGGTCTGGTGAGGAAATTGTAGCCACTCTTGTCAAGCATTAAATACTGACTTTTGGCCCTGGCCAGTGTGACTCAGTTGGTTGGGCATCATCCTGTGCCCAGAGAGGTTGCCGGTTTGATTCTAGGTCAGAACACATGCTCAGGTTTGGGGTTTGATTCCCAGTGGGGGGGGCATGCAAGAGGCAGCTGATCGATGTTCTGCTCTCACATCAATGTTTCTTCTCCCTCTCTAAAAGTCCAATAAACTATTCTTTAAAAATAAATAAATGAATACTGAGTTTTGTACCTCTTTCTCTACCACAACAGAAATTTTATTTTTATATAGAGAGAATTAACCACAGTCATTTTTGATGCATTGTGTCAATTAGCTACTAATTTATGTGATTGGCAGAATCTAGGTCAAGTGTCCAGGCCTTTAACTCCAAGGGAAGTTGAGAAAGAGAGTTCAACTTCTCAACTAGTTTGGCTTTTTAGCTTCTATAGAAGACGATGCTGCAGTGAGAACTAAAATTTAGGGAATTTCTCCCCAACATTGAAGGGGACTTAGATTCTTTGCTGCCTAAAAAGAATGATCAATCTCCTCTGTAAGGGCAAATCCAAATTTTTGGGACCTGAATTTACACAATTTGGTGGTTGGGTGGGTAAGGGGGACTTATTTAGGAAAAGCACAAAATTAGAATACCAAATTAGAGGGTTTGAATCAGTTTATGCAAATGAACAGCTCTAAGGCTGTAATTCTCAACTCCCTGTGCTCTATTTTCCAGACCTCTGAGTTTGCTGTTACTCTGCTTAGCACAGTTTATTTCATTCTATTTGGCTAACTCCTACCTATTCCTCAGACCTCAGCTTAGACATTACTTCCTCAGAGAGCTTTCTCTGAGCTCTTAAAACCTTGCCACTGCTGTCATGAGCCCTTTAATTTCTCCCATTTGGGCACATATAACAGTAAATAATTGCCTGCTGATATGTGTCATTCCAAAACTAGATTATAAAGAGCAAAAGTTGTACTCATTTTAGTGCTCTCAGTCCCAAGTGTAATATCTGTACATAGTAGGCACTCAATACTCATTAAAAATGTAACTATACTACATACTAGAGGCCCGGTGCATGGATTTTTGCATGGATGGGGTCTGGTCGGCCCCACCCTCTGGTTGAATTTTGGTCAAGGGGACAATTTGCAAATTAGCCTTTTATTATATAGGACTAGAGGCCCGATGCATGAAGATTCATGCACGAATGGGCCTTCCCTCCCCTGGCTGCCAGCACTGCCTTCGCTCTGGCTGGAGCAGCCTTTCCGCTCCGGCCCAGAGCCGCCTTTCTGCCTTCCCACACCCAGAGGCCCGGAGTGGCTGGGGTGGTGTGGAATGCCTGCGTCCCGCCCCGCGCCTGGCTGCTCGGTGCCTGCATATGCAATTAACCCGCCATCTTTGTTGGGTTAATTTGCATAATCACTCCTGATTGGCTGGTGGGTGTCACAAAGGTATGGTCAATTAGCATGTTACTCTTTTATTAGGTAGATTCTCTTTGCCTATTTTCATGCTCATGTTCTCATATTGCTAAATACTATCTGTATGCTGATGATTATCAACTTTTACTCAGCATTGAACTTGTTTTAAAAATGTCTTTATAGAGCTATAATTGACATACAATAAACTACACATATTTAAAGAGTACAAACTCATGAAATCACTATACTCAAGCAGTGAAGCTATCCATATATTTGGTGAGTCTTACCCTAAAAGTTTTCTTGTGCCCCTTTTAACCACTCCCTTCTTGCTGTTCCTCCCTGCTCTTGGCCCATTCCACCCCTCAGACAACCACTGATCTGCTTTCTGTCACTATGTATTAGTCAGCATCTTCTAGGATTTTATGTACATGGAATTAAATAGTATGTACTATTTAAAATATATATATTTTATTGATTTTTTTACAGAGAGGAAGGGAGAGGGATAGAGAGTTAGAAATATCAATGGGAGAGAAACATTGATCAGCTGTCTCCTGCACACCCCTTACTGGGGATGTGCCCACAACCAAGGTACATACCCCTGACAGGAATTGAACCCGGGACCCTTCAGTCTGCAGGCCAATGCTCTATCCACTGAGCCAAACCAGTCAGGGCAGTATGTGCTATTTTTATCTGGCTTCTTTCATTGTCATAATTATTTTGATATTCATCCATGTTGTAGTGTACATTCCTTTTATTGCGGAGTAATATCCCATTACATGGATATACTGTGTTTTTCTATTCACTTGTTGATGGGACATTTCGATTGTTTCTCATTTTCAGCTATTAGATTAAAGCTGCTATAAATATTTATGTACAAATCTTTATATGGACATGTATTTTCATATCCCTTGGGTAAATACCTTGGAGTGGTCTGGCTGTGTCAGAATATATCATTTTACATTCCCACCAGGAGTGCATGCTTCTTCCAGTTGCTCCTTATATCTCCAACATGTCAGTCTTTATTTGCATTTATCTAATGACTAATCATTTTGAGTACCTTTTCATGTGTTTCTTTTCTGATCCATATATCTTCTTTGATGAAGTGACTGTTAAATTTTTTTTGCCCATCTAAAAAATTCTGTTGTTTTTTTATTACTGAGTTTTGAGAAGTCTATAAATCCTGGATATAGGTGTTACTGGTTCTAAGTTGTGTGCCTGAAACTCAAAACATCAATTAGGGATAAGGAGAGATTTCTTGATCAAGTAGGCACCAACCAAGAAGATGGGACATCTAGTCCTCAAAACCATATTAAGAAAGTACAGAGTCCAGGCTCCTTTTATGTTAAGGGAAGGGGAAATAGGAGAGCTGTTGTAAAAACTCAAGCCCCAAGCAGAATTCCTCTAATGATTAGCATGTCTAAAGCAGAAGCTGTTAGCCTGAAGGTCATGGGAACTTAAACAAGATGGAATGACTCGGAGAGACCAAGCATTTCACTCTGTTACACAAACTCTTTGTCAGATGTGATTCGCAAATATTTTCAAAAGTATAAAAACTTTTAAAATTTTGGTAAAGTCTAATTTATCAACTTCTTTTATGATCATCAAAGACTTGGCTTTGGTGTCATGTCTATGAAATCTTTACTTAATCCAAGGTCACAGCAATTTTCTTTCCTCCAGAAGTTTTATAGTTTTGAGTTTTACATTTAGATCCAAGATCCATTTTGAGTTAATTTTTGTATGGTGCAGGGCATGTTTGAAGTTCACTTTCTTACTTTTGTATATCCAAAAGTCTAAAAAGAGTATCCTTTCTACCTGGAATTACTTTTGGACTTCTGTTGAAAATCAGTTGTCCATACATGTATGGGTTTGTTTATGGACTCTGTTCTATTGATTTGCCTATCTTTGTGCCAATACAAAAGGTTGATGTGTTGAAATCAGGTAGTGTTAGTTACCTAAATTTGTTCTTTTACAAAGTTGATTTGGCTATTCTAAATTTTTGGCATTTTCATTTGAATTTCAGAATTTTTTTTTTCAACTTCTACAATGAAAAAAACCTCAATTTTGCATGGGATCATGTTGAATCTATAAACCAATTTGGGAAGAACCAACATGAGTTGGTTTTTGGACTCATGAACATAAAGTGTCTCTCCATTTAAGTGTTTTTTAATTTCTCTAATCAATGTTTTGTAAGTCTCAATGTATACATTTTGCAATGCTGTGTCAGATTTATTTTTCAGTACTTAACATTTTTTATGCTACGGTAAATGTCACATTTTTAAAAATTTCAAATGGATTATTTGATTTTCTTTTAATTTTTCCCTCCTATTTTATTGAAGCATAAAGTACACAAATCTTAAGTGTAAAACTTGATAAAATTTTACATCTGAACATATTGGTATAAGTACCACCCAGCATCCAAGAAGGTTCCCTCATAGCCCTTTCCACCTAAATCATCCTCTGATGCCCCTCAAAGTACTTCCACAGAGGCGGCACAGGAGAGGGGGCTGCACAGTCCCGGTCCCAGTGATATGTAAAATCTGGGGTATTTAAAAAATTAAATCCCGAGTAGAATAAAGGAATCGAAAAAAAAGCAAGTGAGTGCAAAGGGTTAAAAAGAAAAATTGCCCATCTGGTGTGGCTCAGTTGTTGAGCAATGACCTATGAACCAGGAAGTCATGGTTCAATTCCCAATCAAGGCACATGCCCGAGTTTCAGGCTTGATCCCCAGTGGGGGCTGTGCAGGAGGCAGCTGATCAATGATTCTCTCATCACTGATGTTTCTCTCTCTTCCTTTCCCTTTTTCTCTGAAATCAATACACACACACACACACACACACACACACACACACACACACACACACACACACTAGAGGCCCGGTGCATGAAAATTTGTGCACTGGAGTGGGGTCCCTCAGCCCGGCCTGCCCCCTCTCACAGTTCAGGAGCCCTCAGGGGATGTCCAACTGACAGCTTGGGAGTGGGCCTAAACCACAGTCTGGCCTCCCTCTGCAGGAGGCGATCGGGCTGATCAGAGGAAGGTGCCGCCTCCATCACCCCACTGCTGCTGCAGGCCCTCGGCCCTTGCTTCTTAGTGCTGACCCCACCCACTGGTGGGTGGGGGGTGATCTGGGGCCAGGCCGGCTGGGGGAGGGGCTGTAGGAGGTTGAGGCACAGTACTCCGTCCAGCCTCTGTGGAGGCATATCACTGGGACCGGGACTGTGCAGCCCCCTCTCCTGTGCCGCCTCTGTGGAAGGGGCCATGGCACTGGACCAGCCCGTGCCACCGCCCCTCCCACGCTGCCAGCCCTCAGCCCTCGCAGCCACTGCGGCACGTCCGGATGACGTCCAATGTATCCGGTCTAATTAACATATTACCCTTTTATTAGTATAGATTTTATGTCTTTTTTTAAATATGTATAAGGGTATTATTTATTCACTAGTAGCCCAGTGCACGAAATTCGTGCACATTGAAAGGAAATTAATTAGATGAAATATTTTAATATTGCTATTTGCCCTTTCTCTATAATAAAAGTGTGAGAGATAAAAGGAAATGAGTACAATGTATATGAAAATAATACATAATTTTATTAATAACTAAACAATAACAAAATGATATAACAACAATAACAAACTCGTAATATAAAAACAACATTGATGCAAATAATGACTGATAAAGTGATTAAACTTATTCTAATATCTCCCTGAATACCACATTAAGAGTAAAAACACTTTCAGAGTGCTTGACTAATTTCCCTTGAGATAAAGTATTTACAGCTTTAACTTTAACGTAACATGCTCTTTGAACTCAAGAGAAAGCAACAGCAGTAACTGGTTTGGCTCAGTGGATAGAGCGTCGCCCTGTGGACTGAAAGATTCCAGATTCGATTCCGGTCAGGGGCATGTACCTTGGTTGCGGGCACATCCCCCGTAGGAGGTGTGCAGGAGGCAGCTGATCGATGTTTCTAACTCTCTATCCCTTTCCCTTCTTCTCTGTAAAAAAATCAATAAAATACTTTTAAAAAGTACTTAAAAAAAAAAGAGAGAGAAAGCAACATATAACTGACCATGTCCAAAAAAGGGTTCAGGTAGGAATATTCCTACTCTGTCTAGAGTTTGTCCTTGTGATTTATTAATAGTCATCACAAATGCTGGCATAACGGGAAACTATCTTCGAATTAATTTAAATGGGTGGCCAGTGTCAGATGGGGACAAATCAATTCTTGGAATCAGAACAATCTCTCCCTCTGCAGATCCTGTTAATATTTCAGCTTTGATAATGTTAGGTTGCAATCTTTTGATAATAAATCTGGTACCTGTATTACAAAGACCCCATTTACTATTAAGATTTCTCAATAGCATGATGATTGCACCCACTTTCAATTTTAGTTTATGACACAGCATTCCAGAAGGAGTAACACTATTAAGAAATTCAATAGGAAAATTTTCCTTTTCAGCATCATCTGTTGAGTCAATGGAGTCATCACTCAAATAGGTGTGAAAATCTCCATCAAGTATATCCAAAATTTCTTCATTTAATTTTTGAACGTGCTCATTTTTTGAACAAAGAATTGCACGTTTAGATATATTTTTAATATTATCTATAGATATACTATTTCCAAAGGTGGCTTTAATAATAGATCCATTAAAAATCATTTCATGGGGAATTTCAATAACATCCATTCCTAAATGAAAGCTGCTATCAAGTTTGCCATCTCCAAGTTTGACTAACCATTCACTATAAGCAGAATCCTCTGATCTCATATTTGTTTTAAGAGACAACTGTCTGAAACATCCCCAAACACTACAGTACTTTAAACTTATTTGTACTATGGCCAATCGTATAGCATGGTGACACAAAAATCCCCTCTGAAAAGAACTTTCCCACCAAATGCAACATTCAAATTAGCACCAGCGAGAGCTTTATATGTATGGCACGTGTGTGAGTCAAAGTTTATTTTTAAATTTCCACTGTGCGTCATATGTACTGGTTGGTCGGACGGATGGACAAATGTCGGTCACTTAGCCTTTTATCTATACAGATTATGAGTCATGATTTTACCTTTTTAAAAAATTATCCTTTAATACCTCCAAAGCACAATGAGTAAGAATCTGAAGGTTTATGTGGCTTCTATTTGGTTTCTAGGACAAAGTTCTTTCCTTTACCCACCACTCACTTCTCTCCTTTTACTCTTGAATGTTAATTCCAACATAATTGCTTTCTCAGTCAGGCAACCACAAAAAGAAAGAATGAGCCTACAATTCATGCCATGTAATCTCTATCAGGCATAATTCAAATCAAATCCCATCAGGCAAAGTCTGGGATAATTAAAATGTATAAGAGAACAGTGGTGACCTGGGGGAGAACTTATGAAACCTTGTCTCCTGATTTTGCTGAATATTCTTTTTGTTATGCTAGACTCCAAGTCCCATTCGGGGACCTGGTCAGGTGACTGCGGGGGCTAACCCACGCCGACTGCCCTGGTCCGTGATCCGTGATGGAGGACCTGGGCAGGCGGCTGCGGGCGCTAACCCATGCCGCCTGCCCTGGTCCGTGATCCCTGATAGGGGCTTGGAGCTGGCGGCGGCTGACTCGAAGCCCCTATCCGGGACCTGGTCAGCTGGCTGCCAGCGCTAACTGCCTGCCCCAGTCCACCATCATGGCTTGGATTCCACTGGCAGCAGGTGCTGCCCCCTCCCCCCGCCATCTTTGCTGGTTCAATGTGTATATTTGCTCCTGATTGGCTGGTGGGCGTGGCTGGTGGGCGTGGCTGGTGGGCATGGCTTATGGGTGTAGCGAAGGTACGGTCAATTTGCATATTACTGTTTTATTAGGTAGAATATATATATTTTAAAGGAAAAAGGAAGCCCAGGAGATAGCACCAGAAGATAAAGCTATTCAGGTAGGATTGCTGAAAGCCAAAAGATAAAGGCACAGAAAGATAAAGAGAAGTCAGCATATGAAAAAAATGTTTACTTAATAAGGAGTTCAGTGACGCTTAAATATTACACATTGATGTATATAAGCAATAAGAAAATTTAAGGGGTTTTGTCTATTATTTAGGATCCCTTTTTTCTACTATTTACTTCAGTTCCCCATTGTTTTACAGTTTATGAATACTGATATTGGTTCACTCTTAATAAAAGTTGTACAAAGTACAAAGACAATTTTTAAAAAATGAGGATATTGTAAGGAGCCTCTGGGACAACTTTAAGTGTACCAACATTCACATTATGGGGTACCAGAAGGAGAAGAGAGAGAGAGCAAGAAACTGAAAACCTATTTGGAAAAATAATGATAAAAAGCTTCCCTAATCTGGTTAAGGAAATAGACATATAAGTCCAGGAAGTAGAGAGTCCCGAAAAAGATGAACCCACAGAGGCCCACACCAAGTCACATCATATTTAAAATGCAAGAAGGTGGGTGGGAAGTGATCAACCAAAGAATTTGTATGCATATATGCATAACCCATGGACACAGACAATAGGTTGGTGGAGGCCTGGGATTGGGGTGGTCTAGAAATGGTCAATGGGGGCGGGGGGGAAGGGGTACATATGTAATACTTTCAACAATAAAGATATTTAAAAATTAAAACAAAACATCATTTCCCCAAAACCCTGGACTCATTCTTGACTCTTCTATTTGTCTCACACACCATATCTAATCTACTATTAAAACCTGCTAGTTCTATCATCAAAAGAAAATTTAATTAATTAAAAATAAATAAAATCCAAGAAGTTAAAGACAAAGAGAGAATCTTAAAAGCAGCAAGAGAAAAGCAGTTAGTTACCTACAAGGAAGCTCCCATAAGACTGTGAGCTGACTTCTCAACAGAAACTTTGCAGGCCACAAGGGATTGTCACGAAATATTCAAAGTGATGAAAAGCAGGGACCTAAAACCAAGATTACTCTACCAGCAAAGCTATCATTTAGAATCAAAGGATAAAGAGTTTCCCAGACATAAAAGCTAAAGGAGTTCATCACCACCCAATCAGTATTATATGAAATGGTAAAGGGTCTTCTTGAAGAACAGAAAAAAAGATAAAAAATATAAATAATAAAATGGCAAAGTATACATATCTATCAACAATTATTTTTAATGCAAATAGATGAAATTCTCCAATCATAAGACATACAGTGGTTGAATGGATAACAAACAAGACCCTTACATATGCTGTCTACATATGCTGTGTCAGATCAAAAGATACACACAGACTGACAGTCAAGGCGTGGAAGAAGATATTTCATGAAATTGGAAATGGGAAAAAAAGCTGGCGTAGTTAATACTTAGACAAAATAGACTTTTTAAAAAAGGCTATAACAAAGGCAAAAAATGACCCAGCCATTCCACTGTTGGGTATGTAACCAAAGAAACCCCAAACACTAAATTGAATAGACATGTACATCTATATGTTTACTGCAGTATTATTTACAATAGCCAAGATGTGGAAGCAAACTAAGTGTTCATCAATAGGTGAATGGATAAGGAAGAAGTGGTGCATATATACAACGGAATATGACTCAGCCATTAAAAAGAATGAAATCTTGCCATCTGCAAAAACAGGGATGGACCTAGAGGGTATTGTGTTGAATGAAATAAGTTAGGGAAAGACATGCCATATGATTTCACTTCTAGGTGAATTCTAAAAAGCCCCAAAATAAACCAACAAGCAGAACAGAAACTGACTCATACAGAGAACATTTTGACGACTGCTAGCGGGGAAGGAGCTTGGGGGGGATGGCAAAAAATGTGAGTGGACTAATAAGTACAAATTGATAGTTACAAAAATAATCATAGGGATTATTAATTAAAAATAAATAAAATCCAAGAAGTTAAAGACAAAGAGAAAATCTTAAAAGCAGCAATAATCCCTATGATTATTTTGTAACTATCAATTTGTACTTATTAATCCACTCACATTTTTTGCCATCTCCCCAAGCCCCTTCCCCGCTAGCAATCGTCAAAATGTTCTCTGTATGAGTATAGCTAAGGAATATAGTCAATAATATTGACACTATGTATGGTGTCAGATGGGTACTACATTTATTGGGGTGATAATTTTGTAAGTTATGTCTAATCACTCAGTTGTACACCTGAAACTAATATAATATTGTACATAAACTGTAATCCTATATAATAAAGAGGTAATATGCAAATTGACCGTCACCCCAACACATAATATGGCCGCCCCCATGTGGACATAAGATGGCTGCCACAAGATGGCCAGCAGGGGAGGGCAGTTGTGGGCAATCAGGCCAGCAGGGGAGGGCAGTTGGGAGGAACCAGGCCTGCAAGGGAGGCCAGTTGGGGGTGACCAGGCCTGTAGGAGAGGACAGTTGGGGGGTGACCCAGGCCTGCAGGGGAGGGCAGTTAGGGGCAACTGGGCCTGCAGGGGAGGGCAGTTGGGGGCGACCAGGCCTGCAGGGGAGGGAAGTTGGGGGTGATCAGGCCTGCAAGGGAGGGCAATTGGGGGGGGGCAGGCCTGCAGGCGAGGGCAGTTGGGGGGGGACCAGGCCTGCAGGGGAGGCAATAGGGGGTGACCAGGCCTGCAGGGGAGGGTAGTTAGGGGTGACCAGGCCTGCAGGGGAGGGCAATTGGGGGTGACCAGGCCTGCAGGGGAGGGCAGTTGGGGGGGACCAGGCCTGCAGGGGAGGGCAGTTGGGAAAGGGGACCAAGACTGCAGGGGAGGGCAGTTAGGGGTGACCGGGCCAGCAGGGGAAGGCAGTTAGGGGTGACAAGGCCTGCAGGGGAGGGCAGTTGGGGAGGACCAGGACTGCCATGAGGGCAGTTAGGGGTGACCAGGCCAGCAGGAGAGGGCAGTTGGGGGTGACCAGGCCTGCCAGGGAGGACAGTTAGGGGCAACCAGGCTGGCAGGGGAGGGCAGTTAGGGGTGACCAGGCCGGCAGGGGTGGGCAGTTAGGGGCAATCGGACCGGCAGGGGAACAGTTAGGTGTCAATCAATCTGGCAGGGGAGTGGTTAGAGGGGTGATCAGGCTGGCAGGCAGAAGTGGTTATGGACAATCAGGCAGGCAGGCAGGCAAGTGGTTGGGAGCCAGCAGTCCTGGATTGTGAGAGGGCAGTCGGACATCCCTTGAGGGGTCCCAGATTGGAGAGGGTACAGGCTGGGCTGAAGGATCCCCCCCACACACACACCCCCAGTTCATGAATTTCGTGCACTGGGCCTCTAGTTGAGAAATAAAAAATATTTAAAATGAATTTAATGTGGGACATGGCAAATGATGACGTTTTTTAATAAGACAGAATCAATTGGATATCCATGTGTGTGTGTGGGAGGGAAATAAACCTTGATTTCAACTTCTTACCTTTCACAAAAATTTGAGGTAAATCAGACCTGGATACGCATGGCAAAATAATAAAGCATCTAGAAGAAAACAGAATTTTCTTCATGGCCTTGGCATAGGCAAAGCTTTATTATCTGTGATATAAAGAGCATTCATCATAAAAGATCAACAAACCCAGAAAGTTTTAACTTAAATATTTCTGTAATTGTTACCTTCCTCTTCATCCTTACAACCACTGAGCTATTTATGAGTCACTTTGGCCTGTGTTAGAGTCCAGAACAAGCCACCCCAAGATGTGCAGCAGTGGTATGCAGATTACTTTGAGGTAAAGGCAATTTTAGCTTCAGGCTCAAGAGAAAATTCTGCCCTCTTCCCCCAAGTACCTAGAAGAATTTGAATCAGAAACCTTGCTCATGAGAGATTATCAGAGATAACTTCTATTGACCTATCTAGTATAGGTCAGGGCAAACTACTAATTACTGAATGTCTTCTTTTATCATCCTGCAATGACCTTTTGAAGTCCCCAATGCACCTTATTTCATCCCTAGCTCAGGATGTCTTATATACCTCAATCCTCCTTTCTATCTCTGAATCTGTCAGGTATGCATGGTCCCTGTCTCTCATGTATGTGGTGTTCCCATGCACATAATAATAAATTTGATTTTCTCTTGTCAATCTGCCTCCTGTTAATTTGATTTGGCCAGCCAAAAGAACTAGAGGAAAGAAAGGGGCATTTCCCCCCCTTCCCTACCCCTGTAAAACAGCAGTGGTCTCCCAACAGCTGTTCTTATTTTCCCTTTAATCATTCTCCTCCCGCCCCCACCAGCCTCCTGGGTGGCGGTGGGGCAGAGGGAACCCCTTTAATCATCCTTTAAAAAAAAGTTTTTTATTGATTCCAGAGAGGGAGAGAGAGATAGAAACATCAATGATGAAAGAGAATCATCCCTGGACTGCCTCCTGCAGGCCCCCTACTAGGGATCGAACTCAACTGGGGATTGAGCCAGCAACTGCCCCCACCTGAAACAGAGTTCACATTATAGTTTATAACACAAATCCTATTCTGGATTACCTTTTCCAATTCCATCATTAACTAATTCTAATTCATCTTTTGAGGCTCATAGGATTCCACATCTTTGAGAAACCCATTCCTATACCTAATATTCCCCTAAGTGACCCACCATGCTATCACATGACTCTTCCCCTTCTTTCATTTTACCACTTAGAACAGCACTGGTTTAAGTTTGTGGAGCGCATTAACATTTTTGAATCCCAAGGCTTAGTTTAGATTTTGGGTGCACTAACACTCACGCTCATTTACTCGTTTACCTCTACTGGCTGAGCCGCTTACTCCCACTCCCTCTTGCTCCTCCCACCCCTGGCCGGAGTACTTGCTGGAAGCTGCTTCTCCCCGATCTGCCAGGGACAAAGACCGGGAGGGAGAGCCTAGCCGACTAGGTTGGAAGGTAAAGCAGCACTGAGACTTCAGCCCACCTTCTTCCTTTCAGTGCCTTCCGCAGAAACACGTTTTTCTTCTTGATCTGGGACGCTAACTGGGAAGGAAACCTGCGCCTGTGGCGTTCAGGGGAATGGAACATTGCCCCCTCACCGGAACCAAAAGACTTGGGCCTGTCTAGCCTCTGCGGGGCAGAACGACTTCCGGCGAGTTCTTTAGGATCCTGGGAGTGACCCGCTGCCATCCGGGAACTTTCACGTGACAGCAAGTGACTTCACGGGGCACGGAAGGCTTGTCTCTCTCCAGTTAACCATGAGTGTGGTGAATTGTGACAATGGAGCGCGATGTGGCTTGTCATTAACAGGCATGTAAACGCCCCCACACGCCACACGTTCCTGAGCGATGACAGTATAGTACCAAAGTCCTTTTAAGCTACTACCCCAGAGGCCTCTGTCGGAGTGCGCGCGCGCGTGGCGTAAGAGGGCCCGCCGAGGCTTCCGTAACCAAGGCTTCGAGGGGCGGGGAATAGGAGTGCTGGTCACCGGAAGCGGGTTGGGCCGGGAGACTTGGTCCTCCACGGTCCCGGCGAGCCCCGCGCCTGCTTTTTGCTTCCCTCCCTCCTTTACTCCCTTCCGGTCCTCTCCCTCCGCGGCGCGCAGCGTGGCTGCTCGTTGGCTACTTAGAGCGGAAGCTCGGTTGGTGTCTCTCCAGAAGTTTCCCCCTTGGGCGGCGGCGGAGCTGGTAACCTCCGTAGTAGCAGCTGCAGCAACACAACATTGACTGGTAGAGATGGCGGCGGCTGCAGCTGGACCTGCAACAGCCCAAAGGTACGTGTTTTTTCTTCTTTTTGCTATTTATTTTTCTCCCTTGTCCCCCTTTCCTTGGTTAGTGCGCCCTGCTGAAGTCGTTGCTTTCTTGGCAGGCTTTGCCGGAGCTTCTCAGATGCTCTGATTGACGAGGACCCCCAGGCGGCGTTAGAGGTGAGAGAACCCGGCTCAGCCCCCTCGACTCTCCCTTGGGGAAGGCGGCGAACCCCGCCTCTTCCCAGCACATGTCTTCCTTTCTGGGACTGTGTCGGCTGTTTTTGCGGAGTTTCAGCCCTCGTATGGACAAAGTCAGCCTCCTCTTTCTCTGTTCTTTAGTGACTCCGTTAACCCAGACCCCCTGTTCTTGCCCCATCCCATTCCTAGACCGTTTCTTCACCCTCGCAGGTCTTTAGAAAAACGTTTCTATTTCTGTAGTTGACATGTATAGTTGACCGGGAAGGCTTTTTTGTTTGTTTGTTTGTTTTTTTAATGACATTTAACTAGACGAAGAAGTGAAATCTAAGCTTGATGGTATTTAATTCGTTTTTTCGTTTGACAGTCATCCTTGCCATTCTTATGTACCAGGCGATGTGCAAGGTGTATATGCCCTGCCACTGTTCATTATTGACTCATTTGTTTCTTCATCAAAACAGTATTTTTTGGAGTTGATGTGTGCGAGGCGCCGATTGCTATTGATTAAAGTCGTATTTATATATTTAACTGACTTAAAAAAGCACTTTGTGTTTGTATGAAGTGAAAGGCTATAAAGCTATAAAAGAAAGTAAAAGTTAAATAATACAAAGTAATAAAGGGAGCCCAAGCTAAAGATACACGAGGCAGTGGGTCGCAGAATTGAGCCAGGGGTTTCTTGCTTTGAAACACTAGGAAAAGAAACCAAACCCTGTTCTCTTGTTATACTCTAACATACCTAAGGTTAGCAGTTTGAGGCGAGAGGATCTTTTTCCTACCTATAACGTCTAAAAATAATTTGCCACATGGTAGTAGAGCCTTTCTGGGGAGGTGAGGTTTGAGCAGAGACCTGTGGGAATGAGCTGGGGAGCTTTGGAGAAAGCATTCCAGGCACTGCCGAGATTCTGATGTAGGAATGAAGCTCGTCTGTACAAGGAGCAGCAAAAAGGCCCGTTCCACTAGAGAGGGGTGAAAAAAGTATGAGATGAGGTGGAAAGGAAACCAGAGGTAGGTCCTAGTGCCTCTTAGAGCAGAATATGTATTTTCAGAATATGAAGGCCTTCAAATAAAGTGGTTGATTAATCAGTTGTACTATAATATTTCCCAGTGAGGCCTCTGGGATCAGTAGTAGAATATGTTTCAGGAGGTACTGAGAATTTTTCTCCACAATTCCGTATGTCAGCTAGATAGTTATTTTCAGAATTTGTTATGGTCCTCTTAGGCTCAGAGCCTCCTTTGGAAAGTTGCTCTTAAAGATTATTGATGTCTTTATCTCACTTGTTTTACTTTTTTTGTTGTTAATCTTCACCTGAGGACATTTTTCCCATTGACTTTTTTTTTTTTTTTTTTAAGAGAGGGAGAGAGACAGAGAAACATCACTGTGAGAGAGACACATCAACTAGTTGCCTCCTGCATGCGCCCCAATTGGGGCTTCGGATGGAGCCTGCAACCGAGGTACCGTCCTTGACCAGAGTAGAACGGGTGACTCTTCAGTCCGCAGGCGGGAGTTCTAATTACTGAGCCAAACTGGCTAAGGCTTATTTTACTTTTTATTGAAGTACTAGAGTACCGGTGCACGAAATTCGTGCACAGAGGTGTGTGTCCCTCAACCCAGCCTGCACCCTCACCAATCTGGGACCCCTCGAGGAATGTCCGACTGCCCGTTTAGGCCCGATCCTACCTGTGATCTCACAATCCAGGACTGCTGGCTCCCAACTGCTCACCTGCCTGCCTTCCTGATTGCCCCGAACCACTTCTGCCTGCTAGCCTGATCACCCCCTAACCACTCACCTGCCAGCCTGATTGATGCCTAACTGTTCCCCTGCCAGCCTGATTGCCCCTAACTGCCCTCCCCTGCAGGCCTGGTCACCCTTAACTGCCCTCCCCTGCAGGTCTGGTCACCCCTAACTGCCCTCCCCTGCTGGCCTGGTCCCCACCCCCAACTGCCCTCCCCTGCAGGACTGGTCTCCCCAACTGCTCTCCCCTGCAGGCCTGGGTCCCCCCCAACTGCCCTTCCCTGCAGGCCCGGTCGCCCCCAACTTCCCTCCTCTGCCGGCCTACTCACCCCTAACTGCCCTCCCCTGCAGGCTTGATCGCCCCCGACTGCTCTCCCTTGCAGGCCTAGTCACCCCTAACTGCCCTCCCCTGCAGCTTGATTGCCCCCAACTGCCCTCCCCTGCAGGCTTGATTGCCCCAATTGCCCTCCCTTGCAGGCCTGGTCCCTCCCAACTGCCCTCCCCTGCTGGCCATCTTGTGGTGGCCATCTTGTGTGTTGGAGTGATGGTCAATTTGCATATTACTCTTTTATTGGATAGGATGACATATGTAGATAACACAAATCTAAAGTCTGCAGCTAATTTAGTTGTTGTTTTACATACATATGTGTATGTCACTCACATCTACGTATATAATAGAACACTTTCATCCTCAAAATTCTCTCATTCTTCTTCCCAGCCAATAATTCTTTGCCACAAGACAAACCTTATTGTGACCTCTATCACCATCAATTAGTTTTGCTTGTTCTTGCACTTAACATAAACAGGATTGTAGACTAGGTACTCAGTTGATTATAGGCCCTCTGTCTTGCTTTAAACATGTATGGGATATATTCATATTGTGTGAATCCTAGTTCTTTTTCATTGCTGTGTAGTATTCCATTGTATAAATGTAACACAATTTATTATAACAATGGGCATGAAATGAGACTGCTTGGTTCGAAATCCTGGTTTCATATAACTTTGTAACCTCAGGAAAGTTCTATTATCACTCTGAATCCCAATTCCTGTCTCTATAAATTGGAACAAAATAGGAACTTTGAAAGTTTTTTTATGAAGATAGGTAATGTAAGATACATGTTGGGGCCCCTGAGGTAGGTATTGTAGTTGCTTTGCTCTGTTGTTCTAACCACACCAGCTTTCTTTCCGTTACTTGAATTTGCTCTGCTTAATTCTGTTGAGCAGCCTTTGGACTTGGCAGTTCCTTTTGCCTGAAATATACTCACTCTCTCCTGATGTATCTCATGTTTTGCTTGGAATGCTCATCACCTTAGATTTCTTGTCTTCTCTGACTATCCTATATTTAATTTGGGCCCTAATGTAAGCATCAAGAGAGCAGGAATTTTCCCTGGCCAGATAGCTCAGTTAGTTAGAGTATTGTCCTGATGTGCTAAGGTTTTGGGTTTGATCCATGGTCAGGGCACATTCAAGAATCAACCAATGAATGCATAAATAAGTGGAACAACAAATCGATATTTTTCTCTTTCAAAAAAAAAGGGGGGGGGCAGGAATTTTGTGTATCTTGTTTACTACCATTGTGTTCTTAGTGTAGTGCCTGGGAGGTGGTAGGTACTCAAATGTGCTAAATTACTCTTACCATAATTCTTGCAACAACTGTGAGGTGAATATTTGCATTTTCTAACAAGGAAGCTAAAGAGATTAAATTTGCTCAAGGTTATATGGTTCAGAAGTGATAAGTGTCTGGGTTCAATATATTAGGGTCATCTTTTGGAGGAGATGGTAGGATTGAGGGTGTATGATATAATGAAAGTTTTGATACCTGACTTTGAAGTAGCTGACCAGGGATAACTTTGTTGAGAGCATAGCTGGTTAGCATAAGCATGCATTGGTACTAGTTCTGCATGGTTATGTGGTTTTTCTTCATCATAGCTTAGGTAGGGAGAAGGGTTGATATTGTTTATCATCCATGAATGGGGATTAGCTGTGGCTGGAAGAAAAGAGAAAATGGAATCAAATTGGGATACCCAGAGCTAAAGGCCTTCAAACTTTCAGTCAGTCTGAGCAAGATTGCTTTTGCTTTTAATCTTAACAACTGTTTACGTGTGAGTAGCATTTTACTTTTTTAATTCAATTTATTGGGTGACATTGCATTTTTTAATAGTCCTCTCTTTTTATTTTAATTTATTTTTTCATTAAAAAAATACTCCCATTGTTGAGAGTATTACAGATGGCCCCTTTTGTCCCCCATTGCCCCCCTCCATCCCGTTCCTGCCCTGTCCCAGGCCTTCACCAACCTATTGTCTGTGTCCGTAGGTAATGCATGTATGCATGTAAGATCTTCGGTTAATCTCTTCTTCCTCCTCTACTCCCCTCCCCTTCCCTCTGATATTCGTCAGTCTGGCCCATGTTTCCATGTCTCTGATTCTATTTTATTCACCAGTTTATTTTGTTCATTAGATTTCTTGTTCATTTATTTTGATTTATAGATTCAATTGTTGATAGATATGTATTTATTGCCATTTTATTGTTCATATATATTTTTAAAATATATTTTATTGATTTTTTACAGAGAGGAAGGGAGAGGGATAGAGAGTTAGAAACATCTATCAGCTGCCTCCTGCACACCCCCCACTGGGGATGTGCCCGCAACCAAGGTACGTGCCCTTGACCAGAATCGAACCTGGGACCTTTCAGTCCGAAGGCCGACACTCTATCCACTGAGCCAAACCGGTCTTGGCTGTTGTTCATATTTTTTATCTTTTTCTTCTCCTCCTCCTCTTCCCCCTCCCTTCAACATTTCATGTAATACCGGTTTGGTGGTGATGAATTCTTTTAGCTTTTTCTTATCTGTGAAGCTCTTTATCTTACCTTCAATTCTGAATGATAGCTTTGCTGGGTAGAGTAATCTTGGTTGTAGGTTCTTGCTATTCATCACTTTGAATATTTCTTGCCACTCCCTTCTGGCCTGCATAGTTTCTGTTGAGAAATCAGCTGACAGTCGTATGGGCGTTCCCTTGTAGGTAACTAACTGCTTTTCTTTTGCTGCTGTTAAGATTCTCTCTTTGCCTTTAACCTATGGCATTTTAATAATGATGTGTGTTGGTGTCGGTCTCTTTGGGATCCTTTAGTCTGAGACTGTGCGCTTCCTGGACTTGTAAGTCTATTTCTTTCACCAGATAGGGGAAGTTTTCTGTCATTATTCTTTCAAATAGGTTTTCAATTTCTTGCTCTCTCTCTTCTCCTTTTGACACCCCCATATTGTGAATGTTGGTAAGCTTAAAGTTGTTGGAGGCTCCTTAAATTATCTTCATATTTTTGGATTTTTTTTCTTTTTGCTCTTCTGATTGGGTCTTTTTTGCTTCCTTATATTCCAAATTGTTGATTTGATTCTCAGAATCCTCTATTCTACTGTTGAATCCCTGTAATTTCTTTTTTATTTCAGTTAGTGTATGCTTAATTTCTTTGTACCTGCCATGTCTCGCCTATCTTTGTTACATAATGTGTGTTTAGAAATAGTTTTTGAATTGATGATATAATCTGTAACAGCCTTTTGGACCTGTAGTATGTCTGCCCTGCTGTGGAGAGGTTTGCAGTAGGTCAGTAAGAAGCTACCAGCTGTTTTCAAAATTGAAAGTTTAGTGCATGATGGTATTATTTAACTTAGGAATTTCATAGTATTAGAAAACATAATACATAGATCAGATGGCCTGTGAAAGAAAACTTGGAGTAAAGGAACATTATCAAGAGGCAGTGCTCTTTAGTGGTTAAAGTCCAATTTGGAATCAGACAGACCTGGATTTGAATCCTGACTTTGGCATAGTCTTGCCACTAACTAGGAAGTGAGGGAATAAATATGTGCACATCTGGGCAAAGAGCATTCTAGTGAGAGGGAGCAGCAGGTACAGAGTCCTGCTGGTATATGAAGAGCAAGGAGCCATTGGGCTAGATTGGAAGAGCCGAGTGGAAGAGTAGTAAGAGATGACATCAGAGAGATAACAGAGAGTCATATTAAGAATGGCTTTCTAGGTCCTTGGAAGGACTCAGGCTTTTGCTCTGAGTTAGCTGGAAAGACATTGAGAGTTTTGACAAGAGACCCAGTAATAGGATCTGATATTTGTTACTGCTTGGATCAGGGCAGTAAGGGTGAAAATGATAAAAACGGTTTGGATTTTAGGTATATTTGATTTTAGGGATATAATTGCCAGGTATGGAATTTATTGTTTTGTGAAAATCATCACACTATTAGGTTAAAGCAAAGTCAGTGTGTGTTTACTGAAATAGTTTAACTTTTAAGAAGACTTCCAAATTCCTAGGGTGTGTGAGTAGTGGGTAGAGAATCACATTGTTCCTGTTTGCCTTCATTTGTTTTTGGCCTCGCTAATCATACTATACTTCCCATCATTATTTTTCCAGCTACTACTTATATATTGAATGCTCAAGTTGACAAAAATTTTAATCTCTCTAGTATAAACTCTTGATCACTTGGTAATGTGACGTATTATATCTAGGCTTTCAACTGAATAATGTAATTTCTTAGGAGGATTGCATTGATAATGGATAGTAGAGAGCCAGCTAAACTTAATTGTGTATTTATTGATTCTGTTAACCTTCCTGAACTCTAGATTTAACTTTCAGGCTTTTTTTTTCTTTTACTCCTCACCTGAGGATATGTTTTTATTGATTTTAGAGAGTTGGGAAGGGAGAGAGAGAAAATAAATATCAATGTGAGAGAAACATCGATCATTGCCTACCGTACACTCTCCGACCAGGGATTGAACCCAAAACCTAGGTATGTGCCCTGACTGGGAATGGAACCCGTATTCCATTCTAGTTAAACTGTTTCAATAGCCACACATTGACTTTGCTCCAAACAAATGAGTCACCTGGCCAGGGCTCTTTTTTATTTCATTTTATTGGACAGCTTCATATTTTCTAAGCAATTCAAATTCTGTATGATTTTGAGTCTTCTCCACATTAGAAGGAGAAAAATCTATGATGGTCAGTGTATATCAGCTAAACTCTTCAGAATAAATGAGGTGATAATTACCATTTATTGAATTTCTACTGTAAGCCAGGACCTGTGGGCTTACTGGGGAGAGGGCAGGAGAGGGGTAGATATTGATCCTCTTGCAAAGAAAAGCCCCTGGCTTGTTTCTGTTATCTTTGCTCCAAATAGCTTATGGCAATAGTTTATTTGATTAAAAATCATATTTAATTAGAATTCAGTGACTTTTTAAAAACATATTACTTACACTCAATATGTTTGTGCTTGTAGGAGCTGACTAAGGCTTTGGAACAGAAACCAGATGATGCACAATATTATTGTCAAAGAGCTTATTGTCACATCCTTCTTGGGAATTACTGTGGTAACTTTTCTTACAAAATATATTGTTTCTTCTTTAAGTGTTACTTATAAAATTTGCCCACGATACAATGAGTTAAGTAAAATAGAGATTATCTTTGAGGATTTTTAAATTGGTCTTTCATACAAGGTGAAGTAGCTGAAATGTGACAAACATTATGTTAAGCAATACCCATTTAAGTTTTATGGATATTCCTCCTTCAGTGGGTAGAGAATTTATATAGATTTCATTTGTGGTTATTGGATATGCTAACAGATTAGCATCATATTTACTGTTTTATAGAGTATTTAAATGAAATGTTCTTATTTGCATTTTTATAAGGAATGTATTTCTTTATTACTTGTTTAACTTTAATTAGTCTGGATAGAAAATCTGGGTAGGGAAAAATTAAATACCTTGAGTCAAATTGCATGAATGATGTTAATGAGAAAATTAGGTGAGCTTTGTAACACACAGCTTTATTCACTGACTGAGAGCTTTAAAAAGGAAGTTAAATACTAGGCTAATAGGAAGATATGAGGGTAATATTTATTGGATTATATCTTGAATTAGCTTTTCCTAATTTAAAACCACTTGTTCATTTTACCAACTTAAAAACCTAAACCTGATTCAAATTTTATGTGTAATATTTGTTAGGATCTGTAAAAAGCTGACTAAAAAACATTTTTTTTAATATATATAGATGCTGTTGCTGATGCAAAGAAATCTCTTGAATTTAATCCAAATAATCCCACTGCTATGATGAGAAAAGGGTATGCAATAACTATTCTTTTTGTTGGATCTGGGCAATAGATAGGTGTTTAAATTGTTGAATGAATTAGTGGTAAGCTTTATATAAATAGTAAATTCTGTATTTATACATTGTATAGCTGAGATAGGATTCAATTTTAAATATAATTTATTTTTCTATTTTTGTATTAACAGTATGTGATAGGAGATGTATACTTAGTATATTTTAAAATAGTGATGATTGAAGTAACTGCAAGGTAAGATTAAACTGTTCATTATTTTGAATTTACTGCCTTTGACTAGAGAAGATTTATTCCTCAACCAAGCTGGACATGAGGCTACATTTAGTGCTATGAAAACTTTGTATCTGTGTATTATTTTTGTATCCCAGCTTGCTTCTGTTGATGGGACTTTCCTTTAATTAAGAAACTTCTTTAAATCCTTTTTATAACTATGTTTTGGAATAAGCAAGTGTATAAAATTAAAATCAAGAAATTCCTTCTGATATGGATTCTAAAATTGGATGTTAGTGGGAATTAGAAGTTACATAGATTATTTTAGAAAACAATACTAGGATATATTTAAGAAAGAATGCTATTTTTCATAATCTCATGTGTGTGTGGCATTTGTTTTTAATATGTTCATACAGGATATGTGAATACCATAAAAAAAACTATGCTGCTGCTCTGGAAACATTTACAGAAGGACAGAAATTAGATAGTAAGTATTGGAATTATATGTTAAGTTAATCCATTTATTTCTCTTGTTTCTTAAATACTGTAGCTGAATTTTGTTAGTGTAATCTCAATTATAGAGACCCAATTCCATTATTTTTCCTTTTAGTGGTATTTTGTGTTGATTGCAGAATTTGGGTTTACTTAAATATTAAATTGGCCTTTCTTTAGTATTTAAATCCCTGATAAACTTTACCATTAGAAGCTATTTTTTCCTAATGGACAAGTGAAAGTTTAATTTGTTCTGATGTTCAGAAGTCTATTTTAAGTGTTATTCAGATTACTGATACAGGAAATCTTACAACAAAGATTGAGAAGTGAAGTGTTAGTTTAAGTAAATTGTGATACAGGGCATGGAAGAAACATGGAGCTTTGAGAGTGTTGTATTTCATGTCTTTTAAAAAAATTTTTTAAATTTGTATTTTTAGAGAGTGAGAGGAAGGAAGAGAAAAAACAAACACATAGATGTGAGAGCGAAACATATGATAGCCTGCCTCCTGCACATCCCTACAGGTGCTTGAACCCAAAACCTGGGCATATGTCCTTACTGGGAATCGAACCAGCAATCTTTAGGTACGCAGGACAATGCCCAACCAACTGAGCCACACTGACCAGAGCTAAGGTCATCTTTTTGAGAGAAATGCAGGTTTTCCCTGCCATTTGAAAGTAGAACCATCCTTATGAAACTTTTTATAAGCCAAAATGATGTAAAGTGAAGAAGTAATTATCCTATATAATAAAAGCGTAGTATGCAAATTGTCCCCTCAACCAGGGGGATCCTCCAGGAGTTTGACATGGGTGGGGCCAGCCGGGGGAAGGGAGGGAGGCCCCAGCTGGCAGCCGGCAGCCGCTAGGGACCCTACCAGTGCACGAATTTCGTGCACTGGGCCTCTAGTTGATATATATGCAACAAATTTTGAGTATTCCCAATCCCCAAAAAATAACGTACCAAATAACACATACAACCTAAAATAATAGTAATAGATAGTAAAAGCAGCAATGATATGATAAATACACAGCTTGTAGAAGGTAGAAATAATATTTGTGCTTTGTAGTTTCACTTATTAAAAAGACTTAACTGATTTCTCATGAAGTATATGATAACAGAACACCACACTTTGTACACCCATCACTCAAGCAATAGACTTCATTTTGACTATTACTGGGTGCCAGCTACTTTGTTATTAGCAGAACCAGTAGTCACTTTGGCACCTTTCAAGTTTCTTTCTCTCTCTGTGGTGGACACAGGCAGGTTCAATGTACATAGAATGTCTTTATTTTGTTCGTCACAATCAACATCCTTAATTATGTTCGGTTTTATGCTAAGTGCACAAACACCCTTACAAGCTCTCGTAGAGTTTTCTAATACCTTAAGATACATCTAGCTAACAGATACACAAAATAAATAGAGATAAAGCACAGATGCATACAGACATAGTTTAAAGCCATGGAAGGTTGATGCTGAGATGCTGATTGTAGTTCCTGGGGAAGATGATTGGTGAGGGCACTCTCGCTGCTCGGGGTGCACACTACCTCTGTAATGGCTCATGCAAAACAAACACTGAATGCTGTTTACACTTTTTGTGAAACAGATTGGAGAGGGTGCAGGCTGGGCTGAGGGACACCCCTCCCCGCCCCCGTGCACGAATTTCATGCACCGGGCCTCTAGTAGAAGTAATAAGAGCCAAGAACAAAAAATCTGCAAAATACTAAAAGACAGTGGTTGTAAGTAATCTCATAGATAATTGTAGACTACATCCTATCTAATAATAGACAAATATGCAAATTGACCATACCTCCGACACGCCCACAAGCCACGCCCACCATCCAATCAGAGCGAGTATGCAAATTAACCCAAACCAAGATGGCTACAGCCACAGAGAGCAAGGTTTCCTAGGTAACAGAGGAAGCCAAGCTTTCCGCATGCCCTTTCCAGGCCTAAGCCTCCACTCAAGCTACAAAGTTTCAATTATAGAAGGTAAACAATTCAAACAAATGGCAGCAGAATGGAGCTTGAGAGAGCAGGTCAGGGTTGCCGCCGGCAACAGGGGAAGCAGAGCTTTCCACACACCCTGGCCGGGCCCACCCGCTTAAGGCAACAAAGTTTCAATTATAACCCCAACACAAATGGCTGCCAGCCTCAGCTTCGGAGGGAGCCCCAGGCTTGGCTCCGCTCCAGGCTACAAAGTTTCAATTGTAGAAGGTAAATAAATTCCAGATACCAGGGCCTCCGCTTGGGTTGCCAGCGGGCATGGCCAGCCTGCAAACCACCACAGGCCCCTCGCTCAGGCCGCCCCACGCCCCAAGGGAACCCCCACCTGATCCGGGATGCCCTTCAGGGCAAACCAGCTGGCCCCCACCCCTGTACCAGGCCTCTATCCTATCTAATAAAAGAGTAATATGCAGATTGATCATCACTGCAACACACAATATAGCTGCCCCCATGTGGTCAAATATCCTGCCCCCATGTGGACACAAGATGGCCACCACAAGATGGCCAGCAGGAGAGGGCAGTTGGGAGGCACCTGGCCTGCAAGGGAGGGCAGTTGAGAGGGACCAGGCCTGCAAGGGAGGGCAGTTGAGAGGGACCAGGACTGCAAGGGAGGGCAGTTGGAGGTGATCAACCCTGCAGGAGAGGGCAGTTAGGAGTGACCAGTCCAGCAGAGGAGGGAAGTTGGGGGCAAACAGGTTGGCAGCAGAGTGGTTAGGGGGTGATCAGGCTGGCAGGCAGAAGCGGTTAGGGGCAATCAGGAAGGCAGGCAGGCAAGCAGTTGGGAGCCAGCAGTCCTGGATTGTGAGAGGGATGTCCGACTGCCCCTTGAGGGGTCCCAGATTGGAGAGGGTACAGGCTGGGCTGAGGGATAACCCCCCTCCGTGCACGAATTTCATGCACCGGGCCTCTAGTAACCTTAATAATGTACTGTCATTTTATCTTCATCTTACAATAGAGTGTTATCACAATTCTCTAAAGTAATGGCTCCTAACTTCCTGATTTTGATTTTGCTCCCTGGGGAACATTTGGCAATGTCTGGAGAGATTTTTGTTTATCATGACAAGTGGAGGGGGAATGTGCTATTCACATCTGGTGAGTAGGGATGCACCGGACAGTCCCCCACAACAAAGAAGTATCTTGTCCAAAATATTAGTAGTGCTGAGCTTGAGAAACCCTGCTCTAAAGTATTGTATGATTATATTTTTAAAAATTTACTCTGTACTGCTTTGAATATTTGTTTTTCTGTTGTATACCTACTCGAGAAATGGCATTAGGCCAGATTTTGCAAATGGAACCTACAAATTAGGAAGGAAGAGATCTAGGCAATAGGAGTTATTCTCAAATTTGGTTATCCCAAGTGTGGTACATGAACAATATGGCTGGCTATTCAATTGGCAAATCACTCCGCAAATTCTAGAGTCCAGTTATCTAGTGCCTTGATGTGTGTTTGAAAACCCTAAAGCAGTGGTTCTCAACCTTTTTAATGCCGCGACCCTTTAATACAGTTCCTCATGTTGTGGTGACCCCCAGCCATAAAATTATTTTCGTTGCTACTTCATAACTGTAATTTTGCTAGTGTTATGAATCGTAATGTAAATATCTGTGTTTTTCCTATGGTCTTAGGCGAACCTGCTAGCGGTTCTCAACCTGTGGGTCACAAAAAACACAGATATTTACATTACGATTCATTAACAGTAGCAAAATTACAGTTATGAAGTAGCAACGAAAATAATTTTATGGCTGGGGGTCACCACAACATGAGGAACTGTATTAAAGTGTCGCGGCATTAAAAAGGTGGAGAACCACTGCCCTAAAGAGACATGAGTCATTTCATCTTCTAGATTTCTAAGCCCTGTTTCTTATCTTTTTAGAGCAACTGAAAGTTCTCTGCCTAAATTTCCTTCTTTGAATAAATTATGCTTTGATTATATTAGAATTATTTCAGAGGTAGCCTCAGAAGAAGTTGTCTGCTCTTTGGTAAAATTGCTGTTGAGGATATTTCATTTAAAAACAAATTAGTCTTTTAATTAAATTCTAGGAAAAATTAAAGTATTAGGCTTCTGTTATTATCGGAGAGTATAAAACATTTATGACTCACAATATTTTTAAAAATATATATCTTTATTGATTTCAGAGAGGAAGGGAGAGGGAGAGAGAGATAGAAATATCAATTTTGAGAGAGAGTCATTGATTGGCTGCCTTTTGCATGTCCCCTATGGGGGTTGGAGCCCACAACCCAGGCATGTGCCCTTGACCGGAATCGAACTTGGGACCCCTCAGTCTGCAGGCTGATGCTCTATCCACTGAGCCAAACCAGCTAGGGCTGTGACTGACAATTTTAACCCCCCTCCCCTTTATATGGTAGGAAGTTTGGCTTATTTATTGATTACTTTGAATAAAAGGTTATTTAAACCTAGTATTTTGATGTAATTATTCCCCACTAGAATGAATGTGTGGGTGTGTATTAAGACCTGTATAGTTACATTCCACTTAGAAATTAAATTATAGAAATTAGAAATTATTAGAAAACTTTATTGTCAGAAATTTTTTTTTTTTTAAATATATTTTATTGATTTTTCACAGAGAGGAAGGGAGAGGGATAGAGAGCTAGAAACATCGATGAGAGAGAGACATCGACCAGCCGCCTCCTGCACACCCCCCACCGGGGGATGCGCCCGCAACCAATGTACATGCCCTTGACCGGAATCGAACCCGGGACCTTCCAGTCCGCAGACCGACGCTCTATCCACTGAGCCAAACCGGTCTCGGCAATTGTCAGAAATTTTTAATTCTTATTTTTCAGAATTATCTTGCCTGCAATTAGTTTGAATTAGTAAATTTTTATTTAAGAGTACTTTTAAGCCCTAACTAGTTTGGCTCAGTGGATAGAGTGTCGGCCTGCGGACTGAAGGGTGTCAGGTTTGATTCCGATTAAGGGCATGTACCTTGGTTGTGGGCACATCCCCAATAGGAGGTGTGCAGGAGGCAGCTGATCGATGTTTCTCTCTTATTGATGTTTATAACTATTCCTCTCCCTTCCTCTCTGTAAAAAATCATTAAAAATATATTTAAAAATAAATAAATAAAATAGTTAAATATTTTTTTTAAAAAGAGTACTTTTAATAATTTTTCCTAACATATTTTATTAGATTCTGTGATTTTAGAGATTGTCATTGTTCTGAACCTTCAGAAGTGAATAATTTATATACACAATCGCATTGCTGTCTGTAAATATACAGTTCACTAACTATAGATAGTTCTTGGCTGCCTTGGGACTTGGAATGAAAAAACTTCACAGAGTATAAAGATGCTTCTTGGTGTTGGTAGGATAGGCATGGTAAGGAGTAGAGCCACCGAGAAAATAGTAGACTGAATAGGTAGGTAGCTTCATTGGAGAGCAAACTGGGGTTGAGAGAGGCTTCTAGACCACTTTCCAGCTGCTGGTTATTAAGCCTCCACCCCATCCTAACACATTGGGAATCACCTTTGGGTCTCATTTTGCTTTGTGAGAGAGGAAGAAGCTCCTTTAAGAGGGGAGGGGTGAGGGAAAATGTAGGTTATATCTGGGAAATGGTAAGGTTGACTGGTTAAAATTAAATTTATAAAAATTAGAATTCTTCAGGATGAACAGCTCAATATTAAGTCTGTTGATATATTTATAGCTATAACATTGGGGATTGCTGCAAGCTCTGTTAGGATAGGTATTTTTGTCTGTTTAATTCACTGCTGAATCCACAGGGCCTAGAGCACTGTTTGGAACATAGTAGGTAGTCAATAAGTATTTCTTGAATTATATGTTATATTTGCAGATGAGTGATTTTACAGTCAGTTTGCTCTTTCCAGGTGCGGATACTGATTTTATTGTCTGGATTAAAAGGTGTCAAGAAGCTCAGAATGGTAAGTATATAGGTTTCTCATGGTCTTTCAATTTAAAAAGAAGTAAATGGTTAGCATTTTTTATTTAATCAAATTTGTTTTTTACTTTATAACTTGTAAATAATGCACGTTCCCTTAGATAAGAACTTCCAAAGGTATTCTTTAAAAAAAAAAATTTATAACAGCTTTATTGAAATAGAATTCATATTCTATAAAACTTACCCATTTAAAATGTAAAATTAAATGGTTTTTACGGAATTTTGCAACCATCAGAAAAAATTGTGCAACCATCACCATAATCAATTTTAGAACATTTCATCACCCTCTAAAGCAGTGGTTCTCAACCTTTCTAATGCCGCGACCCTTTAATACAGTTCCTCATGTTGTGGTGACTCCCAAACCATAAAATTATTTTCGTTGCTACTTCATAACCGTAATTTTGCTAGTGTTATGAATCGTAATGTAAATATCTGTGTTTTTCCTATGGTCTTAGGTGACCCTGCTAGCGGTTCTCAACCTGTGGGTCGCAACCCACAGGTTGAGACCCACTGCTGTAGAGCCTAAGACCATCGGAAAACACAGATATTTACATTACGATTCATAACAGTAGCAAAATTACGGTTATGAAGTAGCAACGAAAATAATTTTATGGTTTGGGGGTCACCACAACATGAACTGTATTCAAGGGTCACGGCATTAGAAAGGTTGAGAACCACTGCTCTAAAGAAACCCCATAAACCTTTAGCACTCTTTCTTCTCCACTGTCTCCTAACCCTATTGCTTCCCAGCCTTAAGAGAGCACTAATCTACTTTCTGTCTCTATGGCTTTGCCAATTCTGGACATCTATATATATAAATCTATGTACATAAAAGGCTAATATGCAAAGTGTCCCCTTGGGAGTTCGACCGGGAGTTTGACTGCTCGCTATGACATGCGCTGACCACCAGAGGGCGGTGCGGAATGAAGGAAGGCCCTGGCCAGCAGCCAGAAGGCCCTGATTGGCCCTGATCGCCGCCCAGGCCTAGGGACCCTACCCGTGCAGGAATTTTGTGCACCAGGCCTCTAGTTTCATATAAATGGAATCATATAGTATGTGGTCTTTTGTGACTGGCTCCTTACACTTAGCATAATGTTTTCAAGGTTCAGGTTTCAGTGACTGCCTAACGTACCCCAGTATTCAACTTAAAAAATAGATATAACCTGTAAAGTGCTAGACCCTTCTCTCTTTGGTGATGGGTTGCATCCTCCTGGGGGGGTGTCATGCACCCACACAATTTGGGCCCTGTTTCTGTGAGCAGGTTTTCTCCTCATTCCCTTCAGTATGTCCCTGACAATGCCCAGGTCATTTGACTCCTACTCTCCCAAGGAGCGTCTGAGAAGCTGGTTTTTGCTAAAGCTATTTTTTTAATCATTAAAAATTTTTTCAATTATAGTAGACATACATTGTTATATTAGTTTCAGTTGTACACCTCAGTGATCAGACATTACATAACTTACTAGATGATTATCCCAATAAATCTTGCATTCATCTGACACCATGCATAGTTATTAGAGTATTACTGATTACATTCTCTAGTCTATACTTTGTATCCCTATGACTATTCTGAACAACTAATTTGTACTTCGTAATCTATTCACCGTTTTCACCCATCTGCCCAATGCCGCCTAACCCTCTAATCTGGCAACCATCAAAATGTTCTCTATATTTATGAATCTGTTTCTGTTCTGCTTATTTATTTTGTTTTTTAGATTGAATGGTTGGTAGATGATTGTTGATTAATTGCCATTTTATTGTTCATATTTTGATCTTTTTTTCTTTTTCTTCTTAAAGAAGACCCTTTAACATTTCTTGTAATACTGGTTTGGTGGTGTTGAACTCCTTTAGCTTTTTCTTGTCTGGGAAGCTCTTTATCTGTCCATAGATTCTAAATGATAGCTTTGCTGGGTAGAGTAATCTTGGTTCTAGGTCCCTCTTTTTCATCACTTTGAATGTTTCTTTCCAATCCCTCCTGGCCTGCAATGTTTCTGTTGAGAAATTAGCTAACAGTCTTATGGGAGCTCCCTTGTAGTTAACTGCTTTTCTCTTGCTGCTTTTAAGATTTTCTGTTTGTCTTTAACATTTTGCATTTTAATTTTGTGTCTTAGTGTGGGCTTCTTTGGGTTCATCTTGTTTGGGACTCTCTGTGCTTCCTGGACTTGTATGTCTATTTCCTTCACCAAGTTAGCGACGTTTTCTGTCATTATTTTTTCAAATAGGTTTTCAATTTCTTAGTGTCTCTTCTCAATTTGGCACCTCTATGATGTGAACATTGGTATGCTTGAAGCTGTCCCAGAGACTCCTTACAGTATCTTCATTTTTTAAAATACTTTTTTCCTTTTGCTGTTCTGATTGTTTTTTGCTTTCTTATCTTCCAAATCTGATATGTTCCTCAGCTTAATCTACTCCACTGTTGATGTCCTGTAATGTATTTTTCATTTCAGTTAATGTATTTTTTATTTCTTACAGTTTTTTTTTTTTATATTTTCTATATCTCCACTTTTATGTTTTCTATCTGTTTGTTGAAGCTCTCACTAAATTCATCTCCTCTTCCCCTACATTCATTGAGCATCCTTATAAGGAGTGTTTGGATTCTGCATTTAGTATATTGTTTGTCTCCATTTTGTTTAGTTCTTTTTCTGGCGTTCTGATCTTTTCTTTCGTTTAGGATATGTTTCTTTGTCTCATTTTGGCAACCTCCCTGTGTTTGTTTCCATGTATTAGATAGAGCTGCTGCGTGTCTCTAGTTTTGTAGAGTGAGCTAACATAGTAGGTTTTCAGTAGAGTCCAGTGGCACAGCCTCCCTGATCACCCAAGTTGGGCAGTCGAGGTGCACCCACCATGTGGGCACTATACACCTTCCTCTTGTAGTTGAGTCTGATTGCTGTTGACATGTCAATGGGAGGGACTTACCCCCAGGCCGATCAGCTGCTAGGGCTGGCTGCGACCTCGCTCATGGTGGAGGATCAGCTGTGTAGGGGCCCACCCCACAGGACTTAATTCAGTGGGTCTCTGATGCCTGCACAGTCCCTCCCTTGGGTGTTTCACTTCTGGAGGTGGTTGGGTGGTAGTGCTGCAACGTGGTCTGAAGCTATTCAGTGGATGTGCTGGCTCTGGGGCCTCCAGGAGGTGCAGGCTAAGGTTAATTACCACCTGTGTTCTGTCTGGGGTCACCTGGTATGAGCTACAAAGTGATACCCAGATATTGCTACTTGTGCTTTGTTTGGATGCCCAGGTGAGGTCAAGCTGGCTACTGCTAGTTCTGGGCTTGGCACCACTTAGCAAGAGGTATGGGGCTCACTGAGGTAAGATGCTGCTTGTTTGAGAGATTTTAGGAAAATCTGAAAAATGAGCAAAGACAGGTCATTCGTATGGAAAAGTCAATGAAAACGGCTTGGGTAGGCCAGAAAGTTGGGTGGGTAGGGCCTCAGAGAATTATCAGTGGGGGCAAACAGTGAGAACCAGGTTGATGGAGTCTCAGATGTGGTCCCTGCTTGCCAGATCTGTGAGGGAAGGGCTCATCAAAGGAATAATGGCTTCTGCCAACAGTTCAGTCTGGGAGATAGACGCTCCCCTCCCCCCCTCCACCCCCTTCACCCCGCAATTCAGTTATTTCCCGAAAGCCAGGCAATTCAGTTCCTTCCCGAAAGTCTCTGGTGCTGTGAGGCCTTACAAGCTGCTGCCCTGGAGCTTAGAGGGAGTGAGTCCCAGTAATTGTGCACAGGCCCTTTAAGAGGAACTGCCTGGGACTCCAGCAGCCCTCATCTCCCTCAAGTGTCCATTCCTTCCAGTTTTTTTCAGCCAGAAGTTATGAGAACTTCTCTTCCTGGCACTGGAACTCTGGGCTGGGGGTCCTGGTGTGGGGCTGGGAACCTTTGCTCCTCAGGGGGGACCTCTGCAGCTGAGATAGCCCTCCCAATTTTTATCTGCTACATGTAGTTGTGGGATTAACCCCTTTGCCATGTCCACTCCTCCTGCCAGTCTTGATGTAGCTGCTTCTTTAATTCCCCAGATGTAGGATTTCCATTCAGCCAGATTTCAGGCGGCTCTGAATGATGGTTGTTCTGTAGTTGTAATTTTGATGTGGTTGTGGGAGTAGGTGAGTACTGACTGCGTTTACCTACACTGCCATCTTGACTGGAATTCTTCCAAAGGTATTCTGAGTTTGTTATGTTGAAAGATGTGGATGAATTTGTGTTGCAGTGGTATCACTGGTACGCAATTACTAAGGAATTAAAATTAAACCAGGATGCAAAATTAAACCATTTTTTAAAATTTAAAATGTATGGAGAATTGGTTTGCTTAATCAGTATGTGTGTGCCATAGAAATCATGCACATAACTTTACCTATAAATGCAGTTATCTGAAAATGTTTCTTTTTTATGTTTTTTTAATAGAGTTACAATCAACGGCGGTAAGTCCAAAGTTTTTATCTTTCATGTTTTTACTTAATTACATTATTGCCGTGCATATTTGAGACAGGATAAAGATCAGAATGATCATTCTCTCAGTTAAATATTAAACAATACAATTTAAATACTTGTTCATTTAGTAACTGAAATAACATTGGTGAAAAAAGTATAGAAGTTTTTTTTTTATTGTTTTTATTGATTTTAGAGATATTTGCGAGAAGGAGGGAAGGGGGGGTAGGGAGGGAGGGAGGGAGGGGAAGAGAGAGGGAAACATGGATCAGCTGCTTTCTGCATGCCCCCTACCAGGGACTGAGCCTGCAACCCGAACATTGCCCTGTGTGGGAATTAAACCCCTGACCTCTAGGTACATGGGACGACACTCAGCCAACTGAGCCACACCAGCCAGGGCAATATAGGAGTTTATAGTCGTGAAAATTATTGGGCTCTTTTAAGGCATTTAGTGTGGTTCTAGTTGATTTGGTATATTTTAGTATGGTCAGGATGATTATTTGTTTTCTCTGCTGAAAAGCAATAATTTAGGTTAGGTAATTTCTCTACTTGCAGGGCTTATGGTATGCTAAAACACAAAGATTAAAATTTAGAAATGTTTATCTCTGTCTAACTCAGTTTTATGTTATTTTGGACATGAAAATATTCATGTTTTTTCTGTTATTAAAAATTATGGTGGAGTGGTTCAATTTTTGTTTTAACCAACTTAGGTTTATATATAAAACCATAGTTAAATTATGGCTAATGGTTTTTAGGAGTGATCGTCTACATATTTACTCAAGAAATAAAATGACAAGGAGTTAGGACATATGTGTGTAGTCCTAACTCTTCATAGGCAATTACTTAACCTTTTAGAGCAGTGGTTCTCAACCTTTCTAATGCCGAGACCCTTGAATACAGTTCCTTATGTCGTGGTGACCCCCAACCATAAAATTATTTTCGTTGCTACTTCATAACTGTAATTTTGCTACTGTTATGAATTAGCAACGAAAATAATTTTATGGTTGGGGGTCACCACGACATGAGGAACTGTATTCAAGGGTCGCGGCATTAGAAAGGTTGAGAACCACTGTTTTAGAGTATTTCTTTTTCATCCGTAAAGGAAGATTTACATTTCTGTCTTCTAGAATCACACTGTGACATTGAGAAAGTTACTTACCCTCTGAGCTTTCTTCATGTGTATACTGGGCCTCATGGAGCTAATCTACTCAGGCAGGCTGTTGTGGGCATCAGGCCAGTTATGTGCATATGTAGTGACTAGGTTTTTGAACATCACCAAAAGTGATGATATCTGGCTATTCTTACGTCTCTAGGCTTGTTCATATTCCTAGGGGTGATGAGTAGGTAGGGAATGGATTGAAGGAGCTATTTAAAAGTTGGCTTTCTTCACCTATTAGTATTTTTGTCCAGGTCTTACAATATTTGGAATTGGGATTGTATCTGAAAACAACACAGTGGAATATGAATAACAGACTGTCTAGTAACATAAACAGCTTAGTCACAGTGCATGTTATTACTGCTATAGTTCAATCTAGTTTTATATTGGTACTAAGATGAATCTTTTTATTTAGGGACAACTTAGAGGCCACCTATAACACAGGACAAATTCTTTCGATTTTATATAGTCTTAACTGGCACATACGTAGTTTAGGGAAGGATGGATTGGTCAAGATTCACTTTGTTTCTTGATGGGCAAGGTAGGATGTTTGTTGTAGAGACGCCATAAATGGAGTAAGATATTATCTGGAGGGCACCATGTAAGTGTTGCTTCATATGTTCCAGAGCAGTGTTGCCATCGTTATGCCTAAAATAAAATTTTAAAAATATATTTTTATTGAATTCAGAGAGAAAGGGAGGAGAGAGAGATAGAAACGTCAATGATGAGAGAGAATCATTGATTGGCTGCCTCTTGCACGCCCGCCCTCTACTGGGGATCTAGCCCACAACCTGGTATGTGCCCCTGACTGAAATTGAACTGGGGACCCTTCAGTCTAAAAGCCGGCATTCTATCCACTGAGCCAAACCAGCTAGGGCTCAAAAAATTTTTTTTAATGTTACTATTTTCAGTTTAGAGAGTTACTCAGTCTTGGAACTTGACATTTTATATGTAACCTTTTTCAATCATACCTTTAGAAAGTTGTTTTTGTATGCTTTTTAAAATTTTATTTTAAAAGAAAAATATTTTCATAAAATTGAAACTCATAAAATTAAAAAATGCTGAATTATTCTAATTTTTGTGTGAAGCCTAATGTTATTTAATAATTTTGGTACCAGGCTTTGTCTTTGAAGAAAGTCCTCATGTAGTTTATTCCATATCAAACTATAGCACTAGGTAAATTAATAATATGTACATTTGATATATGGTTGCTAAGCTAACTTGGAAAAATCTTTTCTCTTTCAACTTGCCTCAGTCTGTATCCCAGAGGACTTCTCAGTCAAAAATCAAGTAAGTGTTTCTTTTTCATAAAACAATGCATGATAAATATGCCTAAGGAGAAAAAGAAACCCTGTTGTTTAATAATAAGCAAGTCCTTACCCTGTGATTTTAAGTGTTTCTTAAAATCATATAAAAATCATATAGCCTGGAAAAACTAATTCTAAGGGTGTTTACTGATTAGCATTAGTACTTAAATTAAGGTTAAATTCAGATAATTTGTCTGCTTTAAATTTGTTTTGTGTTATGTCACCTTTCCATATATGAAGGAGAGCCTCTTCCAACTAAGTTATTAATACACAGGTAAATAAGTTGATAGTAGGCTTGATAGAATTGTAACTTGACCTGCCTTTTATATTTGGAGTAAATTTTTTATGAGTTGAAAATAACTGTTGTTGATTACAATAATGAATAAGCATCTAACAAGTATTTGAATTTATTTTAAATTATTTATTAGCCATGTGTACAACTTGTATTCTTAGGACTGTAACACAAACACAAGGAATTGATTTGGAGCTTTGCATCCTCACTGAATTTCAGAGGGAAACAGAGACGTTTAAAGTTCATTACCTGAAATGGCTTGGAAATGTTAAAATAATTTATTCATATTCTTTTTTTTAATTAAAAAAATTTTTAAACCTTACCCAAGGATATGTTTATTGATTTGATAGAGAAAGAGAGAGAGAGAAACATCAGTGTAAGAGAGAAACATTGATCGGTTGCTTCCCATACGCATCCTGACTGGGATTGAGAACCCACAACCTAGGTATGTGCCAGGACTGCGGATCGAACCTACAACCTTTGCTTGGGATGATGCTTCAGCCAACTGAACCATCGACCAGGGCTAGTTCATGTTCTTTGTGGGGAGAAAGAGGATGAGGCTCCAAGTACCAAGTATACAAGGAACTTTGGTGGCAGCAGCAGGGGTAGGATACATAAACATCAAATTATGATTTTTGGAGCATAAAATAGTCCAACATTGATTTAATAAGTACACTGTGTACCAGGCACTGTGCTTGGTCCTGGCAAAATAATAGTGGCACAATAGATAAATAGCTTTGACCTCAAGGAGTTTATAATCTAGTTTAATTTGAATGTGAGGATTCTTTTATTTTTAGAGCTTTCAGTGGGAAAGATACGCCGCATCTCTAGGCACACTAGTTTTCCCGCATACCTTGAGATTGAAAAAAGATAATGTATTTAATGTTACGCTTGGCGGGATGAGTTAAACTTTAAATTATTTTAATTTTAGCTCATTTGCTTTTGCTTCCTTGTGCTCAGGGCTCTTTGTTTCCAGCTTCAGATAAGAGATCATTGAAGCTGACCTGGGTCCAGTGTTACAACTGCCACTGACTGATTGCTTCACCTTTCTGAGCTTGTATCTGTTCATCTGTAAAATTTGGATTAGAAGTGTTTCTTTTTGTATTAGATTGGAATGAGAGAGTGAAACTATTGATGGTGTATAATAACTGTTAGCTGTTTGGAATAAATTTCTTTAACATTAGCTTAAGCACAACACAATTAAACATATAAGTGAAAATCCCGAAAATCATGTAAGTATTTAAATCCAGTGGAAAGGTTTGGGGCATCCTATACATTACCGTCTGTACTGTTGTAACACTACAGATCATAGGAAATTAGTTTCGTGAAATCATTTGTCTATCTTCAGTTGCTGTGCTAGTTTGTTCCTTAAGGTGGAGCTATTGTTTATCAGATTGTAGTTTTTATCTTGACAAAACATAAGCAACAATAAGAAAATTAGAATTTCTGTTTTAAGTTTCTTTTTTCTTTTTTAATAGGTATGACTGGTATCAAACAGAATCTCAAGTAATCATTACACTTATGATCAAGAATGTTCAGAAGAATGACGTAAATGTGGAATTTTCAGAAAAAGAGGTCATTAGTCTTTGAACTATTTTTTATGTTGAGAGTAAATACTTTTATTTGCAAATATAGTATGTTGCAGAGTAATCTATAGCAGTTTATCAGATATGTCATTTCTTTCTGAGGTTATGTGGAAAATGCTGATGGAAATCTAAAGCATTGCTTTCAATTTGCATAATTTTAAGTTTTGAGATAAGAGGATGTATATGGTAGGTTATAGTTAGATGTACGTTCTTCCAGATATTTAATTCAAAGCAGAACTTGATAAATATAAAAGATGTTAGTAAGATGTGATTTGTTTGTATTAGTGTGGTATATACTTCATGAAGAAAGGTCTACTTATTGTGTAATTTATACATCTTAGAATTTACTAACTATATTAAATGAATATAACTTTTAATATCTTGGTTTCTCAGCATTTAGTAGAAAACTTTATGATAGAGTTAGTGGTAGAAGTAGATGTTTTGCATATGAATATTTTCTTTTATACTGTGTCATTATGCTCACTATCTTCTCTTTCCTTGAGATTTAAATATTAAGTATGTGTTTTGAAGCAGTTTTCCGCTATTTAACTTAATTGTGTATGTGAGAATCCATGTGAAGGATACCAGCTTTTAAAAATGGATTATTTTGAGGTTCATAAATCTGTGTTTAAAATATTCTGCAACGTATTGAAGTTCTGTGATTGTATTTAGTTTAAGTATTTTACCCTTCATTATATAAATTTATAAAATGTGCTGCTAATTTTGTGTTCATTAGTTGTCTGCTTTGGTGAAACTTCCTGCTGAAGAGGATTACAATTTGAATCTGAGACTTCTTCATTCTATAATACCCGAACAGAGCATGTTTAAAGTACTTTCAACAAAGGTAAGAAAATTGAAAAGGGTTGTCAGTGGTAATATTTTTAAAATACAGAAACATTGGTCAACTAATTACTCATGTGATTATAAGCTTGTAAATCCTTTCAGCTGCATATCTCTAAAAGGGACAGGTAAATAATGATAATTTGTGTTTGTTTGTTAATCTTCAACTGAGGATATTTTTTCCATTGATTTTTAGAGAGTGAAAGGGAAGGAGGGAGGGAGAGGGAGAGAAACATCATAGATTGGTGCCTCTTGCACATGCCCAACTGGGGCTGGGGATCGAACCTGCAATCCAGGTATGTTTTGCCCTTGACCAGGAATCGAACCAGAGACCCTTCCATGTGTGGGTTGATGCTCTATCCACTGAACCACACTGGCTGGGGCAGTAACCATAATGTTTGAGTAACAATTTTCCTCTCCCTAAATTCTAGGACAGTCTATCTCTATATATAAAAGCCTAATATGCAAAGTGTCCCCTCAGGAGTTCGACTGGGAGTTTGGTCACTCGCTATGATGTGCGCTGACCAACAGGGGGCAGTGCGGAGCGAAGGGAGGCCCCAGCCAGCAGCCAGAAGACCCCAGTCGGCCCTGATCGCTGGCCAGGCCTAGGGACCCTACCCGTTCACGAATTTCGTGCACTGGGCCTCTAATAGAGCATAAAATTATACTTAATTTCAGTGGTATCTGTATACTTATTAAGATATGTGTAATACTTCTCAATAAAAAGGTTTTCAAAAAATATATAATAGTCAGCCTCTGTTTCAATTTGATACTGACAATGACTCTTCTCTTGAACTTGTTTTGATATACAAATACTTTTCTCACCCTACCTTATACAGTTAAAAATATAAACTACTATAAAGATGAATCTGCTCTTTTGTTTATTTCTTAGTTCAACTAAATTTTATATTACTTTGATATGAGGGATTAATGAACAGTTTAAATAGCAGTTTGTGTGTATAACTCAGATATTTTTATATTTTTAAAAATAAGTAAAATATGCAATGGAATTAAAATTCAACAGATACTTTAAATATCAATCAAAAGATGTAGATGTTGTATAATTTAGTCGGAAAAATAATGAACTGAAAATTTAAAAAATCTGACTGGTTCTTTGCTTGTCCTGTAATTTAACATAGCCACAAAATGACTAGAGGACTAAATTTTCATCTATAAAAATGAGGGATGTGGACTAAATGAGCTCTACGTTTCTTTTATCTATAAAATTGTATGAAGGTGTATAAATTAATGAGAATAAATGATATAATAGAGTTTTTTCATTACTACACCTTCTTTATACACATCCTACAATATATTGTGTTGTTAATTATTGAGTGTTAAGTTCTAAGAACATGTGACCTTTCTATCATAGAGTAGAATTAGGGTCAGCCTATGACAACAAGAATGGTAACTGGGCCTGCAGAAAGAATAGTATACCTGCAGAGGGTTGGAACAGGAAGTACAAAGTAAAGCTTTTTTTTTTTTTTGCATTTAGTTAAAAATGATTTGCCTACTTGTTTATTTGAAGATTACAAAGTACAAAGCTGTATGATTATTGGGGAGAGAGGAAACAGCGTTGCTTGGACCATAGAAAGTCAGAAAAGGGATGAAATCTTAGTCTTACTGGCCCCATCCATCCACATGGTGTAGAACAAACTTGTCAAACTCAAAGGCTAACACAGACCAAATAAGCAAGGTTTAAGTTTATGTGGGCTGCAAAAAACAACAAAAGCTTACATTTTCATAGAAATGTAGGTTTATTTCGATAGAGACATGCTGAATACAAAGGGCTGAAATAAAGTAATCATTAACATAAAATGATAGAATATTTTAATAAAAATTAACATTTTTTCTTGAACATTAACTTATCAGACACTGAATAACTGCATAAATTAATAAGCGTAATGCAAACAAAGCTATTTTTCTTGTTCTCTGAAAGCAAAATATTTTCTGTTGCTCACACCAAACAAGTCAGTCCAAGACTAATGATGTGGCAATCGGCTGCTAAAATATTTGCTGCTAGTATTAGTGGAGAAACCGTGTGCCTGAGCATAAGGCACGTAAGGGAAATTAATGCAACATGATTATAGTAATCAGTCATTAGCCAACGTTTTAGTTCGTTATTAATAATTATATATAACAGGATATTGTAAAAATTAAGTTATGCAATTTTTAAAACGTTTCTTACATACCATTATATGGCTGGGCCATAAATATTCCATGTGGGCTGCATGTGGCCCACGGGCCGTGAGTTTGACATGCTTGGTGTAGAATTTGTTTAATAAAAGAATATAGGGTGAAGTAATTAAGCACAAAACTAGCTAGATTTGGGAGGGATACTGGTCATATAATTAGGAGTTTGGCGTTTTTGTACATATTTTTATCAAGAGATTGTCAATGCATGTCCTTTTGAAGTTATTTAAATAATTGTAAATAGATCTGTATGAGTAGGTGTTAATTAAATGGCTTAAAATTTTGTATTGCCAAGCTACTTCATATACTACATATATTCTGTAGGTAAATACAAAGAACAGATTGGTTGAAGGTCGATAGATGGGAGAGGACTTGAGGGGATGTGAGTGGAAGTGGTGAAAGGGATGAAATACAAACTGCCAGTTACAGAAATAGTTACTGAGATGTAAAGCACAGCATAGGGAACCTAGTCAATAGCATTGTAATAACTATGATGTCAGATGGGTACTAGACTTATCAGGGTGATCACTTTGTAAGTTATAGAAATTTCTGGTCACTATGTTGTACTAATATAATATTTATGTCAACTATAATTGAAAATAAATTAAAAAGACAAGAACAGTGTGTTTGGCAAGTCTTTGTGCCTAGAGTTGAGGATGTAATTAAGCACTGTCATCTCTCAATGTTTTCTGTCTTGAACCTTGTCAATACTTATTGATTCTAACCTTTCCCCAACTCCCTTTACTCTGTTCCTAGTTTGCCTTTTTTTTTTTTTAGTACAAGTATGTTCCATTTGCTAAATTTGGCAACCTAAGCCCTGTGCATTGTACAGAGTGGGTGCTCGATAATTAATTGCTTAGTGAATGAATTTAAGTTGGAGTCTGATGTTACCCTATGAAGTTGGCAGAGTATTTTCATTCTTAGTTTTACAGATGAAAAAAACCCTGAGGTTCATGGGCTTTAAATGTTTTTCCCAAGTTCACATAGTTTCTAAATTGTTCAGTCTTGGCCAGGAGGAATGTTTTTACTTCTATAAAGCTAGTGCTTCTTTGACTAGGTTGCATGTATTCTGAAGGATAACATGTATTACTCTACATGTTAGACTACCAAGTTTTTAAATTCTGTTTCATGGGAACCAGATTGAAAGAATTGAATAGTAAGTACTCAGTTGTCATTAAAAGGTTCTGTGACTTTAAGCCTGATGAAACTGTTTTAGTGATTGATACACTGTTATAAACAAGTTATAAGAAAATTATGTTGCCCTAGCCCAGTGGTCGGCAAACTCATTAGTCAACAGAGCCAAATATCAACAGTACAGCGATTGAAATTTCTTTTGAGAGCCAATTTTTTAAAACTTAAACTTCTTCTAATGCCACTTCTTCAAAATAGACTCGCCCAGGCCGTGGTATTTTGTGGAAGAGCCACACTCAAGGGGCCAAAGAGCCGCATGTGGCTCGTGAGCCACAGTTTGCTGACCACTGCCCTAGCCAATTTGGCTCTGTGGATAGAGCTTTGGCCTGTGGACTGAAGGGTCCCGGGTTCGATAACAGTCAAGGGCATATGCCTGGGTTGCGGGCTCAATCTCCAGTAGGGGTCGTGCAGGAGGCAGCCAATCAATGATTCTCTCTCATCATTGATGTTTCTATCTATCCCTCTCCCTTCCTCTCTGAAATCAATAAAAATATATTAAAAAAAAAAAAAGAAAAGAAAATTATGTTGACCCTGGCCGGTTTGGCTCAGGGGATAGAGCATCGGCCTGTGGACTGAAGGGTCTCCGTTTCAATTTCGGTTTCATTTCCGGTCAAGGGCACGTATCTTGGTTGCAGGCTCCATCCCTGGCCTGGTCAGGAGTGTGAGGGAGGCAACCAATCAATGTGTCTCATATCAATATTTCTCTCTGTGTGTCTCACCCCCTCCCTTTCACTCTCTCTAAAAATCAATGAAAAAATATCCTTGGATGAGGATTAATAAAAATAAATAAATAAAAAGATTTCAATATGTATTAACAAATTGCCTTAAAAAAAAAGAAAATTATGTCAAAGGAGACATTATTCAAGGGCCTGTCATACTTAATTATATCTTAAGGGAAATGAAAGTTTGATTCCTTTTTCATACAGCAGAGGGAGACAGTGTTAAAATATTGAAAATAAAATCTTTCTCTGGGTTACTGGGAGTTACTTAATGACACTAAGAGGGAAAAGTAGTGAACTAATTGCTTTTTATATGTGTTCAAATGTCTTGAATCTTATATGTGAATTGTGAAAAGGATGCATTTTACTCAGAAGAATTTGCTTAAAAATAGAGATTCTGTAAACTCTGGGTTTAAAAGGGTTTTTTGTTGTTTTTTTTTTGCTTTTGAAAATTTTGTCTTTTCTTTCCCACCTTTCAGATTGAATGAATGTTGCATATTCATGTATAACCATTGGTTAAATGTTATTAATTCAAGTGAAAAATTAATATAATTTGCAATGAAAATAAGAACTAGAACACTTTATTTTTAAAATATTTTTATTAATTTTTTTTTAAAATATATTTCTTTATTGATTTCAGAGAGGAAGGGAAAGGGAGAGAGAGAGAGAGTGAAACATCAATGATGAGAGAGAATCATTGATTGGCTGCCTCCAGCACATCCCCCACTGGGGATTGAGCCTGCAACCCAGGCATATGCCCTTGGCCGGATTCGAACCTGGGACCCCTCAGTCCGCAGGCCAACGCTCTATCCACTGAGCCAAACCAGCCAGGGCTAAAATATTTTTATTGATTTCAGAGAGGAAGGGAAAGGGAGAGAGATAGAAACATCAATGATGAGAGAGAATCATTGATTGGCTGCCTCCTTCATGCCCCCTACTGGGGATGGAGCACGCAACCTGGGCATGTGCCCTTGACTGGAATCAAACCCAGGACCCTTCAGTCCACAAGCCGACGCTCTATCCACTGAGCCAAAGCGGCTAGGGCAAGAACTAGAACTCTTAAATTAATGAAATAGCACTTATTAACTAAGTATTTTACAATGTAATATTTAATGTTTTTCCAAGTCAGAATTCAATATTTTCCAGTATCTCTGATAATTATTTCTACCTTTTACTGAATACCAGCTTTCACGTATCTGCCTATTAATTGAATTTTCTTTATTAAGAAATTGTAATGTTCTTTTGTTCCGTCTTGTTAATTTCAGGACAGTATTCTCTGGTCACAATCACAGGATTATAACTTCAATGACAGCTATGCTGTGAAATAATTTTAAAGATTAATACTCATTCCCTCTAAGTAAAAAATTAAAATTCTCAGTATCTTTTGGAATGAATTTTCCCTTGTGGAAATGTTCCTGTATTCCTATTTTAGTCAAAGTAATTTCTCTGTATTATGTCAACATAAAATATAATGGCTTTTAACTGGAAACGTGGGAAATGAAAATGTGTGTCTTTAATTAGAGACAAATAGCTCCCTTCTCCCTTCTTAACCCACTAAAATTTGAGAAGTTTCAGAGTGAATTTCTTAATATTCATAGAATCCTAATGATGATGGGATGGAGTGGCTGTGTCTAGGACTGCTACTGCTTTTTTGTTGTTGTTTTGTTAATCCTCACCCAAGATATTTTTCCATTGATTTTTAGGGTAAGTGGGGAAGGGAAAGACCAAGAGAAACATCAGTGTGTGAAACACATTGATTGGTTGCCTCCTGCAAGAGCCCCAAGGCCTGGGCTAGGGAGGAACCTGCAACCGAGGTACATGCCCTTGACCGGAATCCAACCCTGGACTCTTTGGTCAGCAGGCCTACTACGCTCTATCCACTGAGCCAGAGCGGCTAGGGCGGCTACTCCTTTTTTAAATACACAGCTGGGGGTTTGGCGATTGTTGTTTTGTCTTTTTGATACAGTGGTGGTGATATAGTGAGGTTTTTGTTGTTGTTGTTGTTTGTTTTTTTTAATAACGTTAGTTGCTGGTGTTTACAAATTAAAGATCTTGGAGTGTATTCTTGCCACTTTTTCTATTAATGTATATTTATATGTTTTTAATGAAAAGGATTTTACTATGCATACCATCTGTAGCTGTCTTTTTAAACTTAGCCATGCATTAATATTATTTTTACTAAAATAAAAATACAGGTACAGTGGAACCTCGGTTCTCGGACCTAATTCCTTCCAGAAGACTGTTTGAGAAGCGATTTGTTTGAAAGCCAAATCATTTTTTCCCATTAGAAATAATCCCTTCCAGACCCCTAAATGATTCTGTTTTAACCTTTCTTATATACATACAGTACATGTCTAATGTACTGTTTAATCTATAAATCAACACTTGTTTTCTTAAATTTATTGAACCACCCCCTGCTAGCCTTAAGCAAATTTTTCATTTCTGTCACTGCCTCTGAAATGCTATCACTGGCTAACTGCTTTTCGTTTATCCCACCAACAGCAGTTTTTCTGCTTATTCAATTGCCTGTGACTGGTGTTTTGTGAGCACTTTCACACCATTAGCAACATTAGCACTCTTGATGGCCTCTCTGTTTATAAAATTGTGCTAATCCTCGATTTCCCCAGCAACAGAAGCATTCTCTCCTTTGTTGCCCGAGAGACATTTTTTGTCTTGCTGAGGTATCTGCACGAAAGGGTTGTCAGGTGCAAAACGGAAGTTTGGGTCAGCTGAGACATTTTGAACACCTTGGTCGAGAACCGAATTGTTCGAGATGGAGGACATTCAAGAAATGAGTTTTGACTGTATTTTTTCATGCCCTTAAATATTCTGTAGCAAAGTATTCATTGTATACATTTACTGTAGCTTATTTAGCCAGTCTCCTATTGTGTGAACTGTGGAGAATTATAGTAGACTAGGAAGCCCGCACGGCACTGCCCACCTTCGAGTCGCTGGTCCGGCCCTGCCTCCCTCCCCGGTCCCCGCAGCAGCTGTGGCTGCTGCCGGTCCGACCCTGCCTGGCTCCCTGGGCCCCACAGCAGCCGTGGCCGCTGCTGATCAGGTCCTCCCCCAGTGCAGGCGCATGGAGGCCCCTGCCGCCCCACCCCCGACGCTGCCCATACAAACTCCTTCTGTCTGGTTGACCCCTTATGGCGTCCCGGTTAATTAGCATATTTCTCTATTTTATATATATATATGTAGATAAATAGATAGTATATATATAACTGTATTGACAGCTGTGTATTAACCAATGCAATCCTCACAATTTATTGCGTAGTATAGTTATATTTATCACCAATTTGCAGGTATGGAAATTGAACCCAGAGATAGTAAATATACCCAGATGTTTTAGTAATGATGATAAAAAGATTGATAGAGAATTCAAGTTATTTGCCAGACACAGTGCTACTTTCTTTTCATTTGTGGTCTCATTTAATCCTCATAAGAATCCTAAATGAAGTAGGGCCTCTTAATCCTGTTGTACTGGAGGAAGTAAGGCTCAGTGAAATTAGTTACTTGCTCAGGGTCATATATCCAACAAGTTGCACCGCTGGTGACTTTTTTATAAATATGTAGAAGCCTGGTGCATGAAATTCGTGCACAGGTAGGGCCCTTCCCCAGCTGCTGGCTGCTGGCCGGGGCCTTTCTTCCTTTGGCGCTGCCCCCCTGGTGGTCAGTGCATGTCATAGCAAGTGATTGAACATAACAATTATTGTCTTGTTTTCAACCTCTGCTTATTTCTGAGGAAATAAGTAAAACTTCTAACAGTAAAAGACACTTTTAGCAAAGAGTTATATCTTTTGGCTCCCTCATCTCTAAAATTTGGATGGTAAGCTTTTATAGGATTGTTCCATTGAGTGAGATGATATATATGAAGCACTTTGTACACAGGGTATAAAATAAGTGCTCAATAAATATTACTATTATTATCCTAATTAGATTTTTATTCAGGTTATGGAAGCAGTAGATGTATGTCATAGAAAATTCAGAAAAATTCAAAGGAGATGAGAAAGTAATCACTTGGTCTTACTACTGATGAAATTTTGACATACTTCCTTCCAGACAATTAGATATTTTCCAATACTTAGGTCTGTCACTACAGATGATAACTGCAGTACTGGACTTTTTTGTTTATGGGAAATGTCTTCTGATTGATTTTTTTTTTTTTTAAAGAAGAACAGCCTGTGACCTTTTGTACTAGCATAGTGCCTAGCTTAGAGTAGGCACTCAGTATTTGAATTGAGCTATTAGAACTTTGGAGATTTTCACTTCCTCTTTATTCATTACCATCTGTTGCATTTAAAAAAATGATTATAAAATTATTTGAGTGTGAAAGTAAAGAAGCCAGATGCACACTCTGTCTCAGGGAGGCTGAGCTACTCTGTTATCAGACAAAGGAGTTTGATACAGCAATTAAATGTGCAAAGAGCTGAGTAAGAAAATGTTGGGAAAATTGCATTCTGAATATTAGGGGAACAATTACTTAGCAAACAAAAGTTTGTCAGAAAAAAGTAATACATTATTAAACCGCACAGCTCTCTATGTCTGGGAAAGATCCCTTAATTGTCAATCTGTAGCATTAAGTGGAACCTTACTTAGCACTTCTTAAGAAGGTGGTGCCTGGTTACCCTATAGGGTAATGGCTTCTCTTTAAATCTTAAGTTCCTTTCATTGGAAAAAATTAAACTCTCTGCTGTGCAAAGAAGACCTTAGAGGTGGTGATAGTACACATAGAAAACTGAAAATCCATAACAGCAGGAATTCTTATTAGTAACCTGTGAATATTGCTTTGGGATATTATGCATTGAAAGCCTTCCCTGTGCATATGAGAGCAACATTCAAGCACAATACCAAAGTTTTAAGTTAACTTTGAAATTATTTTTTTCCAAATTTTATTTATATATTTAAGAAGGAAGGAATACTCTTTGTGAATATTTTGGTAAAATATTAAAAATGTAAGTTCTGAACATTGAGAAAATCTAGATATAAAGAATGTCACATTTTCAGGTGATTGGAATAAAATGTTAATTATATTTAACAAAGTCTGAGAGCTTTTCTCCATTGTTGTAGGAGAGAAAAATAATAAATCATAAATTTAACTTTTGGTGCAGTAGAATCCAACAGATCCTAAGACACTGATGCCTATAAAATTAGAAATTTTAAATGATAAAGTATTGGAGATCTGCATCAACTTCATCTTGTGCAAACATGAAACTGGTTCAATAAGTAACTAAACTTCCTTCTGGCCCATGAACATAAATTAGCAAGTTTTACATTCCTTACTAATTTGTAGTAAAAATTAGATATGTTTTCATTCTTCACTTGATTATAGGGTCCTTTAAGGCATATTTAATTTCTTCTATTCTCCTACAATGTGCAATATTATGTTTCTTATGTTGTACAAGTTTGACAAATGCTTATAACTGATTAATTGACATCATGTAGTTTGCAAGTGGGGCTGTATCAAACATAATAGATTCCTTTCAAATGTGCTACATACATGGACATTGCTATTATTTCTCAGGGACCATAGAATAATCTCCCCTAAAATGCCCATCAAAGTTATTTTTAGTAGTTTTTTTTTTCTGATTATAGAGCTAATTTATTCTCATTGAAAAATTATCAGGAAATATTTAAAAATATAAAGAAGAAAATAATGTCACTTGTAATTCCATTACTCAGAGGTCTGCTAACATTTTGTACTAACATTTTGTATTTTCCAGATTTTTTTCTTTGAATACATTCATGAATGTATACATATTTATTTATTTATTGAAGTAGAGTCATAATTGACATATATTAGTTTCAGGTGTATAATGTTTTGATATTTGTTTATATTACAAAATGTCACCACTGTAAGTCTAGTTAACATACATTACCTCATATTGTTACAAACGTTTTTCCTTTTTGAAAAAATGTTTTTGAAATTTTTTCCCTTTAATTCTTTATTGTTTAAAGCAGCTGTGGCCAACCAGTGATTGGAGAGGTCCAAAAGGTTGGGGACTGCTGGTTTAAAGTATTACATATGTCTCCTTTTTCCCCCATTGACCTCTCCCTGGCACTCCCACCCCCTAGCACATGCCCTCACCCCCCTAGTGTCTGTGCCATTGGTTATACTTATATGCATGCATACAAGTCCTTTGATTGATCTCTTACCGCCCCCCCCACACACACACCCTGCTCCCCCCACCCCCCCACCTTTCCTCTGCGGTTATTCGGAGTTTTTTTTTTTCCATACTAGTGGCCCGGTACACGAAATTCGTGCACGGGGGTGGGGAGGTGGTGTCCCTCAGTCCGGCCTGCACCCTCTCCAATCTGGGACATCCCTCTTGCAATCTGGTACTGCTTGCTCCTAATCGTTCACCTGCCTACCTGCCTGATCATCCCTAACCACTTTGCATGCCAGCCTGCTTGTCCCCAACTGCCCCCACACCGGCCTTCTCACTGCCAACTGCCCTTCCTTGCTGGCCTCCTTGCCCCCAACTGCCCCCCTACCAGCCTGATCACCTCCAACTGTCCCCCCGCCAGCCTGCTTGCCCCCAACTGCCCCCCCTCCGCCGGCCTGATCGCCCCTAACTGCACCCCCCTGCTGGCCTGATCACCTCCAACTTCCCCACCTGCCAGCCTGCTCTCCCCCTACTGACCACCCCGCCGGCCTGCTTGGCCCCACCTGACACCCCCCTGCTGGCCTGCTCACCACCAACTGCCCCCCCACCGGCCTGCTCACCCTCAGCTTCCCCCACCGCCAGCCTGATCACTCCCAACTGCCCTCCCCTCCTGGCCTGATCGCCCCTAACTGCCTCTGCCTCAGCCCTGCCACTATGGCTTTGTCTGGGCAGCGGCTATGGAGCCGGCTGGGGCGACCAAGGAAGCTAAGCCTTCGCCTCCTGTCCGCTCTCCTCCCGCCCGCACTGGCTGGTTCCATGGCTCCAACCAGCGCCACCATCTTTGTCACGTCAATTTGCATATTCACTTTTTATTGGCTGTGGGCGCCACCATATTTATGAAGTGATGGTTAATTTGCATATTACTCTTTTATTAGGATGAATTTTTAGAGTTTTTTCTAGGTCTGTGAAATATGCTGTTGGTATTTTAATGGGGATTGCATTGAATCTAGATTGCTTTGGGTAGTATTGAAATTTTAATGATGTTGAGTCTACCAATCCACGAAGACGATATATTCTTCCATTTATGTCTGCCTCTATCTTTCTTTCCAATGTCCTGTAGTTTTCTGAGTACAGGTATTTTACCTCCTTTGTTAAGTTTATTCCTAGGTATTTTAATTTTTTGTTGCAATGGTAAATGGGATTGTTTTTTTAGCTTCTCTTTTTGTGAGCTCATTGTTGGTATATAAAAAAGCCATAGGTTTCTGGTGTTAATTTTGTATCCTACTACATTGCCAAATTCATTTATTAAGTCTAGTAGTTTTTTGATGGAGTCTTTAGTGTTTTCTATGTACAATATCATATCTGTGAATAATGACAGTTCTACTTCTTTTCCAATTTGGATGCCTTTTATTCCTTCTTGTCTGATCGCAATGGCTAGCACTTCCAATAATATGTCTAACATGAGTGGTGAAAATGGGCATGTATTCCTGCCTTGTTCCTGTTCTTAAGGGACATGGTTTTAGTTTTTGCCCATTGAATATGATATTAGCTGTAGGTTTGTCATATATGGCTTTTATTATGTTGAGGTATGATCCCTCTATTCCCACTTTGCTGAGAGTTTTTATCAAGAAAGGGTGTTGGATTTTGTCATGCTTTTTCTATATCAATTGATATGATTATGTGAATTTTATCTCTCAATTTGTTTATGTGATGTATCACGTTTATTGATTTACGGATATTGTACCATCCTTGCATCCCCGGAATAAATCCCACCTGGTCACAGTGTATGATCTTTCTAATGTAATGCTGGATCGATTTGCTAGAATTTTGTTGAGGATTTTAGCATCTATGTTCATGAGTGATATTAGCCTGTAATTCTCTTTCTTTGTAGTGTCTTTATCTGGTTTTGAGATTAGGGTAATGTTGGCTTCATAGAAAGAGCTTAGAAGTGTTCCTTTTGAATTTTTTGGTATAGTCTGAGGAAGATAGGTTTTAGTTCTTTGACTGTGTGGTAAAACTCCCCTGTGAAGCCGTCTTGCCCAGAGCTTATGTTTGCTGGAAGTTTTTTGATTACTGCTTCAATTTCCTCCATAGTTATAGGCTTATTCATATTTTTTTATTCTTCCTGATTGAGTTTTGAAGGGTCGTATTTTTCTAGGAATATGTCCATTTTCTCTAGGTTAAGTTTGTTGCAATAGAGTTGTTCATAATATTTTTTTACAATCCTTTGTATTTCTGTGGGGTCTGTTATTTCTTACCTCTTTCATTTCTGATTTTGTTTATTTGGATCCTCTCTCTTTGCTTCTTGGTGAGCCTGGCTAGAGGTTCATCAATTTTGTTTATTCTTTCAAAGAACCAGCTCTTGGTTTTATTGATTTTTTTTTTTTTTTGGTCTCTTATGTCATTTATTTCTGCTCTGATCTTTATTATTTCCTCCTTTCTGCTCACTTTGGGCTATCTTTCTTGCTCTCTTTCTAATTCTTTAAGTTGTAGAGTTAGATAATTTATTACCAGTTTTTCTTGTTTTTTTGAGATAAGCCTGTAATGCTATGAACTTCCCTCTCAGGACTGCTTTCACTGTGCCCCATAGATTTTGGATTGTTGTGTTTTCATTGTCATTTGTTTCCAGGATGGTTTTTTTTCCTTCTTTGATCTCTTTGGTAACCCAATCATCTTATCTAATAAAGAGGGAATATGCAAATTGACCATCATGTCGTAATGGTCAAGATGGCTGCGCCCACAGCGGAGGCAGGGATTCCATAACACAAGATGGCTGCGCCCACAGCGGAGGCCAAGTTCCCATAATGAGTCTTAACGAGCAATCAGCAGGGACCTGAGGCTGCGTGGTGCTGGGCCGGGGCAGGGGACCTGAGGCTGCGCTCCCCCCCCCCCCCCCCCCCGCCCGGTGGGGCTTGACAGGGTACCTCAGGCCGCACCCCCTTACCTGGCGCCAGGCCAGGGGACATCAGGCTGCATCCCCCGCCCCGGCACCAGGCTGGGGGACCTCAGGCCATGCCCTCCGCCCGGCAGGGCTTGATGGGGAACCGCAGGCTGCACCCCCCACCCCCACGCCAGGCCAGGGGACCTCAGATCGCACCCCATGCCCTGGCGCCAGGTCATGGGACCTGAGGCTGTGCCCCCCCCCCCACCCGGCGGGGCTTGACAGGGGACCTCAGTCTATGCCCTCCCCGCCTGGCGGGGTTTGATGGGGGACCTGAGGCTGTGCCCCCCACCTGGCGGGGCTTGATGGGGACCTAAAGGCGAGCCCCCTGGCCCGGGGGACCTCAGGCTGCATACCCTGCCCCGGGCTGGGGGACCTGAGGCTGCGCCCCCTCGCCTGGCAGGGCTTGATAGGGGACCTCAGGCTGCGCCCCCCACCCTGGTGCCGGGCCAGGCGACCTGAAGCTGTGCCCCCCACTCGATGGGGCTTGATGGAGGTGGGGCTGGCCGGGTCTGGGTCTTGTGCTATTTTGAGGCGCACGTGGGTGGCCGGGGACTTGACTCTCATTCACATGGTGCGCCCCAGACTCTGACAGGAGGAAGATTTTCATATACATTTTACTAATTTTCTTTCATCTCTGACACTTCTATTATAGAGAAAGGGCAAATAGCAATATTAAAATATTTCCTCTAATTATTCCCTTTTAATATGCATGAATTTTGTGCACCGGGTCACTAGTTGTTTAATAACATGCTATTTAGCCACAGGTGTTTACATTTTTTATTGTCTTTATTGTTGTTCATTTCTAATATTATGCCATTGTGATCTGAGAAGATGTTTGATATGATTTCTGTCTTCTTGAATTTGAAGAAACTTTGCCTGACCCAATATGTGGTCTTTGAAAATGTCCCATGTGCACTTGAGAAGAATGTATAGTCTGTACCTTTGGGGTGAAATGTTCTGAAGATGTCAATTAAGTCCATCTGATCTAGTGAGTTGTTTAGGATTGCTGTTTCTTTGTTGATTTTTTGTCTAGAGGATTTATCCAATGATGTCAATGGGGTATTAAAGTCCCCTACTATGATTGTATTGCTGTCAATCTCTCTCTTGATATCTTCCAGAAGTTTTTTTATGTTTTTGTGTGCTCCTGCATTGGGTACATATATGTTTACCAGAGTTATATGCTCTTGTTGTATCGATCCCTTTATTTTATGAAGTGGCCTTCCTTATCTCTTGCTATGGCCTTCACTTTGAGGTCTATTTTGCCAGATATAGGTATTGCTACCCCAGCTTTTTTTTCATTTCCATTTGCCTGAAATATATTTTTCTATTCCTTCACTCTCAAGTCTGTGAATCCCTTGTTCTGAGGTGGGTCTCTTGTAGACAGCATGTATATGGGTCATGTTTTCTTATCCATTCAGCCACTCGATGTCTTTTGATTGGAGCATTTAATCCATTTACGTTTAAGGTTATTATTGATAGGTACTTATTTGTAGCCATTTTTATTCTTTATGTCTGTGTTCTTCCTTCCCTTTCTATTTCTTCTTTAGTATTTCTTACATTGCTGGCTTGGTAGTGACAAACTCCCTTAGCCTTTTTTTTTTGTCTGCAAAGCTCCTGATTTCCCCTTCAATTTTGAATGATTGCCTTGCTAGATAGAGTATTCTTGGATTCAGTTCCTTGCTTTGCATCCCTTTGTATACTTCATTCCATTTCCTTCTGGCCTGATGTGTTTCTCTTGAGAAATCAGTTGATAATCTAATGGGAGATCCCTTGTAGGTAACTCTTTGTCTCTCTCTTGCAGCCTTTAAGATTCTCTCTTTGTTGTTAACGTTTGCCATTGTAATTACAATGTGTCTTGGTGTGGGTCTTTTTGTGTTCTTTTTTGGGACTCTCTGTGCTTGTGTGACTTTTTTCTTTCCCAAATCAGGGAAGTTTTCTGTTACCATTTCTTTAAATAGGTTTTCTAATCCTTGCTCCTCTTCTTTTTTTTTTTTTTTTTTAAGTTTTCAATTGATTTTAGAGAGGAAGGGAGAGAGAGAGAAACATCAACGATGAGAGAGAATCATCGATTAGCTGCCTTCTGCACACTGGGGATTGAGCTCACAACCCTGGCATGTGCCCTTGACCGTAATCAAACTCAGAACCCCTCAGTCCGCAGGCCAACGCTCTATCCACTGAGCCAAACTAGGTAGGGTATTGTTCCTCTTCTTGTCCTTCTGGAACCCCTATTATACATATGTTGCTTTGTTTCATGTTGTCCCAAAGCTCCTTTAGGCTCTCCACCTTCTAATTTTTTTTTCCAATTGCTATTCTGCTTGGGTGTGTTTTTCTGCCCTGTCTTCTTACTTCGCTAATTCGGTCCTCCGCTGCTTCTAGTCTACTATTGAAACCTTCCAATGTGTTTTTTATTGTAGCCAAAGCATTCTTCATTTCCTATTGATTCTTACATAAGTTGTTGATTTTTCTCATTCGTTTCATTTAGTTCCTTTTCTGGTGACTCCTCCTTTTCTTTCCTTTGGGGTTCTTTGTCTCCCCATTTTTGCTCTCACTGAAGTGTCCAGGCATCGAGTTTCTTGGGGCCTGTGGCTGAAGCAACAGGCTTGGCGGAAGGGTCGCGCATTCCAAGCCTCACCAGAGTGCCCAAGCGCCGGAGTTGCACATGTGGCCTATGCCTGAAGCTGCAGGTTGGTGGGAGGGGTGCGTACTCCGGGGCTCACAGGAGCCTGCGGCCTGAGAGGCCTGAGTCCCGGGTCTGTGGGTCTGCAGTTGCGGTAGCATGTCTTTGGCCGGAGTGGCTACAGGGTCTGGGATGGTGTCTGAGGCCAGTCTGGGTGGTGGGGAGTGTGGGCTTCCAGTCACAGCAGCTCTCCCCTTCAAGATGGCATGGTTTCTGAGCAAGAGCAGCTGCCCTGGGAATCCCTGCAGCAGTAGAAGGGGCTCCCCGCCTAGTAGAGTCCAGTCTGCCAATCCCCGAGTCTCCTGCAGGATGTAACTGCCCCTCATTCACACACACACACCCTGCACACGTGCTCCCTCACTGCCATCCTGCTGGCCGCCATCTTGACTCCTCCTTAAATTATTTTTGACTAAGATGAAAATAAAATGACGTGTTAATGGTTGCAGTAAAAATATCTGAAATTGAATTGGTGGCGATTCTAGAATTATTTGCCAAAATCAAGACTTAAACTTCATTTTTAAAGCATCAGAAGTGAAGTAGGTGTAAAAAAGAATTCATAGAAAATTAGTTTCTCCAACCCCCTTTTACCTTTTAAAAAAGCTGCTTTAAATGGTTTATTATGTGCAGCTATTTCAGTGAATGGATTAAGTATAATTTCAAGTTCAGGTCAACGTTTCTCAGTTGAATCAGGTTGTTACTACAAGCTTTGACTGGCTTTATAAAGGCCTCTCTGTTTGGACTGCACAATTAGTCAGGTTATAGTGGCTTTCAGTAGATGCTAGTGCTAGCATGTTTTGCTCTTTGGGTACAACAAGCAACCTTTTATAGATAGTGCTTAGCATGGTAACATGAGGTTCGAATATAGGGTGCCCTGTGGTGGAGGCTAGTTAAGGATAGTGTTTATGTATACCCTGCTTGCCAGGTCTTCATTTCCAGATGAGTCAAAAATTAAAGGAGTAAGATGGCAATTTTAAATTTTAGGATAATATTAATAACCTTTTTTAGTACTACTGCTGTGTTATTGCCAGCTATTCGATTTCTGTCCCTTTTAGGTAAATATCAGCAATGACAACTTAAAATAACCAGAGTGCAATACTGTGCATGAGAAAATGTTTGTGATATTTTACTTTATAAAAATGAATCATAGTTTATCTTAGGGAATTCTAGAGATTCTTATGAAATAATTGTTTTTATTTATGTATAATTTAAACATATATGTTAAATTAAGAATACTATAATTTTTGTTCCTTTCCCAGTGACATTTGTTTTATGTTTTCTCATTATGAAACAATTTTTTGTTACCTTTCTATGTTGCTAAAAAGAATTAGATTACGCAGAAGCCACATCCCCTTCCATACGATCACTTCATGATTAAAATATTGAGGTGTATTTCTGTGATAAGTGTTTTGTTAAGGTATTTTAAAATGCATACTTTAAGGATTCGCACACTAAATGCAGGTTGTAGAATGATTACCAGTAATTGCTAATTTAAATGATTCATCTCATCTAAAGGAGTCAGATAACTAAGGTGTGAACAGGCTTTTCTTTTTGTTAAATCTGCCTTTTTATAAACATATGTTTTTTTTATTTTTAGAGAGAGAGGAAGGGAGAAGGATAGAGAGAAACATTGATGAAAGAGAAACATCATCTATTGGCTGCCCCCTACTGGGGATTGAACCCGCAAACCAGGCATGTGCCCTGACCTGGAATCGAGTTGGTGACCTCTTGGCTCATGGTCGACACTCAAGCACTGAGCCACACCAGCTGGGCAAGTTTTTTCTATTAATAAAAGTAATCTTTTTCTTAGGAAAAAAATGCTAGGATATAAAATCTAATTTGATTCTTTTTTGTTGTTGTTAACTCTTCATCTGAGGATATTTTTTCTCCCACTGGTTTTTAAAGAGTGTGGTGGGGGAAGAGAGGGAGAGAGAGAGAGAGAGAAAGAAACATCAATGCGAGAGAGACACATGGATTGATTGCCTCCCACATAAGCCCCTGACGGCTGGGGATCGAACCTGCAACCTCAGCCAACAATTTAACCACTGATCCAAACCTCCCATGGCTCTGATTTGATTCTTTTATTAGATTCTTGTTGTTACTATTATTCTTATTATTTTAATCTAATTTGATTCTTAAACTGTTTGCATACTAATTATTACTGTTTACCATCACTATAAATGCTGATTTTTGCTAGGCTAAAAATGGGGGTGAGGGCACTAATTTGAATAAGGAAAAAGGGTAGATATAAGTGGTATGTGAGTGTATGATAGGGTAAGTATGAATTTTAGGGACAAGCCTTGATTAGAGAGTAAAAGATGCATTTAGAATAATGTTGACATTTTATTTTAATAAGTGACTTAAGTTTAGCTTTCAGGAGCTGTTCATAGTCTGCCTTACACCTTTTCTTCCCATCTATATTTTTCACTGCTCTAACATAAATCCTGGTCTTGAGGCAAATTGGTTTTCTCCCTACTCCCTGATGCACTCCCTGATGCCCCTTCACATCTCATGGCTCCAGTTTTAGGCTATTCCCTTTGCTTCTGGAGACCTACCCTGTCCACCATAGGAGATACTCCTTCCTCTCACAGCTCTTCACAGGTACCCTGAAACCTTACCTGTTCACATATAGGTGTGATGTCTCCTGAGCTTTTAGAACATTTATTTGCCTCTTTAGTAACTTTCATGGAAGGTCAAGAACATGTCTTGAATATTTAAAAAATCTCTCATATCCCTGAAAACTATACCTTGCTCATAGTGGGTGTTTAATAAGTATTGCATGAAAGATTGTGAAAATGTTGATACCGTATTATTTTTTATACAGTGGAATGAATTTTCTCCACTCTACAACAGGTTAATGTATATGCAAATGTGCTAATTCGTTCAGGACAGGGTTTCTTGGGGGTTGGCACTGTTCTGTGTGGGGCTGGATCATGGTTGTGGGGATATTGTCTTGTATGGCTTAGCCCGCCCTACTCTCTCGTCACTAGATGTCAGTAGCACTCCTTACCTCACCCCAGTTGTGAAGACCAACAGTGTCTCTTACATTGCCAAATGTCCCTTGGGGGTCAGTATGACTCCTGGTTGAGAACACTGCTTTAGAAGAAAAAAGAATAAGGATTTCAAGATTCTTCTTAATTCTACTTTATAATATGTGTATGTTTTTGAAGGGCTTTTAAGTAAAAACAAATGTTTCAAAATTCTTCAAATTTAACCTTGTATAATTTAGGAAACTATCTCAAGGACACTATTAATTATTATAAAACTTTGATGACTTAAGATAATTGCATTTTTTGTGTCTGTTTTACATTGAATGATGGATTCTATTTGGTGTTTTCTGCAGATTGAAATTAAAATGAAAAAGTCAGAGGCTGTGAGATGGGAAAAGCTAGAGCGAGAAGGAGAAGAGCCTAAGCCAAAACAGTTCGTAGCAGGTTTGTTTTCTGGCCTTGATGAGCTTTAAATTCAAATTGTGTTATATAGGTGAAATTAAATAGTAATGAGCCTTTTTTTGTTTTCATTATTTATGTTCCCAATATAAGACACATCGAGTATCATAAGGTTGCTCTATAACGATTACAAATTGGCTCGTCTTATGAAGGTTCTGACTTCTTAAACTCTTAAGAGTACAAATGAATGGCAGCAAAAACCTAGAGAAAATTTGAATTTATTGTTTACCTTGCAGTTTATGACATCAGTTGGGTTTTTTTTTTTTTTTGCATGTGTGTTTGTTGGCCTTTCCTATTTGTGCTTTTTTAAGTGAATTAGTAATTTACCGATATATTTTCTCCTCTTTCCTCTCCCTTCTTATTTATTCCTTTCTGTGCTGATATTGTCAACTCTAATTTACTGGAATTTCAGAGGTTTACTGAATAAAGTATTAATTTCACTATATTGTCTAATATAATGAATTTATTTATTCATAATATATTTTTATTGATTTCAGAGAGGAAGGGAGGGGGGGAGAGAGAGATAGAAACATCAGTGATGAGAGAGAATCACTGATCGTCTGCCTCCTGTACAGCCCACACTGACAGAGAATTGAACTGTGCCCTCCTGGTTCGTAGGTTGACGCTCAACCACTGAGCCATGCCGGCCGGGCTCTTTCAGTTACTTTTAGATATTTCACTGCTTTCTTCTATAACAGAAAACGTATTTCCTTGTGGAACTTTTTAGAAAAAAAAGTTAGCCAACATATCATGCATTTTTATTATTTTTTATTTTGAAATAATTCTCACACAAGTTGCAGAAATAGAGTTTCTATGTACCCTTCACCTAGCCTCCCTGGATGTTAATATTGTAACTAAGCTAAAGAATAATTAGTAAAATTAGGAAACTGACACCAACAGATAATTTTTAAGAATGAAATTTGGGGCTGGATAATTAAGAATGAAATTGCAAGTTGGTATTTAAGCTATTTAACCCTTTGCACTCGCTTGCTTTTTTCTCGATTCCTTTATTCTAATGCTAACCGTGTCGAGTCACACTCGACATCCGAGTGCAAAAGGTTAAGCATCTGTGTCCCACTTTATTTGGAAGATATAGTAAAATATTAAGTGCTTCTCTTAGGGCTGACTCCCATAGATTTTGGCACTGAAGTTTATATATAGCTCAAAGCATTTTTAAAAGAAACACTTTAACAGTAGTATCTCATTTAATTCTAACAATGGCCCTATATAGTAGGCAGCCTAGTATTGTTTCTCCTAGTTTACAGGCTCAGAAAGGTTAAGCAGCTTGTTGTAAGATCACCTAGTGTTTTTTATTGTCTAGGACTATACCCAGGTCTTCAGAGTCTGGGTCTGGTTCTTCTGTTAACCTCCTATGTTTTACTGCTTGTTTCTGCATTTTCTAACAATGAAAAGTCTCTGCTGACATGAGTATCTTTGCAGTTATTTGATATTATAGAGAACTAGAGGCCTGGTGCACGAAATTTGTGCACTTGGGGGGGGTGGTCCCTCAGCCCGGTCTGCGCCCTCTCGCAATCCGGGAGCCCTTGGGGGATGTCCGACTGACGGCTTAGGCCTGCTTTCCCCGGGGGGGAGTTGGCCTAAGCCGTCAGTCGGACATCCTTAGCGCTGCCGTGGAGGCGGGAGAGGCTCCTGCCACTGCACTCGCCAGCTGTGAGCCCAGCTTCTGGCTGAGTGGCGCTCCCCCTGTGGGAGCGCACTGACCACCAGGGGGCAGCTCCTGCACTGAGTGTCTGCCCCCTGGTGGTCAGTGCACATCATAGCAATTGGTTGTTTGCATATTAGCCTTTTATTATACAGGATGAGCAAGGAAGTTAGGTTACTCTCAGTAATTCATCTACTACCTACAGGTATTAAAATTTTTCTGAGATCAACTTTACAAACTTTTTCTAAAGTAAATGCTTTGCATATTCATAAAGATGCTATTCCTCCTGTCCTGTTATATTTCTGTAAGGAATTAATATGCTTGTCAGATTCCTGTGTACTGCAAGCTGCAGACTGCAGATAAGGGCACATTGCTTAACCTATGTGGTCAGTGGAGATTCGAACCTGTATTCCCATCCTTCTGGGAATTTTGCATTAGGATTAATTAAATCCATGTTTCCTAGGCTCTTAATTTTCATGGCAAGTTAAAATATTTCTTTGGCTACTAGTGATAATATACAAAGATAGAGGAGATTACTAGTAGAGGAAGGTAGGTAGTGTTTGAAAAATAGTATGCTTGCCCTGAATAAAACTGTGTGGTGTGTTGTAGTTTTGTTTTGGGGCAAGGATAGGCAGGGAGTTGATTTACCAGTGAAGAGAAAAGGTGGAAAAATAGAATGAAGAATTAGTAGTTTTCTCATTTATTTTGAGGAAGGGGATGTAGAGAGGCAGTAGAAGAAGTAGGACATTTAGATTAGTATTAATGTGTTTTAATATATTGATAGGAAATCTTTGAATCAGTTTTTTTTTTAAATCTCTGTAGTTGCATTGTCCAATATAGTAGCTGCTAGCCACATGTACCTATTGAGCACTTGAAATATGACTAGCCTGATTTGAGATGTGCTCTCAGTGTAACATACATACTAAATTTTGAAGACTTAGTAGGAAAAAAAAGAAATAAATGCCATAAAGTTTTTATTTTATGTTGAAATGATACTATTTTGTATTTATTAGGTTAAATAAATATATTATTTAAATGCATTTCACCGGATTCTTTCTAGTAAGGTGGCTACTAGAAATTTTTGAATTATATATGTGGCTCACATATGTGGCTTGCATTATATTTCCACTAGAGGCCCAATGCACGAAGACTCGTGCAAGAATGGGCCTTCCTTCCCCTGGCTGCCGGCATCGTCTTTGCTCGGCCCAGAGCCGCCTTTCTGCCTTCCTATGCTGCCCAGAGGCCCCGAGCAGCTGGGGCAGTGTGGAACGCCTGCATCGTTGCCATGGCAACAACGCAAGCATCCTGTCCCCAGCCGCTCGGGGCTTGCGTATGCAGATTAACCCGCCATCTTTGTTGGGTTAATTTGCATACTTGCTCCTGATTGGCTGGTGGGCATCGCGAAGGTATGGTCAATTTGCATCTTTCTCTTTTATTAGTGTAGATTGGACAGTGAACAGAACTGTTCTTATAGCTACTGGGTAGGTTAGTTACTTTTAAATTATTTGTGTGCCAAGATCTTAATTCCTTTGGTCTTTGGGGCAGCCTTGACAGTGCCCTGAGTCCCTGGGCTGGTATCTGTCTGCCTGCAAGCAGCCTCCATTTATCCCAGTGTGCCCTATAAATACTGTTATTTGCTATGTGTGCATAGTGTGGGCATTGAACTCTAGGTCACCCCATATAGTATTTTTCAATATTACGTACCTGATTCTTATTATCTCCTATTGAAGTATTCTGATATTTTTAATGTGGGGAGAGAATGGATGAATTAACTAATGGCCAATTAGGATGGATAATTATTTACATTTGCAGTATATTTCTACTCTGGAAGATATATAAGTATCTTAGGAAAGGTCACATTTTTAACATTAAAATCTTGTCTATAAGAGAAATTTCTGAATGAAGCAACTTAAAAAACACATTTATTTTATAATTGTACTATCTTTGCAACTTTTCTATGAATATAAAAAAGTTTGTATATACTTTTCACTTAGTTTCCCCTATTGTTAACATGAAGAATCTGTTCTTAATCTAATTTTGCATAATGTATCAAAAGTTTACATTTTATGGAACTACTTTGTTCAAAGGAGACTGCTATATTTTACATTATGTTGATTCAGTTTTTAGAAGTGTAAATTTAATTATTGATGTCTATCAGAAAGATACTTATTTCAAACATGAAGTTTAGTGAAATTCAGTCACCTATTATTTGCTAAGGTGTTCTTTACATCATGGTCACAAAGTTTACATATTCTTGGCATAGTCAACACATGTTAATTAATCACTTCTTTTTACTCTGTAGATGTAAAGAACCTATATCCATCATCATCTCTTTATACAAGAAATTGGGATAAATTGGTTGGAGAAATCAAGGAAGAAGAAAAGAATGAGAAGTTGGAGGGAGATGCAGCTTTAAACAAATTATTTCAGCAGATCTATTCAGATGGTTCTGATGAAGTGAAACGTGCCATGAACAAATCATTTGTAAGAATATAAACTTTAAAAATATATATTGTGGTAGTAAATTTCAGAAATTTAAAAAGAATAAGATAAAAATTTGAGTCTAAATTTCATGTACTTTAGTTGGGAGATCTTTTTGAGTAAGCTTTGTCTGAACATTTCTTTTTGCTCTAAAATTTCTTAGAATAATTACTGATGAAATCAGAAACTGGTGGAGGAGATAAGAAACAAGTGGTTTACACCAAATATTTTTTATCACTGAGTTAGAACTGGAAAGGCTTAAGAAATACCAAGGTTACAGTGGGTGATACAGAGTTATTCTAGTTAGATTTATCAGAATAGCTGAATGAGCTTCCATTGTTTACCTTCTAGAATCATGTATAGAGTCTCAATGTCAGAGATGAATAATACAGAAAGGAAACTTCCAGAACAGTGTTTGGCAAGTGAAAGTGCATATTATTATTCATTGGTTTTTTAATAATTTCTCAAAAAATATTAAGAAAATTCAAATTTTTGCCAGGGCAGCATAAATGCTGTCTGTATTAGGCCTCAAGTTCTGAGATCTCAATAACAAGTCATCACTGTAGAATTATGTAGATTTTTTGCTTGAAAATGTAATCATTTGATTTTTATCAGTAGCATTGAAAATGTAACACTTTTTTTTTATCCTCACTGAGGATATGTTTGATTTTTTTGATTTTTTTTTTTTTAGAGAGAGAGGGAAATGGGGTAGGGGAAGAGAGAGAAGAAAGAAACATTGATGTGAGAGAGAAACATCGATCTATCACCTCCCGTAGGTGCCCTGGAATGGAATCCATAGTCTCTTGGTGTAGGGCAGTGGTTGGCAAACTCATTAGTCAACAGAGCCAAATATCAATAGTAACAACGATTGAAATTTCTTTTGAGAGCCAAATTTTTTAAACTTAAACCTCTTCTAACACCACTTCTTCAAAATAGACTCGCCCAGGCCGTGGTATTTTGTGGAAGAGCCACACTCAAGGGGCCAAAGAGCCGCATGTGGCTTGCGAGCCGCAGTTTGCTGACCATGGGTGTAGGGGATGATGCCTCCAACCAACTGAGTCACTTGGCCAGGGCTGTAACTCTCTTCTTTTAAGGCAGTGGTCGGCAAACTGTGGCTTGCGAGCCACATGCGGCTCTTTGGCCCCTTGAGTGTTCTAACGCCACTTCTTCAAAATAGACTCGCCCAGGCCAAAAACTGACTGCGCATGGGCCACGAAGTTTCAGTGGCACTGTACGTGTGTGCCCGCACGTGGTATTTTGTGGAAGAGCCACACTCAAGGGGCCAAAGAGCCGCATGTGGCTCGCGAGCCGCGGTTTGCCTACCACTGTTTTAAGGCATGTATATTTACAGTAGAATGTTAAAATTAACATTTACTAATTAATATTTAGGTAATCAGTGTGTTTGAGGTTTAGATACTCCACATAAGTTACTATATGGTAACTGGTCATGATTGTGCTTTTCATTGTTGACTTAAAAAATTTTTGTTTTAATTAAACTTTATTTTGAGATAGTTGTAGATTCACATGCAGTTGTAAGAAATGAGGAATATTCCTTATATCCTTTAGTTTCCCTCAATTGAAACATTTTACAAAACTGTAGTACAACATTACAACCAGGATGTTGACAGTTAAAGTAGAGAACATTTCAATTACCACAGGATCCCTCCTTATCATTTTATAGCCATCCCACTTTGCTCCCACTCCTACCCCTTCTTAACCTTTGACAACCACTAATCTGGCAAGTCTTTGTTAGATATGTAGTTTGCAGATATTTCTCACAGCCTGTAGCTTGTCTTCTCATTTTTAAAAATACATATTTTTTTTATTGATTTCAGAGAGGAAGGGGGAGAGAGAGAGAGAGAGAGAGAGAGAGAGAGAGAGAGAGAGAGAGAGAAAGAGAGAGAGAGAGAGAGAAACATCAATGATGAGAGGGTCATTGATTGGCCTCCTCCTGCATGCCCCCCACTGGAGATCTAGCAGGCAACTGGGTCATGTGCCTTGACTGGGAATTGAACCGTGACCTCCTGGTTCATAGGTTGACGCTCAACCACTGAGTCAAGCTGGCTGGGTCACTTTTTTAATGTTCTTTGCAAAGCCAAAGTATTTCATTTGATGAAGTTTAATTTATCAATTTTTTCCTTTGTGGATCATGCTTTTAGTGTCAAATCTAAAACTTAGTCCTGGATCTCAAAGATATTTTTCCCACATTTTTTAAAAATAAAAGTTTTGTAGTTTCACGTATTACATTTAAGTCCATGATCCATTTTGACTTAAAATGTGAGCCAATGGTTAAGGGTTTTTGTTTGTTTGTTTTAACCTGTTTATATTCTATTACTCTACTTGTTGAAAAGATTGTCTTTCCCTCCATTAAATTTCTTTTCACCTTTCTCAAAAATCAGTTGAGCATTTTGTGTGAGTCTATTTCCGGGTTCTCTGTTCCATTGATCTACATGTCTCTCCCTTTGTTAATACCACAGTCTTGATTACTATAACTATAACTATATAAGACTTAAAATTGGGCAGATTTATTCCTCCTTCTTTATTCTTCATTTTTAAATTGTTTTATCCTAGTTCCTTTGCCTTTCCATATACATTTTAGAATATTTTGTCTATATGTACAAAAAATCTTTTTAGGAATTGCATTGAACTGTATATCAATTTGGAGAGATTGACATCTTTACTGTGTTGAATTTTCCAACCCACTTATTTAGTTTTTCTCTGGTTCCTTTCATCATCATTGTGCAGTTTTCAGCATATAAATCCAGGACATGTTTTGGTAGATGTGCCTAAGTATTTAATTCTTGTTTTTTGAGTGATTATAAATAATATGACATTTGATATTGGTTAGTTGTTTATATCTAGAAATACAGTTGTGGTTTTTTAAAATGTTTGCCTTATATTCTGTGAATTTGTTGAACTTAGATTTAGGAGATTTTTTCGTAGATTTCCTTTGATCTAAGAAGAATAGATTCCTTCTGCTTTCTATATCATATTGTTTTCAAACATGGACTGTTTTATTTTTACCTTTTATCTTCTTTTCTTGATATATTGCACTGGCTGGACCTTCTAGCACTATGTTGAATAAGAGTGGACATCCCCATCTTCAGTCTTTCACTATTAAGTATGTTGTGCATATTTTGTAGATGCTTAACCAAGTTGAGGTTCTGCTCTATTCCTATTTTTTACTGAGCTTGTATATCATGAATGGCTGTTGACTTGTTGAATGCTTTTTCTGCATTGATCAATATAATAATGTGATTTTTTTAGCTTTATATGATTAATATGATTGTTTTCTATTGTTGAACCAGTCTTGCAGCCCTAGAATAAATCCCTCTTTGTCATAGTGTATAGTTCTTGTTATATATTGTTCAATTCTATTTTCAAATACTTTGTTAAGGATTTTTGTGTCTATATTCATGAGGGAATTGGTCTGTAGTAGTCTTTTTTTGTACTTTGTCAGGTTTTGGTGTCAGGGTAATACTAACTTTAAAAGAGGATTGGGAAGTGCTTCATCTACTTTTTTTTGGAAGAGCTTGGGTAGAATTGGGGTTCATTATTCTTTAAACATCTTTAAACCAGTGATATCATCTGAGCCTGTTCATTTCTTTTGAGGGGATTTAAAATTATTATTTTAGCCCAGCCAGTGTGGTTCAGTGGTTGTTCATTGACCCATGAACCAGGAGGTCATGACTCTTTTCTCTGCCAGGGCACATGCCCTGGTTGCAGGCTCAATCCCCAGTAGGGGGCATGCAGGAGGCAGCCAATCAATGATTCTCATCATTGATGTTTCATCCCTCTCTCCCTCTCCCTTCCTTTCTCTGAAATCAATAAAAACGTATTTTTTAAAAAAATTATGATTTTAATTACTCTAATAGTGTATAGGACTATTCAAATTATCTGTTTCATATTGAGTGAGTTGTGGTAGTTTGTGTTTTTGAGGAATTGGTCTATTTTGTTTAAGTTTATAGTGTTGGTAGTATTCCCTGGTTACCCTTTTGATGTCTGCAGGATCTCTGGTGATATTCTATTTCATGGCTATAATGGTAATTTGTATGTCCTCTCTCTCTCTTTCTCCCCCTTTATCAGTTTTGCTAGAGGTTTGTCAACTTTGTTGATTTTTTTTCCCCAAAGAATCAGCTCTTTGTTGATGTTTAAAAACTTTTTTGCCGTTTTTTTTTTTTTTCTAAATTTTATTAATTTCTGTTCTTTGTTATTTTCTTCCTTCTGCTTGCTTTGGGTTTATTTTGCCTTCCACCCCTTTTTTCCTGGGTTCTTTTTTTTGTTTTAATGAGAGAAACATCAATCAGCTGCCTCCTGCACACCCCCTACTGGGGATGTGCCTGCAATCAAGGTACATGCCCTTGACTGGAATCAAACCTGGGGACTCTTCAGTCCGCAGGCTGACGCTCTATCTACTGAGCCAAACTGGTTAGGGCTTTCCTGCGTTCTTCATTTGTGAGCTTATATTGTTGGTTTGACTCTTTTTTCTCTTTTCTGTTTGTTGTGTGGGTTTATATAATAAACTCTAGAGGCCTATGCACAAATTTGTGCACAGGTGGGGTGCAGCCAGCACACCCCGATTGGGGCTGATCAGGCCGGGCTGGCAGGGGGGGGGGGAGAGGATGCAGGAGGTTGGCTGGACAACCCCGCCCCCGATCTGGGTAGGGGAGGCCTATGGGGGGAGGGGCCGGGGGCGGTTGGCCAGCTGGGCGGGGCACAATTTGCATATTAGCCTTTTATTATGTAGGATTTCTTAGCAGAGTTTTAGCTGACTCCCACAATTTTTATTGTTGTATTTTCATTTTTATTCAGTTCAGTATGTATTTTGATTTCAGTTGAGACTTCTTTGTCTCATGGATTGTTTAGAGGTATGTTGTTTAGTTTCCAGGTGATTAGAGATTTTTCTGTTGTCTTTCTATTACTGATTTCTAATTATTTCATTGTGGTTTGAGAATGTGTGCCATATGAATTACATACTTTTAAATTTGTTGATGTTTGTTTTATTGCCCAGGATTTGGTCTATCTTAACTAAACTTCCACTTGAAAAGAATGTATTCTTTTGTTATTGAGTGTAGTGTTCTATAAATATCAATTAGATTCTTGTGGTTGATATTTTTGTTGAATTCCTTTTTTTTCCCCATTGACCTTCCCCCGGCCTCCCCTACCCCCCGGCACATGCCCTCACCCCCCCCCCCCACTCCCCGCCAGTGTCTTGCATCCTTTGGTTATGCTTACATGCATACATACAAGTCCTTTGGTTAATCTCTTCCCCTTACCCCCACCCTCCCCTACCTTCCCTCTGAGGTTTGAGCATCTGATCGATGCTTCTCTGTCTCTGGATCTATTTTTGTTCATCAGTTTATGTTATTCATTATATTCCACGATCATGTGATATTTATCTTACTCTGACTGACTTATTTCGCCTAGCATAATGCTCTCCAGGTCCAACCATGCTGTTGCAAATGGTAAGAGTTCTTTCTTTTTTATAGCAGCATAGTATGCCATTGTATAGATGTACCACAGTTTTTTAATCCACTCATCTGTTTCCAAATCTTAGCTATTGTAAATTGTGTTGCTATGAACATAGGGGTGCATATATCCTTTCTGATTGGTGTTTCTGATTTCTTGGGATATATTCCTAGAAGTGGGATTACTAGGTCAAATGGGAGTTCCATTTTTAGTTTTTTGAGGAAACTCCATACTGTTCTCCACAGTGGCTGTACCAGTCTGCATTCCTTCCAGCAGTGCACGAGGGTTCCTTTTTCTCTGCATCCTCGCCAGCACTTGTTATTTGTTGATTTGTTGATGATAACAATTCTGACAGGTGTGAGGTGGTACCTCATTGTCGTTTTGATTTGCATCTCTCGGATGATTACTGACTTTGAGCATGTTTTCATACGTCTCTTGGCCTTCCTTATGTCCTCTTTAGAAAAGTATCTATTTAGGTCCGTTGCCCATTTTTTGATTGGGTTGTTTATCTTTCTTTTGTTAAGTTGTATGAGTTCCCTGTAAATGTTGGAGATTAAACCCTTATTGGAGATAACATTGGCAAATATGTTTTCCCATGTAGTGGGCTTTCTTGTTGTTTTGTTGATGGTTTCTTTTGCTGTGTAGAAGCTTTTTATTTTGATGTAGTCCCATTTGTTTAATTTCTCTTTAGTTTCCATTGCCCTAGGAGCTTATCAGTGAAGATATTGCTTTGGCATATGTCTGGCATTTTGCTGCCTCTGGATTCCTCTAAGATTTTTATGGTTTCCCTTCTTAACGTTTAAGTCCTTTATCCATTTTGAGTTTATTTTTGGTATGGTGTAAATTGGTGGTCTACTTTCATTTTTTTGCACGTATCTGCCCAATTTTCCCAACACCATTTATTGAATTTCAATTGTATTTTTCAATTCTGAAACTTCCCATTTAGTTCTTCTTTATATCTTCTGTTTCTTTGTTGAGGCTTTCTACCTTTTCATTTATTTTCAAGCAAGTTCATAATTTCTTGTTGAAGTATTTTTTACCATGACTACTTTAAAATCTTTTTCAGATGATTTTAACATCTCTTTCATCTCAAAGTTAATATCTGTTGTTTTCTCTTTTGCTAAATATAATCTAACATCTGTACTTTGTCAGTGTTCTTCACCAGTGTCAAGTGGTTTTCAGTTGAACCCTGGACATTTTCATGTTAAGCTGTGGGACTCTGGATCTTGTTTAAACCCTCAGTCTTAGTTGGGTTTATCTCACAACCAGTCTGGCAGGGGAAGTGAAGGCACTGCCTCATTACTACCCCAAGTGGAAATAGATATTCAGGTACCCCACTTGGTCTCCTTAAACACTTGGCATCTCCTTGTCACTGCTGGGAGTAGGAGTTCCAGCTCCCCAGATGTTTCCATTGACACTGCAGGCAGCAGAGGAGGTGGATTCGTGACAGCCTAGCATGGGTGGAAATCTAGGCTCCCTACTCAGCCTTTATTGGCCTGGGGTGGGATGGGGCCACAGTTTTTTTTAGTGGTGTTTAGCTGGAGTAGAGCGATGATTGTCTACTGTCTTCCTAGGCTGTCTTTCTGTTTTTCTTCATCTTTTGACTACAGAGATCAGGCTTGTTGGGACTTTTTGTTGTTGTTCTCACCCTTTGACCTTTCCAGTTTCTTTAGCTTCAACTCTAGGATATGTGAGGCAGAAAGGAAACCCAGGAAACTCACCACATGTTGTTCCTTGGGTCCCAAGGTCTCTGGTTTCTAGTTGATCTGTTGTCTTCTTTTTACCTGTTAGAGTCTTATGTCTCTCTCTCTCTCTCTCTCTCTCTCTCTCTGTCTCTCTCTCTCTCTCTCTCTCTCTCCCTCTCTCTCCCTCTCTCTCGCCTCCCCCCCCTCCCTCCAAGGTTCTTAGTTGTACTTAATGGGAACAATAGGACCTGGAACATACTTAGGGTTGCTTCTTTCCTTGTGGGAATACAAAAGAAACAAAATAGGGTCTATCATGTATGACCTTCCAGCCTAGTTGGGACAAAAAGACCATCATGTACAACAAGCATGTCAAACTCAAAGACTAACATGGGCCAAATAAGCAAGGTTTAAGTTTATGTGGGCTGCAAAAAAACCCCAAAAACTTCAATTTTCATAGAAACATAGGTTTATTTCGATAGAGACATGCTGAATACAAAGGGCTAAAATAAATGAGTAATCATTAACATAAAATGATAGAACATTTTAATAAAAATTAATATTTTTTCTTGAACATTAACTTACCAGACACTGAATAACTGCACAAATTAATAAGCGTAACGCAAATAAACCTATTTTTCTTGTTCTCTGAAAGTGAAATATTTCCTGTTGCCCACACCAAACAAGTCAGTCCAAGACTAATGGTGTGGCAATCGGCTGATAAAATATTCGCTGCTAGTATTAGTGGAGAGAAATGATGTGCCTGAGCGTAAGGCGCGTAAAGGAAATGAATGCAACATGATTATAGTAATCAGTCATTAGCGAATGTTGTATTTAGTTTTTTAATGATCTACACTAATAAAAGAAAGATGCAAATTGACTGTACCTTTGTGACGCCCACCAGCCAATCAGGAGTGAGTATGCAAATTAACACAACAAATATGGCAGGTTAATTTGCATACACAGGCCCAGAGCTGCCAGCGGTGGGACGCAGGCGTTCTGCACCGCCCCAGCTGCTCCGGGCCTCTGGGCAGCGTGGGATGGCGGAAAGGCGGCTCTGGGCAGAGTGAAGGCAGAAAGGCAGCTCCAGGCCGGAGCAAAGGTGATGCCGGCAGCCAGGGGAAGGAAAGCCCATTCTTGCACGAATCTTCGTGCATTGGGCCTCTAGTTATGTATTACAGGATATTGTAAAAATTACAATAAGTCACGCAATTTTTATTAAAACATTTCTTACATACCCTTATATTGGCTGGGATGCAAAAATATTTGTTGTGGGCCACATGCGGCCCACAAGCCACGAGTTTGACATGCTTGATGTATAATATAACCATAGGAAAATGCTAAATTGTACTACAATCCATAAGAAGAGAAGGGAAATAAATATGAGTATGATCATATTATAAACTAAATATGCTTCCTTTAGTCATCTTAAGAGTAGTTTATTATGTAGACTTGCCCAGTTTTATTCAGTATTTTATTTGAAGCCTACCAGGTGCCAGGCCCTTGTGCTTAGGTTTAGAATATAAGTATTAGTAAAATATACTCCTTGTTTTTTAGGAGCTTTCGTTGGAGCCAAGGGTAGGAAACAGATATAAGAAGACAGACCCTTAAAGTTATAACAGAGCAGTGTGATACATGTTTTATTTATGGTAATTATGTCATACAGAAGACAAATTCTGCAAGTGTAGAGTCCTGATAAGGCTCAAAGAAGGCAACAGAGATATGGTGACATGATGTGTTTGGAGCATAACTAAAAACATATAAAGAACTGGGATGAAAAAGAGCATCCCATGTAAAGGGAGCTTGGCAGAGAGTGTGGGGCAGTGGCTATAGTGAGGTTTCAGTGTAATAGTAGGGTATGTAACGTTACACATTTGTCAATAACACAGCCGATCAATTTTAAATGTTTAGATTTTAATAATTCATACTGTTCTTTGTTGTGATCCAAGTAAATGAATTTGTATTGCATTAAGATAACAAATGTCCAGAAAAAATTTTAAGGTATTTATGAGTGTGCAAGGGTTAATGGGTAGTATATTCAATAGATGCTAAATAGATAACCAGTTCTTTACTGAAACACTATGTATACCCGTGTGTGCACCTTCATCTAAAAAATAAATTTCAGCACATACTTGCATATATTTGGTACAGAGAGAACATTAAGAAAGGGCTCTTAAAGTTCTGTCTAACTATTGTAGAAAGAGTTTATTTTGCCTGGTCTTTACTGTCCTTGAAAAGGAGATTACAGTATATCATCATTTTCTATGGGAGCCCATTTTATTTTCATCTGAAGGTAGTTTTTCCACATGTAACTCTATGCTGATTAGGAAAGGGAGACATGGTGCTTTATATGTGGACATGATGCTCCTACCTACGTACTCCAGACTTTTCAGATTTTACAGAACATGGTAACTTCTCTGGGAAGCTTAAGATTAAGTCAAAATATGGTCTTGAGTTTTTATTGAGCCAAATATTGCTAATATTTGGGACTCTATGCTTCAAAGATTTTTAGAAAAAATATTTTGATTATATGGTCTAAGAATTAATCTATTTTTATTTCTTATTGCAGATGGAGTCTGGTGGTACAGTTTTGAGTACCAACTGGTCTGATGTAGGTAAAAGAAAAGTTGAAATCAATCCTCCTGATGATATGGAATGGAAAAAGTACTAAATAAATTAATTTGCTATTACTGTATTGCATACCTTCACCTAATGCCCATTGTGTATTATTAATATTGTATTCTTGAATTTTGAACACTGAGTATCTTTTTCAAAGATTATACCTCTTTATCTCTCTGTGCTTTAGAAATTATTTTCCTTCAAGTGTTCAAAGAGTCTAATGAAGAATATAGGTCATATTTTATCACTCTATCCTTAAGGATTTTAGACTTGCTGAGATGGAGTGAGGTATCATTTGCTACTAGATAGATTAGTTCTATCTAGTTGTGGGAATGGAAAAATTGTTCATTGGGTATCTTGGGTTATTGCCTTATTTTTGATGCAGTGTTCTGTTAATAATTTATCAGACTTGGCAACTTTGGGTGAGCATAGATTTTTCAACTTCAGTGTTATATTGTTTGCTTTAAAATTGCTTTTGAATTGAATTGTAAATACACTTTTTTTCTGTGAAGAAGTTTGGCTTATTTACCTTTTTCTTAAGTTTTTAATGAGAACTTTGAGGAATTATTTATCACAGGGAATTCCCATTTGGTTCTTTTTATGAGAAGTCTTTGTAATTGCACTGGGATTTTAATCCTTATCTTCCAAATTCCTGTATAAAACACAGACACCTGAGTTTAACATGCTGCAAATTTAACTGTACTGAAAGCCAACCTGTGAAGATGAGAACAGAGTGATTTTAAGGAAGCCCAACTTCACTTTGTGCTGCTTTTGCCTTACCAGGATTCCTTTAGTTGGTTTTTGTAGGATTTATTTATTTTTTTCTTCATTAGAAAACCTTTTCATATCCCGTAGTTACTTTGGTTTCAGTGGTTTAGGGTAGCTGCTAAGAGAGTAAATTAATATGCACCTACTTAGTATTATTTAGTAACGTTTTGTGATAAGGCACTACTCTGTCTTCATAGCTGAGGATAGGATGAATGGAAGGCAAATTTGGCATCATTTCAGCCTCCAAAAGAGTGAGAATTTAGCCTCTTCTAGTCATTTGATATGAAGTTTAGGGTTGTTCATAAGGAAAACGGTGGAGTGATACCAGAGTATGCCTAAACCTGTTGTTATAACTAAGCATGGGGGGAGAGGGGAATGTCAGAGTGTTTACTTGTCCTTTTTGCCCGTTTAGAGCTACAGGTTACATTATTTTTGTTCTTGAACACTGAAGGTAAAGGTACAAGTAAGTTCTTTATTGTATGAATTCTAAAATTTTCCCCTTAGGGAAACTATTAGTGAATTTTTCATTCTGTATGTTAAATTTTCTCAGTACCATTAGTCCTAAGGGATCGGTAGGCTATTGCTGCAGAGGTGATGTAAGGGAAGAATACAGCACTACACCAGAGATAAGAATCTTAGTTCTAGCAAGTCTCTGCCACCAAGTGGCTTTATAATCTTCAACAGGTTTAGCCTTTCTGACTTAGTTTCTGCATCTGTAAATAATCTATAGGTCTTAGAGTTATAAGTAGAAGCCCATGATTCTAAATACAGAAACATTTTTGCCAGTTAAGAATAACTTTTTTCTTTCTTAGGAATGACAATACTATAATAGAAATTTGCTTTTTGTGTTTTTTTTTTAAATTTAGTACTAGTTTTTCTTGTATATTAAAGGATACATTATATATAAAGTGTGTTTATTGGCGAGGTTTGTTAAAATTATAAAATATAGTCCAGTCAGCGTAGCTCAGTGGTTGAGTGTCGACCTATGAACCAGGAGATCATAGTTCTATTCCTGGTCAGGGCACATGCCCAGGTTGTGGGCTCAATCCTCATTGTGGGGCGTGCAGGAGGCAGTCGATCAATGATTCTCTCTCATCATTGATGTTTTTATTTTTTTTCTTTTCTATTTTTTTTTTATTTCAGAAAGGAAGGGCGAGGGAGAGAGAGATAGAAACATCAATGATGAGAATCATTGATTGGCTGCCTCCTGCACAGCCCCTACTGGGGATTGAGCCCACAACCCAGGCCTGTGCCCTTGACTGGAATCGAACCCGAGACCCTTCAGTCCGCAGGCTGACGCGCTATGCCCTGAGCCAAACCAGCTAGGTTTCATCATTGATGTTTCTACCTCTCTCTCCTCCCTTCCTCTATGAAATAAATAAAAATATATTTTAAAAAATAATTTTTAAAAAATTATAAAATATATTTGAATTAGATTTATTATAAAGAAGGGAATTTGAAGTAGTTTAGACTATTGTCCTAAAGTACTACTTCTCTTTCCCCATTATACATAATGAATATTTGTAAGCCTCCAGAAAGTTAAAACTTCATTTTGATTAAGAACCTTGTAACTTTATCCTTATTCTCTACTGTCTTAGCTTAGCTATTATTAATTGGTGTCACTTTCTTTCTAGACTCCCATTTTCAGTTCTCAATTTTTTGTTCTCTTGGCATTCTTGGTTAATCTTTTGTTTCTTTGAAATGTACATGTTTTTCACTTACTATTTCTTTTTAAGGTTCAGTTCTGGAAGCCTTTTTTTCTTCTTCTTAATCTTAAATTCTTCATCTGTTCTCCTGATTTCCGTAATCACCTGTACCTTTATAATTTCCCAGAACTTTCCCACTATCTTCAAAGAATGGAATAATCTACTTCTTTGAATTCTGCTATCAAGGAATCTCTTAGGTAGCTATAACATAGGTTTGAAACATCAGGGTCCGTTTCAATAATTCTGTCTTGTATCCTAACCCATTTGTAATTGGTTGCTAACTAATAAGTTCACTTATTAATATTGGCAATTACTGGTCACTTACAAAAAATAACCTGCTTTCTCTGTCTTTATATGGAATGCAGGAAAAGGATGGCTTGCATTAACTACAATTTTTTTGTACATTTTCATGCTTCAGATTTGTGATATTCACTAACTGCAGAACATTGAATTATTATGGTTAACGTCTTCCTGACTTTGGGAGAGGATTTCTTAGTAGGCTACTAGTATAGGACAAGGAAGAAAAAAATTGGACTGTCCCATATAAATTTTCTAGATAAATTTCAACAAACATTTAAAATAGGGATATGTTACTATTGTTATAAATAGTCAAATTTAATTTTAATTTAGTTCAATAATTGCATATTTGGTTATCCTTTCCCATATTATCTTTTTTTCTTTTTCTCCAGTTATGTATATTATCACTTTATGCCATTGATGATCTCTGAGATACATCACTGACCCAGAGCAGTATTAACTTACTACGTGATCCGCCCAGTGCACTTTAATTCTATTGGGATCTTCCTAGTCCACATTAATGTGCATTTCTCTGACTGGTAGCTATTACTGACATTTCCAAAAATGTTAGAAAATTTCTGGGTGGCGTGTGTGTGTGTTTTGTTACAAGAGCTACTTTTCTTTGTAACCAGCCCTAAAGAAGTTTACCTCTTTACTCATACCTGCTATTATAGTCCCATAGGAATATAGATTTTAGTTATCTCTGTCTTGGAGGAACCAAGGAAAAAATAATAATAAAAGCTAAAAGGAAAAAATAATGGTTTCTGTGCCAGGGAGTCATGTGTAGTTTTATTTATTTTTTTGTTATTTTTAAAATAATTTTGTTTATTTTTCAATTACAGTTGCTATATAATATCATATTAGTTTCAGGTGTACATCATAGAGATTAGCCATTTATATAATTTACTTATCTCAATAAATCTAGTGCCCATCTAATACCATAGTTACTAGAATATTATTGACTATATTCCCTATGGTGTACTTGACATCCTTGTGGCTGCTTTTATAACTAGCAGTTTGCACATCTTAATCTCTTCTCCTTTTGTTTTTGGTTAGTCAACACCCGAGGATATTTTTTCCATGGATTTTTAGAGAGACTGGAAGGGAGGGGGAAAGATAGGGAGAGAAACATTGATGTGAGAGAGACACATCGATCAGTTGCCTCCTGTACCAGGATGGAACCTGTGACCTTCAGTCCACAGGCCTGCGCTCTAACCACCGTGCTGAACCTGCCAGGACTCTTTCTTCCCCTTTTTAATAAGCGGGATCATCAACATCGATCTGGTTTCTTTTGTCTCCAACTATGCATATTCTATTGTAAGATCATTTTGTACACAGTAATCTCTATACCAAGAGATTTTATTTTGGAAATGTCTGAGAATTTGTGGGCAAATTGGAGATATTGAATTACAGATGTTATTATTTGGAGTCATCCTTGTGATTTGCTTCTGAAATTAATTTAACTCTTAGCTTCTCTTCCTACCTCAGTGAACTTGCCCCGCCTCCCCCAAACAGCTAAAATCGTATGTATTGCTAACTCCTTAGAGCAATAACAGTGGTAGCTATTCTGTACTAGAACTTTTTATGTGCCAGGTGTCACTAAGTGCTTTATATACTCTACCTCATTTATGAAAGCATTGTAAAGTAGTAATAGCATGCTGTTAGTACATATTTTTTTAAATGAAGCTAAAGTTAAGTTCTTTGCCCAAATTCATTCCACTGATAAGTGAGGAGGAAGCTAGGATTTGAATCCAGGCCTGTCAGACTCCAGTGCTCATGCATTTAACAACTGTGACTCCCACTTCAGGCAAATGAGTTGGGTGTGGAATGATTTTTATTAATAAATCAACTTTTTTACAATGAAGCAGAGAATGTGCAAGTTGAATTGTTTGTTTTTTCTTGTACATGGGGTGAAAAGGTATATTCTTAAAGTTCAGAATATTATAAGTTTCCTAAGTAGGAATATAAATCTTTTGCCTCTTACCTCAAGTAGTCCTGATTTGTGCTGAAAGTGCTATTTTTCTCAAATCCAGATAATTAAGAGAAAAAGGTACCCTTATAACTCCTATAGATGTAAGAAGACTGGCATGTTATGCTGATCAACTTCTTTTTAAATGTGGGCACTCTCATACTAGTTTTTATTACACAAATAAAGGCTAAGATTGTTTTTTCTTAAATACATATATTAGGGTTAGTGTATCACTGATTTCTTCAATAAATTTGGGATGATTCAGGTTTAGTCCCTTTGTTCCAATCATGTTAGCATTGTATATATATATTCTGAATTTCAGCATGTCCAGAATCTTCTAAATGTTATCATTGCTGTGCCTTCAAATTTGAATTTTTAATTCTTTGCATTGAGACTTCATACCAATCACATTGACTTTATTTTTTCTTATGATACAGGATTTCATTACACAAAAAGATGCTTTAAAAACAGTACCGTTTACCCAAAGGCAATTTTTTTTTAAATCAAAAAGGAGTTAGGAAAATAATCTTCAATGCATATATATGGGCTTTAAAAAACAATACTCTATAATGCAACTAAATAATAGTAAACTATTGCACATACTATATGCTTAATGCTCTGTTAAGTGCATGAAAAGGCAGTATTGCTTAGTGGTTGCTTGGGATCAAATCCTGGCTGCATTGTTTACCTAGCTGAGTGACAGTGGTCAGGTATTTGATGTCTGTGTCTCAGTTTTCTTATCTATAAAAATGGGCTGTTATGAGTTAAATGAGATAATATAATTCCGCAATTATTTCTTTCAATCCAGAAGCTCTAAAAACCAGATTTGTATGTATATATGACTCTGTGGTACAAAACCTGACATGAACCTAGAACATGAGTAGTCATATTTTGTTGCAGAAACATAAATATGTTTAATTACAGAATGTTTGCACAGATCCTACTGAGGTGGTTACAAAATAAATGGTATACCTATATTCTGAAAAACAAAATTCTGAATTCAGAAACACATGGCTCCAGGGTTTTGAAAGAATTATGTACTTGTCTATGTAAAGAGCAATGCTTCATGTTACAGATAGCATCAGCTTATTGTATAAGCTTTTCGACTGAGAGATTTAAATCCTATGGCAAGCCTTTCTGTTATATAAGTTGAGTCCTTCAAGATTCAGGATTCTGTATGAGGAAAGTATATCTGCTAGTTAAAATTTGTTAATATAGTTTTAAAATTTATGCTTTAAAAGCATAGAGTTCATAGAAAAGTTTTTTGCTTTCAGTGAGTATTTTAATTTACTTAAGCAGAGCTTAAATATTAAAAATATTTTCATCAGTACCTTAAAAAGATTCATAAAGTGTTACTGGTGTCAGAAGATACAAACTTATGTAGGATGTTAAGGCACTTCCTTTCAGAAATTCTCTGATTTTAATTCAAATCTCAAAACAGAAATACTATTAGGGTTTATAAAAACAAGATGCAGAAACACTCCCTTGAAAAACATGAATTCTGTGCTATTTCCACAGTGTAGAGAAGCTACTAGATGTTTTTTGCAGGAGTTAAGTTCACCACCCCCCCAAAAAACACACAAAAACACATACGTATGTTCAGGCATCCTGTGGACTCCGTTTGGGGGTTCTCCCCCCATTACCACTTTTTGCTAATAACTTGTACTCTAAACATGGACCTTTTCTGTGACATAATTGACTACATATGAACACTTCCATAAAGTTAGCTAGCTTAGGCTAGGGATATATTTTTAGTGCCCATGAAATATGCTAAGAAATTGAATGCATTTCCTCCGCTTTACTCTTATTGTCTATTTATTAGTTACAAAATGATAATTTCTTTCATTTCTACTCTACCACCAAGGCAACTGTTTTATGGTGAAAAGGATAGTAACATGTGAATCTGGAATCTTAAATTCCCAGTTCTGACATTTTAATAATGGTGTGTTTTGTGGACAAGTAACTTAACCCATCTGACTTTTTTTCTATAACACTGGGATAATTACCTGTCAGGATTGTGAGGATTTGACTTACGTCCTGACTCAAAGTATGTGACCAATAAACATTACTTCAATATAAAGTCCTTGATTTCTTTTTTCTTCTCAGTCCTGTTGAGTAGTGGCATTCCTGAAAGGAGAATAACAAATCTGACTGGTAATATCTGCTATTCTGGTGCTTTCATAATTCAGCCTCAAGGAAATGTTTAGTCTCAGCTGTTACTGCTTCACTGTGTAACCTAAGCTGTAGCCACACAAGAATCCTCTAGGGGTCGGCAAACGTCTTCCGTAAGGGCCATCGAGGGAATATTTTAGCCTTTGTGAGTCACATACAGTCTCTGTTGCGTATTCTTATTTTCACTTTGCAGACCTTTGCTCTGTTTGAATAGCCCATGCATTTTCATTCCTTCTACCCAACCTGAGAAGGTTCAGCTTCCTGTTGATAGTCAAAACTGAACTCATTGCCACCTCCAGGAAAGCTGTTGAATCTTGTGTTACGGTCAGAGGCTGACTTTGTAGCAGTTGGATTGGGTTATTCGCTAATTGTTGAGACATTTGATAGATCCTTTAACAGAGTTATACCAAAATCACAATGTCTCATGAGCATGTTTGAGAGAGTGATCTATTCTCTCTTTGCCATGTCACTACAGTTGACCCATTTCTTCCCTCGTGAGCTTCTTAGAAGTGGGGTGTGTGTGGGGGGGTGGCGTGGCAGTGGCTGGCTGGGATGGGCCCTCAAATTTGGTTGATGGATTGATAGATGCATGCATTTGCTTACAGTGATAAGACTGCACAGAATGTCCTTATTCTGTTCGTTCTTTAACCAGTTAACTGCCACAATATTTTGAATTTAATTAAAAAAGGTCCGCCACTTGCTTATGGCAAACAAATGGTTAAGTGTCCACAGTAGAATGTCAGTACTCTTCCAGAATTCCCATTCCATGCATGCTGCAGGAATTCTTTGCCACTCCAGCTGTGATGTTCACTCTTGTTATGCCTTTATTATGCCACCTTGCAGTTTCAGTAATTTTAGGGTTATTAGAAATGGTGTCTGTTTTGCCTTGTGTGTCCTGCTCAGTTACAATGTTATTTACTTAGCTTTGTATGTTTAATACAGAACACAGTGCCTTTCACATCATAGATACTCAAATATTAGAACTGTTACTTTACCCTGAATTTAAAAATTAGTTTTTTTTAAAGTTTACTTTGTTTTCTACTTTGTTTTTTTATATCATGCCTTTGAAGTTGATCATTTATTCATCAATAGTAATTTTTAAAGTAGGTTTTTAACCCATGGCCATGGGAGCTAAGTCTGGCTTGTTCTTAAATTATATTATTAAAGAGAATAGCAATTAATACAACTAATAAAAACCAATGTAATATCCAAGCATTTGTTGTTTTGCTATGTAATTTTCATTTCTACTCTACCACCTTTTTTTTTTTTGGCCCTAATTGTGTGTTTCCTTAAAGAAAGGACTAAAATTGAGCTGGTTTGGCTCAGTGGATAGAGCATCAGCCTGTGGACTTGAAGGGTCCTGGGTTTGATTTCAGTCAAGGGCACATGCCCAGGTTGCGGACTCGTTTCTCAGTAGGGAAGCAGCCGGTCAATTATTCTCTCTCATCATTGATGTTTCTAACTTTCTCTTCCTCTCCCTTCCTCTCTGAAAACAATAAGAGAAAAGAAAAGAGAAGAAAGGACTAATATTTATTCATCTTTTTAGAAGAAATCTTGAGCCCAAGGAATTTGGGTAGACAAGGGAGGTTGGGGATTTACAAAGACAGGCATGCAGTTGGTTTGGGCATATGGAAAAGTCTGGAAACCAAGAACGAGTCAAGCAATTTCATTTACAAGCATTCCAACTTCTGGCAAGAATTTGAACTGCTTACTAGTCTGGTACATGGTCTCTGGAAAATCTCCCCAAATTTTTGAGATATTGAATAGTATGTGAATCTCTTTGATGAGGTAGCATATTTTATTTCTTAACACTCTTGAAGTCTTTCTGTCAAAAGCCATATACTTTTTACTAAAATACTAGATGCCCGATGCACGAAGATTCGTGCAAGAATGGGCCTTCCTTCCCCTGGCTGCCGGCACCACCTTCGCTCCTGCCAGAGCTGCCTTTCTGCCTTTGCTCCATCCTGGAGCCACCTTTCCCCCTTCCCACGCTGCCTAGAGGCCCAGAGCAGCTGGGGCAGTGTGGAACGCCTGCATCGTTGCCATGGCAATGACACAAGTGTCCTGCCCTGCCCTCAGCAACTGCATATGCAAATTAACCATCAGCTTTGTTGGGTTAATTCCTTTTCCTCCTTACACATTAAATTACAGGTAATATCACATTTTAGTGTAAACTTGTTTAGCAAAGCTATTTCTTATTCTGCAATATAAGTACAGTTACAGCAGAATAGATGCTGAGACAAAAATGGATTAAATAGAATAACTGGTTCTGAACAGGGATTTCAAAATAAGTGTTGCTTAGGATTTTATGTTTAATAGAATTGTAAAAATCAGATCAGCAGGGCATGCTATTATGGGCCATCTGCCAAGACTAGAAGTAGCTTTGGTACCTATTACTACCTTAAGCATATATTGGCATTCCATCCCCTGTCAATATGAGGAGGCACAACACAAAAATAAAATCAGAATGTTAGAGCTGGACTAAATCTTAAATACCTTTGGTTTCACAGATGCATTCCCCCCCCCCCCCCCCCCCCCCCCCCCCCCCGAGCACTCTTGCATACTTTTTTCTTTATAACAGTTCTTTAACAAAACTCACACAGATAGTTGGTGATAGAATCATAATCTAACTCACCTAAAACTAACTTACTCTAATCTTGTACTGATCTTCTGACAGTGACCCCAATTATCAGGCAACTTAAAATTACATAGTATGGGCACATATGCTGCTGTATAAGCTATAGGATAGTGGTTCTCAAACTTAATGATGAATAACCCTAACCTGGGAAGTTTTTAATGCAGGCTTCCCTCTTGAGATTTTTGAATCAGTGGGTTTGGGGTAGTAAATGTGTTTTTAATGACTGGTGATACGGACTTATGCAGTGACATGGGACATTGTCCTTAAAAACCACCGATTTCAAGGAGTGAAGGAGAGAATAAATAGAAGTTAGCACTAATCTCTAATGCCTCATTTCCAGTAAATTTTAGAAAAGAGTAACCAGCTGCTTGGTCACTTGTTCCTTTGAAGAATTGTTTCTCCCTTGCATAGATGTAAAGGCAGAGGATAGATGATCACAATTATTTTTGTTCCTCTGTCATTAGAACCGTAGGGTCATTATGATAAAGGCATTGAATCCATATAACTGTGTGGTACTGCACAATGAAAGAAAATCTGTTTTAGTCAGAAAAAAATTGAGAATATTTGGACAAGATGCTAGTTTATCACTGCTGAGATACTACTTAAAATGGTGCAGAGGATACTGGCATGCTCAGTATTTATGGAGGGCCATGGCACAGTACAAAATGAGACACCATTTCGTTAGTAACTGGAATTTTCTCAGATGTTGCTTTGTCTAATTACACATAGGTGCTAAGTAAATATTAAAAATTTGGTGTTGGTTGAGTAGGTCCATTAAATTGTGTTAGTATATATCGTTTTTACTGCATAGTTGTACTTCAGTAACTAACAGGTAGAAATATGGTTTTAATTGAAAAGAAACCACTTGCCTTTAAAAGCAATGTGTTGCTAAGAGAAAGTTCATGCTTGACTTATTCCAGTCCTTTGACTATGTCAGTATAAAGCAAATCCTAATATATAAAAACCCTGGGTCTGTCATGACCGGAGGCTCGACCAATTGGAAGTCAACCCTGCAGTCAGCGCTGGGTTGCCGTGGCGACCCAGCACTGACTTCTGCAGCTGCAGGTGAGTGACCCAGCACTGACTGCTGAGGGGGCTGCGAATAAGGCCCGGAGAGAGGCCTGAAGAGAAGCAGGGTCTGATCCGTAGCCTGTCGGGCAGCTGTTGATCAGCACTTGCCTCTCTCTCTCTCTCTCTCTCTCTCTCTCTCTCTCTCTCTCTCTCTCTCTGGGCTGGGCCAGCAGCCGCGCCTCCATTTCTCTCCAGGCCTCCACCGGGGCTGCTGATCAACCCCGCCTTTCTGATCAGGCCCTGGTGATAGGCCCAGAGATGCTGACTACCATAGAAACTGACCAGTCAGAACCAAATCTGGGTGAACTGTGAGGAGCCAGTGGCTGCCTAGGAGGCGGAGCTTGTGACACTGACTGGCATAGAAACCAATCAGAACCAAATTGGCTGGCAGAGGAGGGCAGTTGGGGGCGAGATCAGGCCGGCAGGGGAGGGCAGTTAGGGGCGATCAGGCAGGCAGGCAGAAGTTAGGGGCCATCAGGCAGGCAGAGGGGTTAGGGACCATCAGGCAGGCAGGCAGAGGCACTTAGGGGCAATCAGGGAGGCAGGTGAGCGATTTAGGAGCCAGCAGTCCCGGATTGTGAGAGGGACATCCCCCAAGGGGTTCCCAATTGGAGAGGGTGTAGGCTGGGCTGAGGGAACACCCCCCCCCCCCTCATGCACTGGGCCACTAGTTCATTATAAAGAGATGAATAATAGTCTAGGACAGTGGTCGGCAAACTCAGTCAACAGAGTGGCACATGCGGCTCTTTGGCCCCTTGAGTGTGGCCCTTCCACAAAATACCATGGCCTGGGTGAGTCTATTTTGAAGAAGTGGCGTTAGAAGAAGTTTAAGTTTTAAAAATTTGGCTCTCAAAAGAAATTTCAATCGTACTGTTGATATTTGGCTCTGTTGATTAATGAGTTTGCCGACCACTGGCCTAGGATAATGGAATGTAGGCATTTGAAAAGAAAATTTGTAGCAATTAAATCCACACCTTGGAAGGGTGAAGGCCAGGAAGCCACAGAAACCATGTTGGTGTTGTGTGTGTGTGTGTTTTGTTAAGAAATTGCAATTAAATTTGCAAATGCTAGTGTGTGTGTTTTTTTAAGTATGTATGTAGATTTTATTCCAAGTTCTCTAGTTGCCATTAAAATTTGTATAGCCATGAGATGAGAATAAAGGGTTCTGGTTCAATTATAGGATTTGATAGGAAGAGAATGTTTGTAAAGGAGCAGGCCCAAAGAGAACAGGAATGTAACATAACATCTGTAAAATTATTACTAAACTTTTAGAAAGAACTTTGTGAACAAATGTTGTTTTTTAAATAATTTTGTGTTTAAACATAGGGACTTAGTTATAGCTTAGTGGGTATACTATTTCCATTTCCATTATCTGTTTTCATCACTCACAGCCTAATGAAGACTGACTTCTGTATATTTGACTTAAAAGCAATTAAGATGTAGAAAAGGTTTAGTCAGCCAAGCTTGAAAATAACATCATCTATTTGCTAGATTTAGTGTATACATGCATAAATGTATATACAGATATACTTACTGACCTTTACATAGTAAGTACCTAAAAACCATATGTAAATTGATTGCTTTTTAATGTAAGCAGTTTAACAGCTGTGGTGAGACCTTTTATTGTTAAAAATCAGTCAACACTAACTTGTTCTGTGAGTTTGATTCTAATATTGGGCTTTTAAAAAGTGAAACGTGTGTATGCATATAGAATATGAGCATGCATATATGTACAAAAGTCCTTTAATAGGAGTTCAGCTTTCTTTTATAAACACCAAAACTCACTCTCCTTGTAAAATGTTTTTGCTAAAGTTTGCATCATTGGCTTTCAAATTTATACCTCTGTGTTTGAGATACACTGCTATGACTATCTATGCATGTAGATTTTTGTTAACTCCCTCCTCCTTCCTCAGTAAATCAGTTAACTTTAAAAAAAATTATGACCATTTATATAAAATAAATATTCATAAAACAAATCAGCATATTCAGCTTATACAGAAATAAAATTTATTCCACTCACACAAGGAATTTCTATTTGGTAAAAATGTAGCTTGCATTTCAGAGTGTAATAAATCTGGTATAAGAAATCAACTGTTGAGTGGGTTAAGTGAGTATTTTGAATATGTTTACTTTTTTAGTATCAACAGCTATTTGAAGTGGTGGAGGAAGGAGGTATAAGGATTAGGTTAACAGGTTTTTAAAATTGAATAAAAGTTTCTTGTTACATTTCGGTGAGATACATCAATGTAACAGAACATTTATACATAATAAAACCCAGCAAAACCATTTTTTCATTTTCTGTGTGCTTACATAACAACTATTAAATCTAAGACCACAGTAGCCCTTCCAATCTGAGTCAGACCTAAGACCTTGAAAATCAACCTGTGATGTCCATAAGGATTTCTTTTCAACACCACTAAGAATTATATGAGAATCACCCTGGCTGGTTTGGCTCAATGCTTGGAGTGAGCATTGGCTCATGGACCAAGGGGTTGCAGGTTCAATTCCCAGTCAAGGGGGCAAACCTCAGTTGCAGCTTTGATCCCCGTCCAGTCTGGGGCCTCATGCAGGAGGCAACCAATCTATCGTTGGATAATGATTTTTAAAAAAAAGAATTAGCCGAAACCGGTTTGGCTCAGTGGATAGAGCGTTGGCCTGCGGACTGAAGGGTCCCAGGTTCGATTCCGGTCAAGGGCATGTACTTTGGTTGCGGGCACGTCCCCGGTGGGGGGTGCGCAGGAGGCAGCTGATGGATGTTTCTCTCTCATCAATGTTTCTAACTCTCTATCCCTCTCCCTTCCTCTCTGTAAAAAAATCAATAAAATATATATTAAAAAAAAGAATTAAATGAGTATCTATAATAGAACAAATACACACAGTTTTCAACACAGCTAACTGGGCTACATTTGCACTTTTGGACTGGCCTGGTAAAACATAATCTGTAGATTAGTACCCATTTGTGAAAAGTTTGTATTCTGCAGTGTCCTCTCTTCCTTTATACACTAACTAGTGCCCCAGTGCATGGATTCATGCACATTGAAAGAAAATTAATTAGAAGGTGGCCAGCGGGACGGGACTGGGTAAGATGGGCCAGACACGCCCTGGAGCCAACCTCTTTGGTCCCTCCCCAGCTGGCCACACCTGGGATGATGCCAGGGCTCGAAGGGCTTCTGCAGAGTGAGTGGGGTCCCTCTAGCAGGTGGGGTCTCTCAGCCTGGCCTGTGGAGATCAGGCCGAAACCGGCTCTCCGACATCCCCCGAGGGGTCCCTGACTGTGAGAGGGTGGTTCCCGGGTGACACACCCCGGAATCGGGCTCCCTCCTCTCTGGTTCTGAGAACCGCCTCTGCCAAGTCATTGCAGCTTGGCAGCTCCTTTGTTGAGCATCTGCCCCCTGGTGGTCAGTGTGTGTCATAGCTACCGGTCCAACGGCTGGGCAGTCACTTAGCCTTATACATATAGATTCTTCTTTTTCAAAGTAGGCCTTTAGTTTTCTACTTTGAACAAAATTTGAGTCTTCAGTGATTCCTACCTTTAAACCAAACTTGAGTTTCCTTCTTCCCTTAAAACATTGGTGTGTTTTTTCCTAAGTTGCCTTCCTTGGGTACTAAGTGACTTTTCAGAACTCAACATAATTGCTTTATCTCTTATGAAGTAAATTATCTACTAGATTTTCATGTGATTGTGGGGCTTTGAAAAGGGAGCATCTTTTCAGGAGGCAACCTTCTTTTCTAATGACATGCTTTCTTCCTTGCCAAGTCTGGCACCTGCTCTCACATAGAGAGCTACTAAGGTGATCCATCTAGAATGGAAACTTAACCAGCCCTCTTCTTGCCCCTTCTTTGCCTGAAACCTTTGATTGGGTCCCTATTTCTGACCTACTAAATAAATAAATGAATTCAAAATAACGTGCAATATAAGGTATAGTTTTTGCCTACATTTCTATCTTAATGTTACCTCAAATGCTCCATTTGCCTGCTTGTACCCCACAATTCCCTCCTTCCCCCTCAGTGAATCAGTTAACTTTAAAACCTCCTGCTTCACTAGACTGCTCCTCTGCCTCGAAAGCCTTTCCTCTGTCACTTTCACAAGGCCAACTCATGCGCACTGAAGCTCTAGCAAAGGCGTCATCTTCTCCAAGATGCCCACGCTGCCATCTTCAGCAAGGCCTTCGGTACTGAATCCTGACTGTATCTCTCTGAGACCACACAGGCTCTTCTGTGCTGGGATCAGTCTTTTTTTTACTTTTTATTTAGTTGTAGAACCAAGTATACAGGTTGCTAGACAGTGAGGTGGGAGATGGTGTGTGGAACCATTGGCACATACTTGCTTTGTAGAATGACAACCATTAACCATTTCAAAGATTAAACATGTAAAATTCATATCTGTGCAGGAAGTAGCTGAGAACACTGTGCCATTACATATTGTTCAGTATGTGTATTTCCTTTGTAGCTTTTTCTCCAGAAGCCTGCCTTGCTGTGTATTTCCTTAAATACAAGCATTTGAGCCTTCATCTGATAACCAGATTTTTAAAATTCTGTATGATCTTACAGACAAATTGGAAAATACTAAATGTGCACTACTAAGGTGTATTTAGAATATGAGACTGTAATAAGATCATGGTATCAAGACCTATCATCTCTCTGAATCCTTGTTTTGGAAAACTGATTTTCCTTAAGAAAGTTCTTTATCTCTCAGATTGTGGGATTCAGAACTAATATGTCAAAAATATGAAATACCTGCTTCTCTTCCTGATCTGAATATTTCATTTTCTAAAGACAGCCCTTGTTTCTTGTCAGTGTTCCTGAGAGACTTTATGTCATTATAAGTAAATAGGCTATTCTTCCTCAGCCATATCTGCCAAGCCGCAGCCAGCCCTGTTACTAAGGAGAGTAACTAATTGGTAATTGAACTACATCAACAGCCTGATTTGTATTCCAGAGGAAGAAATCATTACGCTTCTTCATGCCAGTGAGCACTTATTGAAAAGAGTGCGAAGATCTCTTTTCAGAATGTCAATGAAAGTCCTCTTCCCAACTCTGACTTATCTCTGGCTATGTTTCCCCTCGTTAGCCTAATGCTTTTCCGGGAAGTGACTCCTAACATAGGGCAGCTACCTGTTAGTCACATGCCAGCTCAAGAATTTCCCATGAGCTACCACATTGAGGTTTATAATGTTTACTTTCAGGTAAATTCCATTATTTGTTCTGTTTTCCTTCTTTGTGGTTTGTTTTTTAATGTTTCTATTGATTTTAGAGAGACGAAGGGAGAGGAAGAGAGAGAGGAACATCGATTGGCTGCCTCCAGCTGGCACCTGATGAGGGATTCAGCCCACCACGCAGGCATGTGCCCTGATGGGAATGGAACTGTAGACCTTTCAGTGCACCGGACAGCTGAGCCACACTGGCCCGGGCTTGTCTGTGTTTTTTCTGGGGACTCTGGGAGCACATTTGCAAGACTGGGAAGAACAGTAAAGGTTAAGAACGATTGAGGGATTCTATACAAATAACAGAAAACTTAGTGACTTGATTAAAAGGAACTCAAGTGTACATGAAAACTTTGACAAATTGTAAATTTTCATGTTTATTTCAAAATGGCTTGGGAAGGAAATCTTATGAGCAGGCCTTATGGGCAAAGCAAATAAAAAATAGCAAGTAATAAAAGGATTATTATGATATTTTAGTCTACTCTTTCAGTACATTTGCACATTCTGGATAAAGTTCTGTAAAGCAATGGAGAAATATTCTGCTAACAGTGTCTCAAAGAACATTACTCAGATTGAGTATAAAATACTTTGTGGTCCCTTCAGCATCAAGAGTTGTCATACTTTGGTTGTCTCTTGAGTTCCTTCTTCCTGTACAGCACCTCGTATATGAAGTGATTTCACACCATGCCCAAGATGCGGGCCACCCACCAGCTACATGGCATGATGACTCTGCAGGCCGACCGGCAGCCTTGATAATTATAGGGCCATGGCTGAAAGCCTCCCAGCGGTTCACAGATCTTCTGGCAATGGGTGTAGCTCCGCCTGCATTCTATGCAGCAGATTCCTTCGTGGTCCAGTCTAGGGTCGAATGTCATGCCTTCCCCTTCCTGCTGCTGTGAAATAAAAGAATTATTTGGGTTTTCTTCATAATGAGGAGTTGGTTACACATTTTTAAAAAATAAGGTCCTGAATGTTCATTGCTATAAGAAATCAGCATAATTTTCTGTAAGGAGTTTTCAATCATAACCTTATAGTTCAGAATTTCTTCTAACATCCAGGAACTTCACCTGCCTAATCTGTCACTGCAGGAAGGTGTTTTTTGTAAATATTGATGAAGTTTCTCCATGCTTTAATGAGCCATGATAACCACTCAATAAGGACTCATCTTGTTTTAAGTAGGCAAACAGAAAGGAGTCATGATTCACAAGTAGCATGTCTGCCACTGTTCATTGAAGTCAGCAGGAACTCGTCCTTCCTGTACTGATGGCTTCCAGGCCTCCCGGGCGCACACTGGGGTGCTCACTGACAGGCCCACGCGGCTGTTCCCGTTGCAGTGGCTGAGAACACTGTGGAGTCATTTAGCTCCTGCCCTTACCTCAATATAAGGGTCTGTAACACTCAGGGAAAGGCACCACATAATGTGTGCAAGTTCCAGACCTCAAACTGCCTTCTTGTTCCTGTGTGCCATAATGAGAGTTACCGAAATAAAGTCATATTGATGAAGTAAGAATTACCTACAAAACAGCGTTTTCTCACTGGAGAGCACAGTGCTGGAAGGAACTTGTCCCCCTGCCAAATTTACGTATCTGGCTTTCCTTTTTATGGATATCTAGGGGTATAGTTTCTGTATCCTCTTTAATATGGCATTGAATTTCATTGCTCAGAAGCCTTTATTGTTAAAGTAAATCCTTTGTTCAATTTGAGCCTCTTTCCTGGAGGTAGGTGAACTTGGGCAGATGCAGCACCAAACGCAGGCTTGAGCCGTGTGAACTCGGCACCCCTGCCACCTGTTCTGGTATAAAAAGTCTACTCAAATTTTTTGGAGGGAGATGGCGGTTTTTATTATGAAAGATTCAAACATACTGGAAGTGAAGAAAATTGTATACTGAACATCATCTCGATTTGACAATTGCTAACTTTTTGTTAAGTTTGCTTGCTTTTCCCCCCGACCTTTAAAATTCATTTCAGTGTTGTGATATTTGACCCATAAATACATTAGAATGTTACTTCCCAAATAAGAGAATATTTTTCTACACAACCACACTGCCATTATCACACCTAACAAAATTAACATTCCTGTTAAATTTTTGTCATTAAAATATTTGTCTTACTCTCATACTTTCATTTTTCAGATCCCTCCCTCACCCATTTTGGCTTATCTCTTGAAATAGGTTCATCTGAGACAAAAAAGGAAACCCATCTCATTAATTGTAGCTGACTCTTCTAGGGCAGAGAGGCAAAAAGCCTGATGTTTGAGACATGTTTTAATCTTGAGGGTTCAGCAAAGCCTTGTTAGATTAAAATGTTGCGAGGGAATCTCAGGTTGTTGCTCTAAGATACCCTAAAGAAATATGGAGAGTTGTCTGCTTAAAGGTGAACACAAAGTAAAGGGAAAAACTGATGTAATTGTAGTTTTTAAAAGAATATGAACACTCAAGCCTGGAAGCCAGGTAGACACAGTCCTCCTCCCCACCTGTAAAGGGGCTGATGCCCTTACCCCTTGAACCAGATTCAACTAATCAGCTATCTGGGGAATAAACTATTAAATTTTCTGTTTGCTGATTCAGATTTTATTTCCTTTTTTATTTGAGTTTTAGGGAATGAAGTACTGTGGTGTCCTGAATTTTCTGATAAGCCTTGAGCTATTTAAAAATACTTTTTACTCTAAGTCTTTGGAAAATATATTAGTCTAAAATGATAAATTAGAAAATATATCTGCAGCACCATGAAATGGAATAGGCCTGAAGAGGTTGCATAGGAAAAATACACACAAATGGCTTATCTGTATACGAAAATATGCTCGATCTTGCATATAATTAAAGACAGGCATGATAAAACAGCTAGATAAATTTTACACCCCCCAAAACTGGTAAAGATCCTTTTTACGTTTGATAATAGAGGCCTTTTATTACTATTTGAATACATGTAGCTAGTATAATTTCTTGGAAGGCAATATGATATCCTCTATTAAAATATAAAATTCCTATCTACATTGACTCAGCAGACCCAAGAGTCAGTATTTATTTTAAAGACATATTCCCTTGTGTACAAGTGGGGCAGTAGACTGATAGCTAAATCAGAGCAATTTAATGGGTACCGTGTGGCAAGCAGTGTGTGGAGTGGGAGCGTCACCGCATTCACCTTCCCACAACCGTATGAGGCATGTGTGTGCAAGACTGGGCACTATTAACTATTTCTAACAGCAAAAGTCAAAGAATTTATATGTCCACCAAAGTAGAACTAGTGAAGTTGTACATCTGTCCACACAAAGTAATACAATGTGGACATTAAAATGGAGGAGGTAGTCTATATAGGAGATACAATCTTCAAAATACCGTATAGTAACTGGAAAGCAAGGTACAGGAGTTTTGTGTGCTCTTTTGTGTTCAAATTGTGTGTGTGTGTGTGTGTGTGTGTGTGTGTGTGTGTTTATGCAAAGAAACCGGGCAAGTCGCTATTGATAATAGGTTGTTCTGGGGAGGGTGTCTGAGATGGAAGGGAAACTCACTGTTCATTGTATACCCTTGTATACTGTTTTTAAAAAGTATATGCATGTATTATTTTTTTCAATTCAAACACTAGTTAGAATAAATACTTATTTTTCTACTTCCTGCAAAGCGCAGTCATAGTAGATAATATTTTGTGGAAGCTTTGGTAAGATTTTAGCATGTTAGTATCATCCTTCCAAACACCACCTTCCAAGCACCGATTCTGAAGTGCTTTCTCTGTGTCCGGACCTGCCTGCAGCGTGGGCTGAGTCCCGGGCAGAAGGTCCTGCCGCCCGTGTGCACGGAGCCTGCGTAAGCACGTTCTCACCAGATGACCGCTGAATGGGTGAAGACAGTGGATGGAAAGCGGGGAAGGAATACCTTCCTTCTGTGTGCTGCCCACAGGGAACATTTTAACATAAATTTCTGGTATGACTTTGTCTTGTGTATTTGCCTGTGACTCAAGAAAAGGAGAGCACGGAAACCAGCTTTGAATGAGGTTCCAGCCAGCCAGGCTCGCGCCACAGAGGCAACGCTCACGTGTTCTCACCGCATTTATCAACCCAGCAACAAACAAAGGAAGACGCATTTTTAAAATAGCGAGTAAAAGTCTCAGTTGGATACTAAATGCTTGTTTGAAACCTCTAGAAACACTACCACTCCGGTGTTAGGTTTAATGCATTCGTCTGAGCATGTGGCGCAAGCGGCGTACGCACGTGGTAAGGGTTGTCGGGGTTGAAGGGCTCCGCGTCGTCCTGCACACTGGGTCGGGTTTTGTTGTTCAGTCTTCCCGGGCCTGGGTTGCCCCGTGGTCCACTGCGTGGTCTTCTGGTGGTAGTTGTAACAGTGTGTGTTACCAGTTCTCTTCTTTCCCTCTGCGTTTCTGCAAATATGAATGAATGAAAATAAATGCTGCAAGTTAATTCCTTTACTTGAATAATTAAGGAAGGTCTGTGTTTATCAGGACGAAAAACAAAAAAAGGACACCCAAACACAGACACACCTACATACCACTTAAATTTGTACTGATGATTTTTGTAATAATAAAGCAGGTTTTAGCCTTGAGTTAGTAGGTAAATGTACAGGTAGCTAAAATTTGATTTTATAATACTACCTGAGGTAGATTTTGTAAGGTAACTGACAAAATCCGCCCACAATCCCCTGTTTTCTTGGCCCGCCTCTACAATAGGAGCTAAGAAAGTAAAATACCACTCATTTCCCGAGCCTGCCTGGTAACGAGGAGTGCCCAGATCACACATTTCTGGCCAGTGAGACACAAGCAGAATATGCTAGTGCAGTTCTGGGAAAGCTTTTGCTTTCTTGGTAAAAGGGCACAGATGTGGCCTCCTATGTCTTGTCTTCCTTTCTTGACTGTAGATGTGATGTCTGGGGTAAGGGAGCCGACCTGTGACCAGAGGTGATAGGCACAGGATGATGAGCAGCATGCCACGGGAAGAAAAATGCTAAGCTAGAAAGAGGCGTGATGACATCACTGAGTAGCTGGTAATGCCAGAACAGATCTCCAGACTTCTGGCTATACGAAAAACATTCCACGTGTACTTGCTGAAACGACTGCTGGTCAGGTATTCCATTACCTGCAGCCCAATGCGTTCATAATGGAGTGACTATCCTATCTAATAAAGATGGAATATGCTAATTGACCCTCACACGTCGCAAAGATGGCGCACCCACAGCCAATAAGGAGGGAATATGCTAATTGACTGCCCTGCCCTCAAAGATGGCAGCGCCCACAGCCAATAAGGAGGGAATATGTTAATTGACTGCCCCGCCCTCAAAGATGGTGGCATCCACAGCCACAAGATGGCGGCGCCCAGTCCCCTCAGCCCCACCAGGGCAGCAGACACATGACAAGGCCGGGCCCACTCTGGGCCTGGCCGCTCTGCGCACTTGCTTCTGGAGTCCCTCAGTCCCTTCAGTCCCCCAGCTGCCCAGGGCTGGCCCGAGGTGCAGGCAAGCTTCAGATGGTGGCTGCCCAGCCGCCTAGGGCCACCAGAAGCTCAGGTAACCAGGGCTGGCTGAAGCTTGTGCTGCTGGCAGTGGCAGCAGCAGAGGTGTGATGGGGGTGTCACCTTCCCCTGATCGCTGGGTTGCCTCCCACGCCTGAGGGCTCCCAGACTGTGAGAGAGGGCAGGCCGGGCTGAGGAACCCACCCCTCTCCAGTGCATGAATTTTCATGCACCAGGCCTCTAGTATATGTATAAAACTTTAGTTTTCAGGGGATTTATTGTCTTGGTTGTATCTTACAAGAAATCCTATGGAATAGAAAAAGCAGATACTTTTATACATGAGAGCATGAGGCTCCAGAAACACCAAGTGACTTAGCCAAGATCACAGAATAGATGGCAGAGATAGGAACTGAAGGTAAACTCTGACTTCCAACCCAGTGCTCTAGCTCACCACACTGCCTCGTGGTGGGCCCCACAGCATGGCCTACGGCTGCCGAGTAACAACAATGGAAAAGACCACACAGGGTGGACTTTGGTATCTCTCTGAGTCTCAGTTTCTTCATCTGTAAAATGGGGATAGTAATAGTATCTACTGGTATCTCAAAGGGTTGTGATAGAGTTGATGAACAACTTGAAGGATTTTAGCATAGTTCTTTTCCCAAGGAACTCATATAATACTCATTCAAATGTTAGGTGGTGGTGATTATATCATGCTATGTTATTTATGAAAACTCAAATGTGCTTTATAGCTGGGGATAGCCTCTTGATTTCTGAGGCATGGTTGGAAAGGCATCAGGGAGACCTGGATTAAAATCTCTTCTTTTAACTTAATGACCTTAGGTGAGTTATTTAATCTCTGTGAACATTAGTTTCTTCATCCGGGATGAAGAATGGGATCATTAGTAGTTATGCCGACAGTTGTTGGCAAAGATTAAATGAGGACAACATGTAACAGTGCCTGACACACAGCCAAAGCTCAGCAGACATCAGCTGTCACCCTTCTCTCTGACCTTGTCTAGCTGCCATTACCGGTGTCTCTGATAATACAGCTACGTGACGCTGATGACCTGCCAGCTTCAAGATCCAAGGGTGGGGGCGCTGGACCCCCTGGAGTTTGGGGGCTTAGAATTAGGTGATGCAGAGCGAGGGGTCCCTTAGAGGAGGTTTATTTTTCTTAATTTTATTCTAAAATATGACTGCATTTATAAGAGATTGGGAAAAAAATCCCATTTAAAATTATTTTTAATTATATTGACACAGTATTATTATATTAGTTCCAGGTATACAACATAGTGATTCAACATTTACATACCTTACAAAGTGACCGCCACAATAAGTCTTTAAGCATCTGTCACTGTACATAGTTAATACATAAAAATCCCTCATTTTTAATGTCTATGATATTCCATCCTATGGCTACATCAACACTGATTTAATCCTTTTCAAATCTGGAGGGCATTTCGGTGATTCCCACTGTTCTGGTGTTGGACGTAATGTATGTAATTCTCGTATGGATGCTGTGATGATTGAATACTTAACGATGTGGTCATGCTGTTGGGCTGGGAGGGGCCACGCCACATCTTGGGTGCAGGGAACTCAGGCTGTCAGTCCCTAGCCCTGCCAATGGCACCATCTTCCCAAACACACCCCACCCGTCCTGCTGTGATTTTACCCTGCACCTTGCATCTTGCCATATGCTTTTCTTATTGTAACTTTGTGTTTATTACTGTTTCCCCTTCCTAACAATGTAACACTCCTGAGGGCAGGGGTTCTTGTCTGTTCTGTTCACCAGTGCATTCCAAGTGCCTGGAACAAGTCAATGGTACATAATAAATATGTCAAGAAATGTTTGCTGAATGAATGAGTGAGTGAATGCACTCTCTGGGTAAGAGGCTTGTCCTCAAACAGGAAGTGCTTAGGGAGGGTTATCATCCATGGTCGCAGACTTGCAGACTTTTGTCCTTGACTGGAAAAGGTGACAAGGTATTGGAGACGTAGCTCCTGGGTGTGGAAAGCAAGAAGGCCTATTCCATGTGGAGGCAGGTGGGGAATTGAAAGTGAGGACTTGGCAAGCAGCCACAAAACTGTGAGTTGCAGCCACCCACTGGGCCAGAGCAGGAGGACAAAAGCAGCTGTCCATTTGGCAGCCCTCTCTCCAGCCCCCGACAGTTGCGACAAACACTGCTCACGGTGTTCTTTCTGACCGAGCCTGCCCGTGGCCTCAGGGTCCTTCTTAACCCACTCTTCCAGGCAGCCATGGCCACTGATGCATAAATTGAATCCTATTTGCCAAGCTCTGGGACAAAATAAGACTTGTGAACTGTAGGAATAAGTCAGCCATGGCAGAATCAGAAGTCTGGATTTTCTAATCCTTGGCGAGGTTTTAAAAAAATAAATTGTGGTAAAGTACACATAAAATTTACCATTTAAACCATTTTTTCAGGGTAAAGTTCAGTGGCATAATGTACATTTACATTGCTATTGCAGCCATCTATCTCCAGAACAGTTTTCATCTTGCAAAACGGAAACTCTGCACGCGTTAACAATAACTGCCCATTTTACCCCCAAGCCTGGTTTCAATGCCTGTATTTTTTCATTATTATTTCCATGCTGCTTTATCTTGATGTTCAGTAAAATCTTTTAGAAAACATACCTCTCTCAGCTGTGCTAGAAGAAAGGCCTTTTATCCACACTTGAGCCAGAGCTACAGAGCCGGCCTTTGGGGGGCCAAAGGGGGTGACTGTGGTGGAGATCAGAGTGAGGACAGCCCTGGGGACGGGAAGCAGGGGACAGAGCCTGCCTGCGGGCTCACCTGCCCTCCCCACCCGGAAATAGCTGCAAGGTGTGCTCCGGCCTCGCTCGGAACCCCGGCACCCTTCATTGATTTTCACGGAACTTGGAGGCTGACGCCTGAGCCCAGAACTTAAAAGAATCTCAGCCTCTGCCCACAGCCGCATTTGGCTGTCCCATAATTCTAGGTCTGAACATAATAAAGAGTCAGCGTCTCAGTCCCTGGATTCTATGCCTTAGGGGGGGAAAATGTAAAATTGCAAAGTGCACACAACTGAGGTGGGGCCGAGTGGAAAGAAGTGGGAGTGTCACAGGGACCAGGCCCTGCAGCCGCTGGGATCCTGGTCGCTCCTGCTAACCCTGCTGCCGGCCTGCCTGCCGCCTCAGGGCGGCCCTTCCTTCTCTCCGCGCTCTCGGGGCCAATGACTGAGACCTGCTCCTGCATCCTGATCCCCTTCCCGGCACAGCTCAGGCCCGTGGGGGGCTCCCAGGGACCTCACCCGGACAGGCAGCCTTCCACGCAGCATTAAGAGACTTGAAAGTGTTACCTTTTGGATAAGCTGGTTTAAGCCAGAAAATAGGGAGGTCGCCGCAGAGTTCTCTGACTTTGGCGCTCAAGAAGCTGTTGTCCTTCACGGGCTGGCCCACGGCCACCCAGACAAGAGAACTTTCTTCGTACTTAACTGGCATGATCTTGCCTTCCTGTAAGTAAGTGAGAATGAAATGCATTGAGCAAGAAGGCAGTGGAGCACGCTGAGTATTAAGATTCACGGGTGGGTAAAAGATGACTCGGCTGCCAAAACCGGTTTGGCTCAGTGGATAGAGCATCGGCCTGCGGACTCAAGGGTCCCAGGTTCGATTCCAGTCAAGGGCATGTACCTTGGTTGCGGGCACATCCCCAGTAGGGGGTGTGCAGGAGGCAGCTGATCAATGTTTCTAACTCTCTATCCCTCTCTCTTCCTCTCTGTAAAAAATCAATTATATATATATATATATATATATATATATATATATATATATGTATATATATATATATATGTATATATATGTATATATATGTAAATAAAAAAAAAGATGACTCGGCTTTGTAAAAACTTAACGAGAATTCTGGGTGTATGTGTATGCTTGCCACCCCGCCCCCCCCCCCCCCCCCCCACACACACACACTTTAAGGTTCTAATCTCTCCTCTTTGTAGCTCTCTCCACAATACTCAGCACCTGCCCGCGCCTCGCCAGCCTGCCTTTGGAAGCTGGAATGTGTGAATATAGTATCCTGAGTAGAAGTGAAAATTACTTGATACCGGCTTTGAGCTTTGGGTTAATCTGATGTTTTTGATCAAAGATGTTTTTGAGGAAAAGCAATTGAATGGCCCTGGAATCCTACAAAGGATTGAGGAACGCTCCATTTGGAGTGAAAATTCTTTGGGGTTTTGTACTGAACAACAATGGAAAAAGCAAGCGATTGGTTCTTTAATGTCATCAGTTCAAAGTGCTGTTTAACATAAACCATTTCTCCCTTTCCCAGCTCTCACAAAACACATTTCAGACGTTCTTCGCATCGAGCACACCACGGCGGTTTCAAAGCTGAGCCCTGCCTTTCCCGCTGCAGCGCGATGCTGAGAAAGGTTTGATAACCCAGGAGACCAATTTATTTTGCCAGGTTGTTCCTTTCATGTATTTATTAGTTTGCAATAGTTTGGAGAAATTAAAATGTTTTCTCTTTATTTTGAGCCGAAAGCAGCACTTCGTTTATGCCTTCTCCCCCAGGCTTATGGCTGCATTAGGACAACTCAGAGTTATTGGAGGAAGCGGCTCCCAGGTAATCTAGTTATTTACCTTAAATTAAATGGCTCCATCCAGGAAATGAATGCTCTTTGGGTGTAATAGCTTTTTAAAGTTACACAAAACTGATGAAAAATTTATAAGAGCAAGCGGTGCATACATCTACCCCATCATAATCGAAAGTGTGTGGGGGAAGAGTGGGGTGCGGGGACAATGCACGTAGATGCATCCTACAAGCGAGGAATGTTAAGCAAGCCCGTGGCACAGCTGTCTCCCAGGACCCTGCCTCCCTCCCTTTCCTGGCAGCACAATCTGCTTTGGGTGGAGGCGGCAGTGGGCCTGGTCCCAGGAGACTCTTGCTCCCTCAGACCCTCCAGATTTAGGAGAAGCTGCGGGCGCCGTAGGAGCAGTGCTAGACCATGAGGTCCACGCGGGAGGGTGCTGGGGCTGCTCGGCCTCTCCCTGACGTTCTTACTTGGATGTGTGACTGATGTTTGGAGCTGGAAGGAGAGGCCGAAATAGTCAGAGGTGCTGCTCCCTGAGCCTCCACATGGCTTACTATGGAGCAAACAGATCCTTATTTCTTTCAGTTACTCTACGTGTAGTTTTCCGTTAGTGACAGCCAAACACATTCCTGAGCCACACGAACATATTGTCTGAATTTGGTTTTGTCCATCAGAGGATCCACCACACACATATAAACAAATCAAACACAAGAAAAATAATTCAATCCTATGGCCTGGGAAGAAAATCAGATGCAGACAAAGATTTACATACAAACTATTCACCACAGTGAATTATGTATTCAAAAAATTATTTTGGATTATTATTTTAATTGGTTAAAATTGAAGATAGATGAACAAATGACTTTTTAAATTATAATTAGCCCTAGCCGGTTTGCTCAGTGGATAGAGCGTCGACCTGCAGACTCAAAGGTCCCAGGTTCGATTCCGGTCAAGGGCATGTACCTTGGTTGTGGGCACATCCCCAGTAGAGGGTGTGTAGGAGGCAGTTGATCGGTGTTTCTCTCTCATTGATGTTTCAGTCTCTCTATCCCTCTCCCTTCCTCTCTAAAAAATCAATAAAATATATTTTAAAAAATAAAATAAAATAAAATTATAATCAGACTAGTGGCCCGGTGCACAGATCCGTGCACATTGAAAGGAAATTCATTAGAAGAAAGATTCATGCAGTAATTATGTTACTGCAAAAAACTACATGTCAAAATAGCATATATAATATAGTATTATAAAATTAAAACATGTGTGTGATTGGTGCCAGCAGGAGCTTTATATGTATCACACATGCATGAGTTAACATTTATTTTTAAACTAGAGGCCTGGTGCATGGATTCGTGCACTGGTGGGGTCCCTTGGCCTAGCCTATGGGGATCGGGCTGAAACCAGCTCTCCAACATCCCATGAGGGGTCCTGGATTGCAAGAGGGTGCAGGCCAGGCTGAGGGATCCCGCCGGTGCACGATTGGGGCCGGGGAGGGACTGCAGGAGGGCTCCAGGGCATGTCCGGCCTATCTCGCCCAGTCCTAATCAGCTGGACCTCAGCAGCAAGCTAACCTACTGGTTGAAGCATCTGCCCCCTGGTGGTCAATGCATGTCATAGTGACTGGTTGAATGGTCGAATGAACAGTCGGACACTTAGCATATTGGGCTTTTATTATATAGGATTGCCAGTGTGTGTTATATGTACCGGCTGGTTGGTTGGACGGTCGGATGGACAGACAGTCGGTCACTTAGCCTTTTATATATATAGATGATGACATATAATACATTCATTCTAATCTACATTTTAGAAGGACTAAAGTTGAGAGTGAAAATAAGAAGAATGTACAACAGCACAAAAGTTCAATTATGAAAAGAATATCACTCACATGAAGAAAATTCAGCAAAATGTGAACATTAGCTATCTGTGGATTATGCAATTGTGGGTGGTTTTCTTCTCTGTTCTTTTATGTATCTCCCAAATTTTCTATAATGATGAAGTACTTTTTTTTGGTTGTTTGTTTTTAAATGTGAGTTTTTTAAAAAATATTTTTTTATTGATTTTTAAAGAAAGAGAGGAAGGGAGAGGGAGAGAGAAACAGCAATGTGATAGCAAAACATTGATCTACTGCCTCCTGCACACCCCCCACCGGGGATTGAGTCCACAACTGTGCCCTGACCAGGAATCGAACCAGCAACCTGTCATTGCACAGGACAATGCCCAGCCAACTGACCCACATCAGCCAGGGCCAAAGTACTGTTTTTAAAAATGAGAAAAAAATTGTTTTTATTATTTTTAAATTTTATTATTATTTTTTAATCTTTATTGTTCAGATTATTATAGATATTCCTCTTAGCTCCCCTCCACCCAGTTCCCACCTCCCCCCCAGGCCCTCGCGCCCCCCACCCCCCACTGTCTGCATCCATAGGTACTGCATACATGCATATAAGATCTTTGTCCAATCTCTTCCTGCACCCCCTACACCCCCTTCCCCTGAGAATTGTCAGTCGGCTCGATTTCCATGCCCCTAATTCTATTACATTCACCAGTTTATTCTGTTCATCAAATTTTTTATTCATTTGATTTTCAGATTCACTTGTTGACAGGTATGTATTTGTTGTCACTTTGTTGTTCTTAATTTTTTATCTTTACCTTTTTCATCTTCTTCCTCTTCTTAAAGAATACCCTTCAACCTTTCATATAATACTGGTTTGGTGGTGATGAACTCCTTTAGCTTTTTCTTGTCTGTGAAGTGCTATATCTGGCCTTCAATTCTAAATGATAGCTTTGCTGGGTAATCTTGGTTGTAGGTTCTTGCTATTCATCACTTTGAATATTTCTTGCCACTCCCTTCTGGCCTGCATAATTTCTGTTGAGAAATCAGCTGACAGTTGTATGGATACTCCCTTGTAGGTAACTAACTGTTTTTCTCTTGCTGCTTTTAAGATTCTCTCTGTCTTTTGCCCTTGGCATTTTAATTATGATGTGTGTTAGTGTGGTCCTCTTTGGATTCCTCTTGTTTGGGGTTCTCTGTGCTTCCTGGACTTGTAAGTCTATTTCTTTCACCAGGTGGGGGGAGTTTTCTGTCATAATTTCTTCAAATAGGTTTTCAATATCTTGCTCTCTCTCTTCTTTTGGCACCCCCATAATTCGGATGTTGGTATGCTTGAAGTTGTCCCAGAGGCTCCTTACACTATGTTCATATTTTTGGATTCTTTTTTCTTTTTGCTCTTTTGTTTGGGTGTTTTTTGCTTCTTTGTATTTCAAATCTTTGACTTGATTCTTGGGGTCCTCTAGTCTACTGTTGAATCTCTGTATATTACTCTTTATTTCAGTCAGTGTATGCTTAATTTCTGACTGTTCCTTTTCCATTTTTTTGGCATTCTCATTAAGATCCTTGAAGGTCTCACTAAGTTCCTCGGAGGTTTCTAGAGATTCTTGAGTAACCTTATAACTCTGGTTTTGAACTCTATATCCAGTTTGCTTTCTTCCATTTCTTTCATTTGTGACATGTTTTTTTGTCTCCACATTTTGGCTGCTTCCCTGTGTTTGTTTCTATGTATTGGGTAGCTGCTAAGTCTCCTTGAGTTGATAGAGTGGCCTTGTGTAGTGGGTGTCCTATAGGGCCCAGTGGCTCAGCCTCCCCAGTCACCTGATGTGGACACTCTTGGTGCACCCCTTTGTGGGCTGTGTGCACAATCTTGTTGTAGTTGAGCCTTGATTGCTGTTGGTATCCCTGGGAGGAATTGACCTCCAGGCCAATTGGCTGTGAGGACCAGCTGTGTCTACAATGGAAGAGCTGCTGTGCAGGAGATACCCTTATGGGGCAGGACTTGCTTCAGTGGGGCTTTGGTGCTCACTGAATCTGCCCCTTGAGTGTGTCACTTATGGATGTGAAGAGTTGTAAACTGGTATGGTCTCACACTGACCACTGGGTACACTGGCTCTTGGGTCTCCAGGGAGGTGCAAAGTCAGCCACTGCCTGGGGCCACCCAGCAGGAGATACAGAGATCTGCAAATTCCTCCTCTTTGTATGGGGTTTGGAAGTGCCCACACAAGGCCCAGCTGTGAAGCAAGGCAGGCTCGTGCTGGTGCCGGATTTTGGGCCTTTTATTGATAGGTTTGGGGCTCCCTGACCCAGCTGCAGCTTGTTTGACAGGTTTTAGGCTGAGAAAGGACAAGCCATTCATATGCAAAAGCCTCTGTACACAGCTTGGGTGGGGATATAAATTGGGTGGGGCGGGGTCTCAGGAAAACTCCAGGGAGGAGCAAACAGCAGTGGCTGCCAGTCAGCCCTGCACCAGGGAGTTCCCAGCACAGGAACAATGACCACTGCGAGCACCTCTGTCTGGAAGAAAGCCACCCCCGAGTTCCTGCCCCGATGCCAGACAGTCCAGTTTCTCCCTGTATGTGTCTGGGTCCCCCAGAGTCTCACCTGGCACTGGAGCTTGGAGCAAGCGGGAGCTTGTATCTCCCTCCCGATTAAAAAAGCAGTGCACCCGGGTGTCAGCCCATTCTGCGCCTCTGCACCTCCTACCAGTCTCAATGCACTTTCTTCTTTACCTCTCTAGTTGTAGTACTTCCACTCAGCCAGCTTTCCCGTGGTTCTGAATGATAGTTGTTCTGTCTTTTAGTTGTAATTTTGATGTGGTTGTGGGAGGCAGCAAGTACAGGTGTTTACCTATGCCGCCATCTTGGTTCTCAAAAATTGCTTTTAAAAAACCCAGAATATGTACTGCAAACGTACAGCTGGGGGTCTGGTGCTTGTGGAAGGCGGCAGAGCACGGGTTCCATGCCTACTGGGGATGCTGCCACGGATTACAGTCACCACAGGCTTTCTAACAGAAACAGAGTGATCTAAGAGAACGGCAGTGCAGTGAGAGAAGTTCAAGGGCAGAACAAGGTCTTGGTGTCACTGTTATACTGGGCACTGGGAGTTCGCAGTGGGAGGCAGCCTTCTGCTGGGGAGCAGGGGGGAGGCACGGCTCCTGCGGGCACACGGAGGCAGCTCGGAGGGAGGGACTGAGCCACGAAGGCCCAGCACCACCTCACAGGACGAATGGCTGGGGAAACTGGGAGTAGGAAAGAAAACGGAGGACACGCTAACGAGCTTTAAACCTCACTGGTTTGTTTTGCGCTTTTGTTTTGTTCTGTGGTCTGAGATACCTTCCGCTGCTGCTCCTCGGTGGGCGAGCAGCCCGCCAGTCTCCAGGCACTTTGCTTACCCTTGTTTTTCCTCTTTTGCCTGAGGGAGCTGGTGCTGGCTTCTCCCTCTCAGGGAGACTGGGAGGACCAAAGGTAATCATAATAAAATTAACAATGATAGCAGCCGCCACCTATTCATTATCTAGTCCCGTGGTCGGCAAACTGCGGCTCGCGAGCCACATGCGGCTCTTTGGCCCCTTGAGTGTGGCTCTTCCACAAGATACCACGGCCTGGGCGAGTCTATTCTGAAGAAGTGGCGTTAGAAGAAGTTTAAGTTTAAAAAATTTGGCTCTGAAAAGAAATTTCAATCGTTGTACTGCTGATATTTGGCTCTGTTGACTAATGAGTTTGCCGACCACTGATCCAGTAGTTCTAGGGCGGTGGGGACGGTATGCGTACCCCTAGTTTGTAGACGACAAAACAGGCTCACAGAGGTGAAGCCACAGCCACAGCGTGTCAGAGCCGGATGTGAACCTACATTTTTCTGGCGCCAAAGTCCATTTTTGTTCCACCAGACGCTGCCACAACTCAAATGGAAGACAATAACGAATGTGACCACTTTGTAAACCCTAAAGTATCAAATAAATGTAAGCTATTATTGTTAAATGTGTCTTTAGAACTCTGTGTGCAATCCTTAAAATAAATGTTTATAAAATCAAGCTCAAAGGCAAGCTATTAATAACAAATGGGAGAGTTATGTTTTTAAAAAACCTCACAAACTTGACACATAGAAAAGAAATTCGATACATGTTGATCTAGTTTCATTGGGTTGAACTTGAACCAACGGGAAGAAGTTGTGGGGGAGCCATCTCAGCTCAAAACGGTTGGAACCACCTCCCAGGAAGTTGCCTGACAGGCAGGTAAGGCAGCGAGAGGCTGGGGCGTCAACTGTTGGGATTTTCGGAGGAACTAAGGCCCCTCTGATGAAGATTCTCACATGCGAAGGCCTTTATGTTTTCTTGATCACTGATTGGATAGTTCCCTATCATCAGGCAAATACGGGCCATGCGAAACCATCCCCGTTAAGCACTTTAAAGCACGATTTTCCAAAACCATTAAATATGCTACGTCATGCAAGAATGACCACTTAGAACCAACCAGGAGCACTAGAATAGTTTCAATTCCTTTGGCAGAGAAGAGCTAGAATTTACGTTGTGGTCTCAAACCCATCGAGGAACTGGAGACAGAAAGGGTGACCTCGGCCAAGCCCTCCGGCTGCCTGGGGCCGCTGGTACCCACCAGTTCCGAGGCGATGCTCTGCTTGGCCACGGCGCCCACCTCAGGAACGCGCGCCTTCACCTGCGCTTTGATGTAGCACTTCTCTCCCCCCGCGAAACGGATTCCTGTGATGCCCTAGGAAAGGAAATAAAAGTTGACCCATCCATTTATCCACCTGTACGTTTCTTCCATGTATTGCGTGTCTACAGCGAGCCAGGCACTGTTCCAGGAACTGGGTATAGGGATGAACAAAACAGATGGGAGCTTTGCCCCCACGGAGCAGTAACTCAGCATTCTTAACCAAATATACGAAACTGAGATGGTCAGGTGGTAAGTGCTATGGAGAAAATACAGCAGGTGTGAGAGAGGAATGGCCCGGTGGGGCTTTTGTCAGTGGGGTCCGGGAGGCCTCCACCAGGGGGCGGCATTCGAGCTGAGATGGAGTAGGTTAATTGCTCCATCTTTCCCTCAAGCTCAGGAGAAAGGCCATCCTTTCTAGGCAGCTCTCTCCGGCCATCCCAGGCTAAGGGGGCTCCTTTGCCTCTGACTTCCGGGGGGGGCCCCGGCCCCCACGTCTTCATCCCTCCCTTGGTGCTTAGTTCTCAGTGCCTGTACGGTAGCTCCTTGTCAATGTCATCTCAGGTTTAAGCTTCCTGAGATCGCTATCTGAATCTTAGCTCTTTCTTTTGGGTGATTTCACAAAGATTCTCAAAAGAGGTTGGTCCAGTGAATTAATTCCACAGATTCAGATTTTTCCTAAGTTACCAAGCCCAGAGTAAATAGTAAAGGTTTCTACAACACCAGGAGCTCAGCTTTGCTGCTAGACCTTACCCAAGGACGCGGATGTTTTGTTTTGTCCCCTGTGAGATATAAACAGTGTCTCCTCGTCTGCCTGGGGACCGGCCTCAGGGGGCGCCTGAGCCCAGGCTCAGTCTGGGCTGACAGCAGCGCTGACTCCCCTGGAGCCCGTGGCGCAGCTCAGCGCTGTCCCCAGAGTGTTGGCTTTCACCTGCTGTCAACTTCAGGACTAGCGAGTGGCCAGAACAGCATTAAAGGTCTACAAATTTTTGCCATAATAATGTAGACATCAACCCAGATCTGCACATCTCAGTATCCTGCTGAGTTGAGACAAATGTCAGGAAGATAAGGACTTGTTCCAATGTCAATGCCAAGGAGTGGGGGGGAAGATCAGCATTTAGCAATCCAGGGGTCCTGGCTCAGGATTCAGCCGTCTCCAGTGAAGAGAGAAGCTGAATGGAAGCCATGCGTGAGAATATTCATGGAAAGCGACACCATGTGTAACCTCAGAGCCAGCGGCCCCACAGACGCTGGTAGGGGGCGCGCCGAGAACAGGGAAGGAAAGGCTCATGCTCCCACGGCTCCTCAGGGGTTTGCCTTGGGGCCTAATTGGCCCTGTACCCACATGTGACACAGGCCCCTCATCTCTCCCAGCACCACCTCTCACCCAGAGGTGGCGGCCCGATGCCCACTTTTCAGAGGCTGACCGCGGAGGTTTCCGACTCACTGCACCCAAGGCACCTGGAGAGAATTTAAACACACAGATGCCTGGGACTCTGCCCGGAGATGCCATGTGATTGGCCGGGGTGTGCCCAGACCCTGGTGTGCTTAAAAGTTCCCCACGTGCTGACCAGGCGCAGGCCAGGCTGCGGACCACCCGTTCAGGGGGAAGGAACGCGTTCAGGGGGTTAAAGTTTTAAGGGACTGATGTTCATGTCACCCCCAAATTCCTATGTTGAAACCTAACCCCCAATGTGGTGGTATCTGGAGGTGGTGTATTTGGGAGGTGAGGCCCTCATGCGTGGGATTCGGGCCCTTATGAAAGGGACCTGCTCTGTGAGGACACAGTGAGAAAGAGGACCCAGGAACCAGGCCCTCACCAGACACCCAATCTGCTGGCGCCTTAAGCTTGCACTTCCCAGCCTCCAGAACTGTGAGAAACACTTTTCTGTTTAGAAGTCGCCCGTCTGTGGCAATTTGTTACAGCCGCTCCAATGGACTAGGACACAGCCTTTGGGTCCCTGTTTCTTCTGTACTAGTTGCTCCCAAACATTCCCGTGCTCCCCTCTCACCAGGAGGCCTTGTTAAATGAAACAGCGTTGGGCCCCACCCCAGAACTGATTCAGTCAGTCGGTCAGGAGTGGGGGGCCTCACCTTTGCATTTCTAACAAGCTCTTAGGTGCTGCCGCCTAAGGAACACACTCTGAGAATCGCTGCTCTCACGGGCCTGTCCTGAAGGTCTACTGCTCTGATTCTGCATGGAAATCTGGGGTGCCTGGTTTGGAAAACAGAAGGCAGGGAAGGGAGAGAACTGCCCCGTGTGTCCTCTTAACTGCAAACCCTCATGCCCTCCGAATGTGAGATGGGCCACACGAAACACCGTATCGCCATTGCATGTCCCCAAAGGAGAGAGCTGATCCTACTGAAGGATTCCCAGCCTGGACTGTGAGTGAGTGCTGAGTTAGTGCTGATGGTCTGCACTGGGCAAGAGAACTGAAACGCCCTAGGGAGGGCTCTGTGGGAGGGGACTCGCACAGAATAACCACACGTCTAGCTACAAATCCTTATCAAGCAGCCAGGTATAATAAGAGAGTCAACAGAGGGAACGGAAAAGCACAGGAAAGCCAAGCAAACCTTTTGTTTTTTGCAAACAAATAAGGCTGGTGATAACGAAGACATCTGCTAACAAAGACAACGAATGAAGAGTCCAATGACCTAACTTTGTTTTATCCTCAACCAGAGATATGTTTATTGATTTTAGAGAGAGAAAGAAGGGGGGGGGGGGGGAGAGAGAGAAACATTGATGTGAGAAACATTGATCTGCTGCCTCCTGTACATGCCCCATCTGGGAATCAAACCCGCAACCTTTTGGTACATAGGATGATGCTCCAACCAACTGAGCCACACAGCCAGGGCTGACCTAACATTCTTTTATCCAGAGCCAGGTAATCTCATATTAGCCACATATTTTTTCTTTCTAGGGGATCTCATCTATTTCTGTGGCTTAAACCAGAAGCTCCCAAGGAGGGCAAGGGGTCCTACCCCCGAGGGACACTATAGAAAGCTAGGCCCTTAGTGGACATGGCCCGGGATGCTGGTCCCCACGCACAGCCCCGGAAGGTCCTGAAGAGCTAACTGCCGTGGGTCCTGGTGAAAACCCGATCGGAAGTATCTGTGCCTAGAACCTACCACAGTTTTACACATTAACACAAAGTGATTTTTGACATAGTTTTAATGTACAATAGCTTTCCTGGGAATGCAATTACTGTGAAAATAGAGAGAAAATGGTATTTTTGTTCACAGTTTGAAAAGATTACCGGGTATTTAATCTGCCAGCACACATTTTCAGCTGTGGTAGTGACAGTGATTCAACTCTCAGAACAAAAACATGGCTTCCATTTTATTTTTTCTTTATTTTATCGTTGGGGGCCATAATGATTTTTGAATAAAACCTGGTAGGTAGTTTATCTTTTATTCTCCTCTAGCTTTTTAAGTAAAAATTTCAAATATCACAAGGCTAAAGGAATTGTATAGTGAGCATCCATATTTACCCACCAGTTTATTCTGTCTTGATTTCTAACCGAGATCTTTGTTATATAAACGAGGCCTGAGAGGAACGGCGTAAACCAGCAGCACCGATGCTGTCGAGGGTCTAACTTTCTAGAACAGAACTCACCCGCGATGAACTAACCAGCTTTTGTGTCCGCAGGGCATTGACGAAGACTCCCTGACTAACTCTTGCCAGGCTCCTGAGTCCTCCTTGTGACCGAGTTGACCTTGGGCTCTGTCTTGGCCTGCTTATTCCAGTTTTTGCCAGAATCCTGCTGAGTCAGCCTGGGTCTGAGCACCCTTGATATCTGATCAGCCTGGCCTGCCTTTAGCAGAAAATCCTGTTAGGTCAGTTTAGTAAAGAATTACTCTACCTCTTAGTGATTTTCCATCTACCAACACTCCCACTCTGGCTGTAAATCTGATTTTCCTATATTGTGTTTAGAGTTGAGCCCAATCCCTCTCCTCTACTACAAACCCCACAGCAGTAGCTCTCCTTGAATAAAACCCGCCTCGCTTTCTCTAACAAATGTTCTGAGTCGCTTTTTCTTAAATAGCGCAGAACCTGCAGCCCTTTGTTCCATGCTGTTCCCTCTGAGGAGGCTCTTTTTACCACCAGTTCTACTAAAATCCCGGTGGGGTCCTGGGTTAGCAGGGGAAGCCGTTCACTTACAACTCAGAACCTTTTCCAATCTGGTCCCACCTGCATCCCATCCCCTCCCCTCCCCCACCTTTAGTCACATTGAGCTACTTAGAACTCAGGGCAGGCCTGTGAATTTGTATTCAGTGTTCTTTCCAAGGCCTGGAAGGCCTGCCCCTCCTTTTCTGCTGGCTGAGGTCCTAATCATTCTTCGAAACCTGGTTCAACTGTCACCCCCTCTGTAAAACCCGCTCCAGCCCCTGATCAGCAGTGATTGCCTCCCCTCTGCTCTCCACAGCTCTCTGCTCCACGCTCCGTCAGTGCGCTTCCCTGGCCACCTCTGTGTGGGTGTCTGCCTCCTGGGCTGGACTGGAAGGTCTTTGAGGGAAGCGGGGACAAGTGTCAGTCATCTTTGCATCCTCCATCTTTGCATTCCTTGCACACAGTAGGTCCCAATAAATGCTTCTTGAGTTTGGTTTAAAATATAGGGGAATTATGCAGCTACCATAGTGGTGGATTCAAGTGTTTTCAAAAGTCCAGGCTTGCCCTGGCTATTGTGGCTCAGTGGACAGAGCGTTGGCCAGCACAACACAGGGTCTCGGGTTTGATTCCCTTTCAAGGGCACGAACCTAGGTTGCATGTCAATCCCTGGCCCCTGTTAGGTGTGTACAGGAGGCAACCAATCGATGTGTCTCTCTCACATCTTTGTCTCTGTCCCTGTCTCTCTCTCTCTCTCTCTCTCTCTCTCTCTCTCTCTCTTAATCCCTTCCCACTATCTCTAAAAATCAATGGGAAAAATATCTTCAGGTGAGGATTAACTACAACAACAAGAAGTCCAGGCTTGTTTAAACCCAGAAGAGGTTCTATCCATCACAAAAATGTTCTACTCACCAGTTCTGACCTAGAGAAATGTGGAAGCTCTCCAACAGAATGGATCAGTTTATAAAATATGTTTGACCCTTTGGCCCAGGAGAACAAAATACATCAGTACCATTATTAGAAACAAAGGATTATTAAACAGAGGTGTAGATTTCGGATTAAAATATTTTAAAAGTCTATTCCTGATATATACACGTCTTGATAGAGATGGATCCCTTTTTATTCAGCTATGTAGCTACCTTTGCATATCTTGGTATTGTGGCACATCATAGGTATTCAATTTTGTTTTGAATTGCATGATGTGTGTGTGGGAGTCACACTTTATAATTTTATGTTAAGTGATAGAAAGAAAAATGCTGTTACCTTGTTCTGTGTCTTGCAGTAAAAGCCTTTAATAGGTCCGGAGAAATTATGTCTGTGCACTGACCAGAACCAACTGCAAAGCTATGACTGAACGAGGGGCAGCTGGGCCCATACGGCTGCTGAGCCGTCCCAGGAGCCAGTGCTTCTCATTACCAGATAACCAAACCAGGCAGAGTCGGACCTGCATTACCACCAGTTGTCCACCATCCAGAACTGAAATGTCAGTGCTGACATGTACACATAAGGAACTGTTGGACATTGAAATTGGGTCTCAAAAGAACTGTTGGCCCAGAAAGAAACTCACTACAGACTGATTCATTTGCCTGTCACCATAACCATTATTGCTTGTCTCATTTTCGGTTCTTATAAGTGTATTTCTAATAGCACATTATCTCACTCATCTAGGGGAAATAATGAACAACATAGACTGATGAACAAGAACAGACCCAGAAACAAGGAGGCATGGATCAGACTGTCGGGCCTCGGGGGGAGGGTAGGGAAGGGTGGGGGTAAAGGGGGAGATCAACCAAAGGACTTGTGTGCAGACATATGAGCCCAACCAGCGGTTAAGGACAACAGGGGGGTGGGGGCATGTGTGGGGAGGGGGGTGGGATGGAAATGGGGGGACGAGGACAAATATGTGATACCTTAATCAATAAAGAAATTTAAATAAATAAAATAAAATAAAATTAAATTAAAAAAGATTAAAAAAAAAAAAAAAGATCTAACCTCACCGGGGCTCTAAGGCGGCATCTGTGTGGTATTCAAAAGGGCCTGTGAAGTGTGTTTTGGTATCAGCAAGGGGAGTTCTTTCATTCCGATGAAAATCACCTCTAGTTTTCCTCATCGATCAGAAGCAGACGGTCGGGTGAGATGTTTGTGGGCAGAAGAAACATTACTTTTTCAAGTGCCTTTTCCTCTTTACGAAGACTCACCCATTCCAGCTGCAGGTTTGGCAGGAGAGCACCAAGAGCGGCGCGCTTCCTTACCTTGGAACGGGAAAGGGAATGCGGCGTTTATGTCGGCAAACAGAAAAGTCGGCCTGCAGCGACACGCTGGTTTGCAGATGGACACCGAAGCATCGATGCTTAGCTTAGTGTCTCAAATTGCCTGTGAGCTGAATTTTTGAAAACAAACATGGCTGACTTTTTTCAAAAGAGACCAGAATGTGCTATCTGTAATAGGCAGTAGTCAGAAAATATATGATGTAACGGGGGAATTTCTCCATGCTAATTTTCTAGATTAAATGGGAAAACTACAAAATTGAGAAAAGCATAGCATAGGCCCTACCTGTATTTGATTATTAGGTCATTAAAATCTCCCTCCTCTCTATAAGTTCAAAAAAAGGGTTTGCCACTCTCGGATAGTGTGAGTACTTTATTCACCGTGTTGTGGATAACTGCTTGGACAGAAATAGCTCTTGCATGTGTTTCTGCCAAGACTTCATATAGTTCCAAGAACTGTTCTTTTCAATGCCAAAGTGTGTGTGTTTTTTTTTTTTGTTTTTTTTCATTTTGAAAATACTAAAAACAAAGAGCAGTCCTTTCTCAGAGAGAATCTGCCATGAGAACCCGTTACTGATGGGATGTGTGTGAAAGATGCTTCTCCCTGGATGAGCAAAGCCCCCAGGCTGCCTGGTCAAACTCTCTAAATGCATGAACTATACTCACATTCTGGAAATCATTGACTTCAATGGCCTCTTCAGCTCCACTTCCCATCTTAAAGGTCTCCAAGTTGTTCCCAGCATCTATTTCCATTGACCCATCTTGTAATTTCCCATTGATGCTCATGGTGTAATGGACATTGTAAATCTGGAAGTGAACATACGACTAGTGAGCTTTCCTTTTAGAGCAATTCAGGGATTATCTCTGGACCTGCAGTAAACGAGGTAGCTTTCACATTTGTCAGAGATTCACCGAATCATCCTTGGGAGTAACATATTTGTATATGAGAACTTACCTACATACTAATCACTTAATACAATGATTTCTTTAAGAACACCTTAAAAAGTGCTTGCTTCTGCAGCACATATAGTAAAACTAGAGGCCTGGTGCACAAAATTTGTGCACGGGGGGGGGGGGGTTACCCCTCAGCCGGGCCTGGACCCTCTCCAACCTGGGACCCCTCAGGGGATGTCCGACTGCCTCTCACAATCCGGGACCGCTGGCTCCTAACCACTCGCCTGCCTGCTTGCCTGATTGCCCCTAACCACCTCTGCCTGCCTTCCTGATTGTCCCTAACTGTTCCCCTGCTGGCCTGATCTCCCCTAACCGCCTCTACCTCGCCCCACACCTGGGACCCAGGATTCCCTTTTCTGGCCAGTCGTAGGTACCAGGACCCAGGCTTCCCTCCCTCTGGCCAGCCACAGGCACCCAGGACCCGGGCTGTCTTTGCCCGGGCCGGCCGTAGAGGACCACGGGGTGGACGGCTTGTCCTTCTCCCGGGCCGCAGCCTGGCTGGTCCCCATTCCTCTCTTGCAAGCTCATTTGTGCCTGTTGGTCCCTATTCCTCTCTCCCCAGTGTTGAGTGCCTGAGCCGTTACAGTGTGAGGGTGTGACAACCATTTGCATACTAGCTCTTTATTATATAAGACTGAACGACACAGAGAAGGTTAGCATGGCCCCTACGCAAGGATGACGTGCAATTTCATGAAGCAAATTCCATATTTAAAAAACAAACAAACAGAGAACACCTTTAAAAAAAAAAAAAGTAAAACCTTTGACAGTCTCTGATACTAATTCAGATAGCTCGGTGATTCGCAATCCTAGCTCTGCGTAAAAGCATCTGAGTAGAATCTCCAGTTACTGGGGTTCCTTCGGACCAGTCAAATCAGAATCTACAGGGTTAGGGCTTAGGCACAGATCTCTCTCTCTCTTTTTTTAAAGGAAATTCTACTATGCAGCTAGAGTTGATGGATAAATGGAAATGGATGAGGTAGAGGGTTAACTGGGCTATTAAGTGAACAAGTCTGCAGAGGCACCTCAATTTGAAAGTTTAAAAAAAATCTTTTGGTTCAGATTTGGCATGGAATGTGGTATATAGGAAGGACTTCAGACCAGACTGGGATTGCCTCATATAGAGCAGCCTTTGCAGAGAGCAAGGTCAATGTGCACATCTGTTTCAGCTCAAAATGGGAGTTACTCATTTCAATGACTCGGTGGTGCGGGCGTATGGGGTTGTAGGGCATTTTGTTATGGGACACGTGCGGGGAGAGGGGAAGGCTTGGCACTGTAGGTGGGCACTGGTCCAGGAATCAGAAAGACAGGTGGCCACACCACCCGTCCCTGGGTCTTGGGAGTTGCCTTGAGTGTAAAATGAGGAGGTTGGACTCATAGGTGGTTTGTCATTTATGACTTTAAAGCTCCGAGGTTTCAGAGGTGGCCCAGAGCTGAGGGTGGCAGAGCAGGTGGGACTGTGAGTCTCCTTTCTTCTCGCCCAGCTACAATTGAAGCAGAGCCACTCGGCTTCTGTTTTACGTATTGGATTTCTGAGTGAAATCTTAAGAAAAATTTTGCCATTAAAAATTTTTTTAAAGAAGTTTAGATGATCCCAAGGGTTCTCTTGGTTTAGACTACTTTAAAAGATAATTCCTGCTCAGTGTGCTGCTGCCTGCTAGAACGTTCTCTGAGTTGTGGAACAGTAGGTGGGTTTCTTTTCTTCTTTCCTTACTTTTTCTGACTTAGAGGCATAGATATGTATATATATTTTATATATAATATAGCTCTTATGTGATACTAGAGGCCCAGTGCACAAAATTCGTGCATGGGTGCGGTCCTTAGGCCTGGCTGGTGATTGAAGCGTGAGTGTCTAGCATGGTATGGCAGGTCCCAGCTGACCTCTGGGCCCTGGGCCGCACCTGGGCCCCTGCTTGCACCTGTTTTGGCCTGGCACCGCCCATTCACCTGCTCCACCATCCCGCCACAGTCCCGCTCTCGTCGTCGGGGCCCATCAGGGCCATCAGCGCCTCCACTGCCACCTGCTGCCAGAGCCTTGTCACTAACGCCTGCCATGTTCTGCGCTGCCCCCTGGTGGTCAGCACACGTCATAGCGAGTGGTTGAACTCCCGGTGGAATGACCACCAGAGGGGACAATTTGCATATTAAGCTTTTATTATCTAGGATGTAATATATAAATTCCTTAAAGGGGGAAGGAATGAGAACTGATGAAAGACATTTGCTACTGTCAGTATGTCATTATCACAAATAGCTCAGATTCAATTCAAGTCTGATTTTCTTTCTCCTTATGAAGAATGACTGCTACATGAACAAACACTGGGAAAGGATCTGCTGTTATTGGATCATGACTTGTGGAAAACTCATTATTACAAGACCCACAGGCCATGCCTTTATTTTATCAGTGGAGATGCAGAGATGGCTTTGCTAGCCTGTAGCCTTCCAGGCCGCAGCCTTCATTCAGCAGAACAGAAGCTACTGCGCGCTAGCTAGCTCCACCATGGAGCTCCCTCCCTGCAGCGCAGGGTCTCCCGGGCTGGCCCGAGGAGAGAGCCACTTCCCGGGGTTCTGATTTAGTGCAGCTGGAGCAGAGCCCACCAGCCTGGTTTCACTTTGCAGCTCAGGTGGCCTGTGCGATCAGCCCCGTTTGGGAAACCTGCTTTCTTTGGCTGAGCCAGTGCTTTCTTCAGGTGTAGACAGCCGATCCTCCTGTCCCTGTGCTCTCTGAGCAGCTACTGTTCACGCGGGTCAGTTACGACTGCCAGAGGGAGCAGGGCAGACAGCACTCTGTAGTTCCTGGCGGCACAGCGTCCTTCACTCAGGCACCACGAGGCTTTCTCTGGAAAGCGCTGCACAGAAGCTTCACTAGGGAAGCAACGCAAAACTTCAGAAATCAGTGATGCCCACCTTTTAGCAGGTCTGAAGGAGACAAGATTTCGACACTAGAAGAATGGCTTGTGGTCGTAAATTTCACTTCCTTCCACCACCACCTGTGTCACCTTCCTCCCAGCAGAGGCTTCCTGACCAAGCACAGGCATTGCATCCTTTCTCCTGCAGCTCCAGTCCATCCTTTCTACGCAGCCCACAGCCTGCGTGGGGCGGCAGCGAGAGGTCTGTGCCCCCTGAGGCTATGGGGCAGTGGTGGTAAACAGTCTGAAATTATTTCCAAAGTACTGGGCCCCGAGCTCAGAAGGAGGCTGGGCTGATGGAGCAGTAATCACATTATTTCCTCTAAACTGATGGGGCTGCTGGCACCTCAGGCTATTTCTATCCTAGCACAATGAAGTTTATTATTTGCCAAAATTCTGCTCGATATGGTGCCTTTTGCAGCCAAGGATACTTGCTAATGAGTTTCTAATAAAGCCTGGCTTCTCTGAGATTAATTACAGAATGTTTAGGACAATGTCTAGAAAAATCGGTCTGAGAAGGAAGGCCCCAGCAATGATCTCACTCCCTATCCCACAGGGTAGGGCTGTCAGCCATCTCATATTGGTGGGAATTTCCCATATTTCAATGCCTCGCTCTATGTACAATAATGTTCTATGTCTGAAACATGGCCTCAGTGTTTGAGCCTAGACACTTGTCCCCAAGTATTAGCACTTGGATACCTCATAGTCCTCCAGCTGACTTCAAGTACGTAAACCTGTCCTCCTGGGATTTACCCATATGAAAGGGATAGGAGGTGAATTACAGCTGGTTAAGTCAAAATAGAACAGCAGCCCTAGCCAATTTGGCTCAGCGGATAGAGCGTTGACCCACAGACTGAAGGGTCCTGGGTTCGATCCCTGGTCAGGGCAACATGTCTGGGTTGCATGCTTGATCCCTAGTAGGGGGTGTGCAGGAGGCAGCCAATCAATAATTTTCTCTCATCATTGATGTTTCTGTCTCTCTCTCCCTCTCCCTTCCCCTCTGAAATCAATAAAAAATATATATTAAAAAACAAACTAGAAGAGCAGAGGTACAGATAATCCCCAAGGATTGCGTAGTCCATTTGGTTGGGGGTGTCTTTCTGTTTGACAGAGACTTGCCTTTGATTATTACGTTTTGTTTGGGCTACGTACTTAGATTTGTATTCAGGGAAAGCAGACCTGTGCATGTGCTGGGCATAGATGGTGCCAAATTTGCTGTATTTAGTATTTTATGATTTGTTTTTCAGACTTAAGTAATCTGGATCAGCATCGAATATTTTGGGAGTGAAAAACAAAACAAAAGAAAACAAACTACCGCAGTGTTCTTCATTCTCCTGCTTGTCTAGGAAATAGTGATAACTTTGATTGTCGGCAATAAAATATGATACACTATTCCTCTGTATTCTTAGAATTTAATACTGCTCTCTTGAACCAGATAATCAACTGTCTTGCAAGAAAGTAAAAGATGTGAAAAAAGGGAGCCCAACTATTCAGTAAGATCTTTCAATCTCTCTCTTTAGAAGCTTGTCAGTTAGCTGTGTTTGCCTTGAATGCCAAAGATATTCATTTACATATATCACATGACCAAAATCTTTACCAAAAAAAATAAATAATAAAATAAAACCACAAAAAAATCCCAAAGCTATTTTTATCCCCAAGTGACCTGTAGCATTGAGGTTTTGTCATCTAAAAGGTAGCATCTACATTCAAATACCATACAATTTCCCAAGGGATGACAATCTAAACTCTGCTATTAATGGAGATGTAGATATTGAAATCGTTCCCATGTTCAGTTGCTGCTTTCAAATATGAGCATCTGGCCCAGCTACCATATTTAAAATACAAATACATTAAGGCACTTTTCAAACATACACAAAATACTGTGCAATTCTGATCTTACAAATCGATGCTTGTAAATTTGATATAGTCTCTAAAACAGACTCCGCGCTAAATGGCATGCTTATCTACATTAGGCATTCGAGTTAAAAAATACAAATTAGGCGGTGACTGCAGAAGATGTTATGTGTAAAATGGTTGAATTGCTTTCAGCACCATTTTCTCTAAGTACTGGAATTCGTTCACGCTTTGAATTTCACGGTGGGAGAGAGGGGGGAGCAGCAGTCACAGATCCTCTGAGGGCAATGATTAAGAACCCGCCCTTTGTGTGTATCCCAGAGATGGAGTTCTTTTCCATTAGTCCAGATAAGCTTCTGCCAGCCCTGGCAATGGTCATGGAGATAAAATGCCCCCCTTTCCATAGGTGAACGAAATTCAGACTGCTGTAACTCTGCCCGGTCAAGTTAGACGCACCCTTTATGCTCCTCGAGGGCCCTGGAGCTTTAAAATAAATAGTTGCAAGCAAAGAAAGTAGGACAGCAGTCCGTGAAACAGTCACCATTAAAACACACGTGACTAGGCCAGTAGGCCAGAATGGATTTTTAAAGAGATTTGCCACTGGAAGTTACACATCCTCCCCCCGACCCCCTACACACACACACACACACACACACACACACACACACACACACACACACACCTTAGAGCAGGGTGGAAAAGCGCATTACCGAACAGGACACACTCAAAGAAATAAGCAAACAAACAAAAACTCCTGGAAGGTCAAATTCGTTCCCAACTCTAGGTCTTCGCTATCTTTGTCCCAGGTTCTTAAAGTCACAGCCTTTCTCAGCGGAGGGAGGCTGTTCCATTTCTTCCCTGAGGATGAGCTAACCGAGGCCAGAGGAGTGACGGGCCTTATCCAAGGTCACACAACCGCTCAGCGGGAGCGCCAGACTGTTCTGCAGAAAGGGCTTTCCTGGAACCGTCCAATTTCATTTCCCCTCTACTCGGCTGCTCTACGGTTTAATATTGTCCCTTAAAGCCCTGCCTTGCTTTTCTGCCAAGTGTCCTAAGAGCAGACAGCAGCGCGGTGGAGTTGGAAGGCAGAAGGCAGAAGGTGCCCGGGGAGCCAGAGGAAAGCAGATGCTGGGCCGGGAGGGCCTGCCAGCCGCCCAGTGGCCCCCCGCGCGGCCCAGCGCTCTGGCGCCACCTAGCGGGGAGCATGCGCGTGACAGGGAGGACCCCACCACCCCGCGCGCCTCGGGGTCCAGCGCGCCTCCCCGCCCTGCGCATCCTCCCTGACTTACGTGATTGTCACTCCCCTTCCAGAAGTAAAAGGCCCCGATGGCCCCGAAGAGCAGCAGCACCGCCCCCGAAATGAGGACCGCAGCTCCGACCTTGAGCAGCCGTGCGGGGCTGGAGGGCTTCGCGGTCACCGTGGCGTACGCCTGCGGGCGGGGACGGAGGGGGACGGATGCCATCTGCGCCGCCCGCACCCGGAGATCCCCGCGCAGCGCCCCCCGAGGATGGGGCGTGGGGGTGGGAGACAGCTCGCCCTGAGCTCCCCCGGGCGCCCTCGTTCGCGGCGCTCCCTCTCGGGCTCCCGGGCGCTCAGGCGTGGATGCCCGAGAAGCCAACTTTTCGCGGTGCAGGGCCACCAACCACCCCGTTGACCTGCACTCGCCGCCGGCCACAGGACGCCCCCTCCCGACACCCTTTTCACCCTCCCCTTCACACCTGTCTGTGGATCCGGTGACCCCTGCACTCGCGTGGGGAGTCACCATCCACATGTGGGCGCCCCACCTTGCTCCCACCCCCCACTTTCGGTGGCACAAATCCCTGACGCCCTTACCCTGCGAGTGGACTAACCCGGCAGTGGGCTGGGACCCCTGGTACTCACCGGGGGACTGCAAAACTCCACGTCGTCAGGCCCTACCAGGGCGATGGGAACTTTGTCCGAGTTCTCCGCCATGGCTGCGGCCAAAGGAGGGGGCACCGTGAGGCTGGCGCTCGCCCTGGGCTCTGCCCCGCCGCCCCGACGTGCAGGGCTTTTCAACTCCCCACGCGCGCGCCCGCGGCGCCGGGTCCGCCCGGGACAGCCCAGCGGTGCCCACCCCTTGCAGAGCCTCCCCTCTCCCCTCCCTTCCTCTCCCGGCCCGGGCAGCGGTGAGAGCCCGTCCCTGCATTCAGGACACACCTTCTCTCTTTCTTGTCTACTGACCCCCCTCCCACCCCCCAAACAACCACATCCTGGCAAACCAGAATGTGTCACGGGTGGGGGTGGGGGTGGGGGTGGCGGGTGCGTAGACCAGGAGGCCGAGTCCTGCGTGCTCCGCCAGGAAATGCGAAGTTGCCAGGACTCTTTCTACCATCCAAGGGTCTCCTAAAATAGGTGTCCGAGGGCTCCGTGGTGCACCTGGCTGTGTCTCTGCACCGGAGCTGGGAAGCTGGTGGGACAGGACGGAGAGGAGAGCAGGGTCCTGCAGGAGGACAGGGGCGCCGGCCAAGGTGTGCCAGGTTTACACCAGCCTGGAATGGCTGGGTGGCCCCTGGGATTAGAACATCTTAGAGATGGCCCCTGGTCACCAGTTTCTCTAGGAGGCTTCGGGGGCGGTACAAGCGGCAGCAAAAATGGGGGCCAAGCTGAGGGAAGGAGTGGGGAGACCAGAATAGGGTGCATTCTGGTTGATTGTCTAAGTTAAACAAACAACAATGGCAGAACCCTTTCTCCAAACGCTGATATGTCCAAAGGAATAACTCAACATATTCCTTTGGATATAACAGGAGATGCCATCTGCCACACTAGGAGGCCACGGTACCTCCTTTGGATCCACGCTTCGTTAATTCAGGCTGGCTTCTGGCTTCGTGCAGAGTCCTCTGCTGAGAGAAGGGGGTGAGGTGGGGTGGGGGTGCAGGGGAGGGGCTGTTTCCTGAGCAGAGGGAGATGGGTGGGCAGGACTGCAGCAGGAGGAAGTGTTGCCTGGGGGTGGATGCCGTGAGAGGGAGGACGTGTGACAAGCAGGGTGACACCGTGGCGGGGGCGGAGGGGGAGACGTCCACAGGAGAATCCGCAGGACTCAGCAGGCACCGGGCAGGGGATACTGAGGTTTTAGGCAGCGTGGGAGGAAAACTAATTTTCCTCCCGCATTTCTAAGGTCTTCTGGATTGACTAATAATCAAATGAACACGAGAAAGATTATCAGGAGAAAATAACCACTTTTTAAAACATGTCTGCATATTCGGGGATTCCATAAGAATATTAGCCCTGAAGACAGATGGGACAGTTGAGGCTTCTATGCCATCTGGAGCTAAGGAGGTGAGTGTGTGTGTGTGTGTGTGTGTGTGTGTGTGTGTGTATGATGTTGTGGTTTGTGGCTTCACAAGGGCAGGATGGCAATTCACATGGAGATGGAAAATCAAATGGTAAACACGTTTGCTGCGCCATCTTGAACAATGGGACACAGAGAGGCCTTGATTAAAAGGGCCTTGGCCCTAGCTGGTTTGGCTCAGTATATAGAGCATCGGCCTGTAGACCAAAGAGTCTCGGGTTCGACTCTTGTCAAAGGCATGCACCTTGGTTAGAGGCTCCTCCCCCGGCTCTGGTCAGGGCTCCGGCAGGAGGCAACCAATCAATGGGTTTCTCTCACATCGATATTTCTCTCTGTCTTTCCCTCTCTCTTCCACTCTCCCGAAAAATCAATGGGAAAATATTTTTGGGCGAGGATTAACAAAAACAAAATAAAGGTAAACTTTAAAATAAAATAAAATAAAATAAAATGGCCTTATGAGCCCCCCCCCCCCCCCCCTGTCTACCACACTTAGTTTATCTTAAACTACAGTTATCTATGGTGATATTGCCCTTACTGGAGCAGGCCCTCTCGCTAATGTTTTTTAGGCTGCCGGGGAGGGTAAAACATTTTCCTAGAGTCTTTTGTTTCTTGAAAACAGCCAGTTTAAAATAATCAATATCCCAAAAAACATCTTTTGGGGTGGCAAACTCTGCCCCCCCTCAAGCCCTAGGAGGATTGGGTCAGTCATAGGAATCCAGTGGAGATGCGGACGTTGTGAGGGGCAGTTTTGAGAGCGCGGATACGGTAAGACTGGTTTTAGACATGTTGATCCCTGACTGGGGGGGGGGGGGGGGTAAGGGGGGAGAGAAGGGGACGAGGCATCCTGAGCCTGCCTTGGATTCAGACCAGCCGACACTAGTCTGCACATCCCGCTAGGTGTAAGGTGCTGGGAACTCCATGAGGACTCAGTAAGGGATGGTGCCCAGGGCACTGCCGGGGCAGAGTTCAAAGACCTCCTTTCCCCATGGCACTTGTCACGGGAATTTCAGAAGGATAAAGGGAAGTCACAGAGGAGTTGGGAGATGATCCAAAACAAAGTCACGATGAGAGAAAAAAGGAGAGTTCGGGAAGGATGGGTCAGCGGTGTCAAATGCTGAGACAAATGGAAGCAAGAAGGCCGCTGGGTTTCAGGGTTGGGCGTGCACAGGAACCAGGACCGCGGTTTCACGTGCTTTATTGGCACAGAAGACATATTGCAAAGGGTTATAGAGTGACTGAAATATTTGCAACTCTTATCACAGTCAAGGAACTAATTGTCTTATACAGAGAGCTCTTAGAATCCTTAGAAGACCAACAATGTAATAGAACATAGGAACAGACAATCCACAGCAGGAGAAATTCAAATGACTCTTAAACATAAGAAAAACGCTTGACCCCATTCATGAAAAGAAAGGCAAATTGAAAGTGTTCTTTCTCAGCTATCAGACTGGCAAAAATAAAAACACTCGTTAAAACAATCTGTTGAGGGTCTGATGGGAAATGAGGCCCTCCCATACATTGCTGTGGTGGGTGAATGGGTACCACTTTTATGGAGAGCAATTTAATTCCAGAATGCAAATGCAATTTCATTTCTGTGGACTTAGCCCACAGATGCACTCACAGGGGTGGAAAAATCCTATGTGCAAGGGCAGTCCTCGCAGCATGACTGCTGGAACGAAGGGCGGGAGCATCTCCAGGGTCCCCAGGGAGAATGTACGGTCCGTCCTCACAGAGCGCTCTTGGCAGCCATTGCGAAGAATGAAGCCGCTTTGGATACACTCATGTAGAACTCGCTACGATATTTTAAGTGAAAAAAGTCAAGGGTAGGAAATGTGCATAAACGTCTCCATTTGTGTAAAACAAAACAGAACACAAACAAGAATATGTGTGTGCATGTGCTCTCTGGAAAGAGACACGGGATGGTGGCAGCCGCTTGCCTCTGAGGAGCAGAGTGAGGCTTGGGGACACAAAGGCAGGAAGATGTTTCACTGTGTACCTTCTGGGATGTTTTGAACCCTGTATTATGAACACGTATTAACTTCTCAAAAACGAGTGAATTAAAATAATAAATATCAGTGGGTAGCTGGATAGGAAGTGAATGCTGCAAACAGAGACCGTTCTCTCGAGAGCTTTGGCATTGAGGGGAAGAAGAGTGTAAGGGATAATAGATCAAGGGAGTTGGAGGGTCAAGGAAAGTCCCCCCAAATCCCTAGGTTGGAAAGACATTTGAAAACTAAGGGGAGAGGGGCAGGGACAACAAATTGGAAAGTGGGGTGTGTGTGTGTGTTTGGGGGGGGAGTGATGGGCTCAGAGCAAGCAAGAAGATTAACTTTGAGGAGAGAGGGGCTGGAGGGGGTAAGTGATGATATGCTTTGGGGACCCACGGACTCTGAGGAGAGCGACATTGAAGAGCAGGTGAAGGGTAGGGGGTGCAGGACTCTGCCTCATTCAGACAACAAACGAGGCACAGTGTGCGGACCAGAACACAGCAGTGGCTGATTGGGGCACAAGGATGGGGGTGGGCGGGGAAACCAGATGCATCCTCTGAGCACATTTTCCTAAAGTGGCCTATTTTCAACAATTTTAAGGTAATATATGTCCACGATGATGGGAAGAGTTATGAAAAGACAAATAAGAGCAGCAGCAAGGAAGCCGGGAGGCCCATGTACAAGGGCACCAAAGGGTGCCCATGTCACAGCTTGCTCCCCTCGGCCCACTCTCTGGGTGGACCCAGTCCAGAGGCTCACTCCCAAGAGGTTAGAATCCTCATGCCAGGTTCTGTGCCAGCTCTGGAAACACAGAGCAAGCACATGGGACATGGTCCCTGCTCTTGAGGAGCTTACAGAGACAGTCATTAACAGGTAGTCACAGAATAAGGGCGTCACTGCACCTGTGATAAAGGACAGGAGGAAAATGCACAGGGTGCCCCTGTCAGATGACATGTAATCTGCTCCGGGCGGGGAAGGGTCAGCACCTGAGGAAGTGCCATTTCAGCTGAGAACCGAAAGGACAGGCGTTTTCCAGGTGGAGATGAGAGTGGGGGTGGGGGATATGGAGGGACCGTGTCAGAAGGCCCTGAGGTGGAAAACAGCTTGCCACTGGAAGGAAGAGAGAGCCACAGAAAGAACGGCGGGAGATGAGGCTGCAGAGAGGCAGTGTCTCGCAAATGGGGTCTCGGCCCTGGTAAGGATTTTAAAATGTTTCCTCAGAGTATTGGGAAGTCATCAAGGGCGTTGACATAGTGAAATGGCATGATCAGCCTGCATTTTAAAAACACGATTTTGGCCACTGTGGGGTGAAATGATTCAACTGGAGGAGGCACGAATGAAAGGGGCAGGTTTTTTAGGAGGCTATTGCGGTGGACCAGGTGAGAGATGATGGTAGTCAGAACTGGGAAAATTGTAAATGAGGGAGATGGGAAGGAATGAATGGGTGGGAGATCTACCTTGGAGGTAGACTCAACACACTCTGGAGACTGAGCACGAGGCATGTGGGAGGGGCAGGGGTCAGGTGGCGATGTGCTTGGTGGTGTCCATAAAGAAGCAGAAAGGGCCATCTGCTGAGACAGAGAGGCCAGGGGACCGAGCAGGGTCCGGGAAGCATGACAAGAGTTCATAGCAGTTGTCTGAGAAATAGGTTATGGAGTTTACAAGAGCAGTGACCACTTGGGCTGGAGAACACGAAACTGCCAATTCTCTCCACAGCACTGGACTGACTCAGAGCAGGACAGCGCGCCCTGGGTGATGTCGGAGGTGACTGGGTGTGTTAGTTGGAGTTCTCCAGAGAAACAGAACATATATACACTGAGTGGACAGATTATTAGGCGTTCAGAGATCATAATAATCTGGCCACTCAGTGTGTATGTGTGTGTGTGTGTGTGTGTGTGTATGTATGTGTGTGTATGTGCATATATATATATATATATATATATATATATATATATATATATGAGGCCCGGTGCATGAATTTGTGCATGGGTGGAGTCCGGCGCCAGCCTGGCCAGGGGGAGGGGACATGGGCGGTTGGCCGGCCTGCCTGCTGGTCGAACTCCTGGTCGAGGGGACAATTTGCATATTAGCCTTTTATTATATAGGATATACACTGAGTGGCCAGATTATTATGTGTTCAGAGATAAAATAATCTGGCCACTCAGATTATTTGAAATAAATTTATTATGAGGGGTTGGTTCACAGGATTATGGAGGCTGAGAAAGCCCACAGTCTACATCTGTAAGCTGAAGCCCAGGAAAGCAGGTGGTGTGAGTCCCTATTGGGGTCCAATGGGCTAGAGAACCAGAAGCAGGGATGGAGGGCAGGAAAAGATGGGCATTCCCACTTACGCAGAGAGGGAAGTTGCCCTTTCTCTACCCTTTTGTTCTATTTGGGCCTGATATTGAGAGATACCCACCCTCACTGGTGAGGAGCGATCTTCTCTTCACAGTCTACCAATTCAAATGCTAATTTCTTCCGGAAACACCCTCACAGATACCCAGAAATAATGTTTTAACAACCATCTGGGCCTCCTGTAGTCAAGTCAAGTTGACACACAAAATTAACCAACATGTCCGGCCATGGTGGCTCAGTGGTTGAGCATCCACCTATGAACTGGGAGGTCATGGCTCGATTCCCAGTCAGGGCACATGCCCACACATGCCCAGGCTGCAGGCGCCATCCCTGATCGTGCAGGAGGCAGCTGATCAATGGTTCTCTCTCATCATTGATGTTTCCTCTCCCTCTCTGAAATCAATGAAGATATATTTTAAAAAATTTAACCATTAACTAGATGGGGATCCATATATATGTATCACTCACCATAATGTGCACTTTAAATAATCTTACAATTTTATATGCTAATTATACCTCAATAAAGCTGGGGGTGGGGAAGAGGGAAAAATAACCATCACCTTGGATACTGAATCTGGTCTTGGGAAGGGCAGAAAGAAGGGCAGGGGCTGGGTGAGTCTAGGGTACCATCTGGGAAGGAAGGTCCTGGACGTAGGGAGGAGCTGATGAGCTTGGAGAAGAGGGAAGGAGGGCTGTGATGGTGGTGGCCTGAAGGGGCAGGAGAGGCAAAGCTGTGGAGGCTGTAATCAGAGGGGAAATCCAGAATTTGAGATATTAGAAGTGGACAGATTCTGCATAGAAACGTGGTCTAAAGTGTGGACTTAATGACAAAAGGGGGTGAAGATGATGCCACTTCTAGGAGTTGAGGATATCGAGGTCAGGGTGTGGATTTTGAAGTTGAGGGAGGCATGATAGGGATGTGATGGAAAGAAAAACTGTGAGGGAACTGCAGAAATTGTAGAGGAAAGTGGGGGCATGTTCTGCATGGTGCTCCCAAGTATGAATGGTTGTGTAAACTTTGTTCCAAGAGGGTGAGACCGAGGCCTGGAATGGACAGTGGAGGACAGCTTCTTTTCTCCAACCTATATACACAGACACTCCCCCGCCCCACTTCCAGGGGAGGGATGGAGAATCACTGTAGAGCTCCAATATTAGTACCATTAATGTAACTATTTTTATACACAGTTTCTATCACGACTGCTTTCGTACACCCAGCATTTAGTTGAGAAGGGGGCCAGCTTAAGGATAAAGTGGTTAAAGATAAAAGAGGGGATTCCAAAAGAAAACAAAAACAGTAACTCAAAAGATATCTGAACCCTTATGTTCATAGCAGCATTATTTGCAATAACCAAGACATGAAAACAACCTAAGTGTCCACTGATGGATGAATGGATAAAGAAATTGTGAACATTATTCATCTATAAAAAAGAGGAAATCCTACCATTTGTGACAACATGGATGGACTTTGAAGCCATTATGCTAAGTGAAGAAGTCAGATAGAGAAAGACAAATACTGTATGATGTCACTTACGTGTGAAATCTAAAAAAACTTGCAAAACACCAAAAACCAAACTCATAGAAAAAGAGATCAGATTTATGGTTCCAGAGGTAGGGGAGGAGGAATTGGAGGCAGGTAGTCAAAAATACAAACTTCCAGTTATAAGATAAATGAGCAATAGGGATGTAATGTAAATCATGGTTTATAATACATGGGAAAGTTGTTAAGAGAGTAAATCTTACCCTAGTTGGTTTGGTTCAGTGGATAGAGTGTCGACCTGCAGACTGAAGAGTCTCGGGTTCAATTCCAGTCAAGGGCACATGCCCGGGTTGCGGGCTCGATCCCCAGTAGGGGACATGCAGGAAGCAGCCGATCAATGGTTCTCTCTCATCATTGGTGTTTCTATCTCTCTCTCCCTCTCCCTTCCTCTCTGAAATCAATCCTACCTAATAAAATAGCAATATGGAAATTGGCCGCACCTTTGCTACGCCCAAGCCACGCCCACCAGCCAAAGCCACGCCCACCAGCCAATCAGGGTGAGTATGCAAATTACCCAACAAAGATGGCAGTTAATTTGCATACACTGAGGGAGGGAGTAGTGAAGACTGAAGACAACTTAGAAGGAAGAGGGAGGAAAAATGGAAAGCAAGGTGGCTGCCAGAGGGAAAGCCCGGGGTGGGGCGGGCGGGGTGGAGCGGGGTGGGCGGCAGCGGAGCGGTACTGCACGCGGCCACAGCGGCCACTTGCAGGATTCTTCCTGCAAATGGGCTACTAGTAATGTATATATATACAGTGTATATAAAAGAGAGTAAGTCCTAAGAGCTCTCATCCCAAGGATACATTTTTTCCTTTCTTCCTTGTCTTCTTTCTTTTATCTTCATTGTGTTTATCTGGGAAGATAAATGTTAGCTGGATCTATTGTGGTAATCATTTCACAATATATGTGAATCGAACTATCACGCTGTATGCCGTTAGCCTATACAGTGATGTATGCCAATTGTTGATCAATAAACTGGAAAAAAAGAGAGTGGATCCCAGGGTCACTAACACACAGTTCCCCCACTCAGGCAGCTGGAGTCTTCCTGGACCTGTCTGATGGTGACACTGATGCCCACAACGCAGGGGACTAAGCGCATCGACGTGCGCCTGCCACAGGCGATTAACGTCCTCTGCGTTTCCCGGAGGCCCCGCATCCCATGCCCGCGGACTGGTGCATGCATGGGTTCTGTTTGCTTTTCCTTTCCCACTTCTTGCCGTCCAGCCAGTTTGGAGCTAGTGCAGAGAATATTTTTATGTTGGCAAAGTGAAAAACATTGCATTCACGGTAGATACACTCCAGAAAAAAAGTCCCCTCCCAATACTAAACACCAGGGATCCGTTTATTATTTGCCTTTTGGGATTATCAGAGCAGGGTTTCTTCCCTTTAGGCTAGCTGACTTTGAGTCTTTTACATTTATGTCAGTCCACAGGACAGATTAACTTTAATGTGCCTTTGACCACTTGTCCCTACGCTGCCTCCTTCTCAGCTGAATGGCGGCGTGTACAGGGGCGTACAGAGTGTAGTGATGCAGCCGGTGTGTGAATCACTGGAGCTGCAGCAGCCCCTGTGCCCCTCCCCACGGCTTGTTGGCTGCATCTGACCCTGCTTCTCTCAGAACTGAAATTCCTCAGTGGAGCGTTATGTGGCCCCAGTCCCTGAGATAACACAAGTACGTCCCCTCTGCCTGCCTGCCTCCCTCCAGCCTCGCTCCCTCTGCACCTGCCTGAGACCCCGCAGTGCCATCAGAGAAAAGTCCACACTCCTCCAAAGCACACCTGAGGGTCTGGCCACTTTCTCAGTTGCCTCTTTGCTTATTTACTTGTCGTTTTCCCCACTAGACTGACAGTCACGCACGCTTCTGGGAGGTCAGGACGGTGTCTTAGTCACTGATTTTCATTGGATAGGTGCATCATTAATTAATAAATCAAAAGCAGTGCAGGGGCCATTAAAAACACCTGCCCAGAAAAACCCGCTGAAAAGGCCCGTGTTGCTTGTTAGTTGCCTTGGCAGAATTGTGAATGGTCACTTTATGGCATGAGCTACTCTTGTGTTCGGTGACCCTCATTTTTAGCTAAAAGTCAGAACTCCTGGGTTGACCGAGGACTTTTGCCTTGCTCCCAGGTAGAGGAAGTCGTCTGAGGGAAGTCATTTGGATTCTGACTATGGGAGGACTTTAATGGTGTGCGGGGACAGTGACATGGGGAGTGAAGTGTTAGAACTGGTGCAGGAAACCAGGACCGATGGTCACAGGTTACAGCATCAAAGGGCAGTTGGCATCTAAACCCACCTTTTGTTGAAACTACTTTGTGAATTCCTAATTCCTCTTATAAGACACCAAGACTTGCTGGGGACTGTTTTCCATCTTTGGACCCTTTGAATGTTCTGTATGGTGTGTGGAACATGGTAGGGCCTAGGTTAATGGCTATTGAATGATTGAATAGGGGCTAAGTTAGTTATCTCCTTGGTGTTGCACATGATTGCTCAAGGGAAGGGGGACAGAATATTCAAGAACTTCTAGACACTATTCACGACAGAGCAATGACCACCTACCCCATTAATTGGAATTTGTCCTGGGTTTCCTCCAGAGAACAGCTCACCCAATTAACAGTTTATTCAAAATAACTATAACTTTAATGCATCTTGCCTTGGAATCGCTAAGGCAAATGGGCCACACTGATAATGTTCAAGTCCCCTCTTTAATGGGCTTTTATGCTTTTCTCCATCCATATGCATCCAGATACCTTTTCCTGTCAATTGCGGGAAATTCCTTCAAAGATCAGGGACTGTGAAAATAGACAGGAAAAGCTAATTGAATTCTCTTTGCTGAAAGTAATAAAAAAGAATGGAGAGAAATGAAGATGGGGCATTCTGAAGGGTCATTAGGTCTGCCTCTCTTTATCATTACTGAGTAGCTATTGCATGTCAACCTGAGGTGGGCACAGTAAGTGGGTAGGATCCCTGCACAGCAAGTTAATCCATATGCAAACACAGTGACCCCAATTGCTTTGCAATAGAGAGCCACATGGCCTGTACCCTTAAAATACATCATCTGGGCAGCTGCCAGCTGGCTGATTTATCCCAGCTGGCCAGAAACAGCCCGGAGATCATCAGTGCTTTTGTTAATTGAGAGAGAGGGGCAGAGGAATCAAGATATTCCTGGGCACCAGGCATTCATTAGCCACCTGGCCGCCCTAAATTATGATCTGGCCATAATTTTTTCCAGTGCATCAACTGAAATTTTAATACTTGGGATGTATTAATAACTCGGAACATGCGATTTCCTAAGTAAGCAATGCTCTTCTGAACTTACCAGAGAAGGGAGCCCAGAGGACGGTTAAAGAGCACAGATAAATGGTTAAATGGCTCTCTTCTCCCATGAGCAGCGTGGGGTGACCCTGGTTGAAGCTCTATCCACAGCAGCAAATACAACAGATGCAATGCATGAATGAACCTCTGCGTTAATGCCCCTGATTTCTATTCGTTAGCTCTACTCATGTAGTATCTTAACCGGGCCAGCTCCGGAAAAAAATGGTGAAACAGATGGTAATAGCAGCTAACAATTCTAGAGCACGCACTCTGCACCGCGCCATGTAGATTATGCCACGCACTCCTCAGAGCAAACTCACGGGATGCTCTTCGCATTGCACAGGGACCTACACTCCCCGAGGGCAGGGACTCGGCCTGTCTTGTTCACCCTTTTACCCCCAGCACCTAGAACAGTTCCTGGCACACATTAGCTACTCAATGTATCTGGTCAATGAATGAACGACGCTTCATCTTAGAGGAGGCAGCGGAGGGGTGGCAAAGTTAGTAGCCTGTCCATGTTGTTCAGCTCTAGGAAGTGACAGAGCCAGGATTCACACCCTCATTCACACCGTCCTCAAGCACCTTCTTCGGGGTCCTCAGAGCCCCAACAGCCTCCCATTCAGGTCTGCTCCTCTCAGTGCTCTGTTCCCCAGTGCTCTGTTATAGACTGAGGGTTGTGCTCCCCACCCCCAGTTCATATATGCTGAAGCCCTGCCCCCCAATGTGATGATATATGAAGGAAGAGCCTTTGGGAGGCAGTCAGGATTAGATGAGGTTGTGAGGGTGGGGCTCCCATCGTGGGCTTCGTGTTCTTATAAAAGTGGATCTTAGAGAGACCAGACCTCTCTCCACCATGTGAGGACACAGGGAGACGAGGGCCATCTGCAAGCCATGAAGCAGGTCTTATCAGGCGTCAAATCTGGGAGCAGCTTCCAGAACTAGGAAAAATAAATGTCTGTTGTCTAAGCCACCGGTGTGTGCTGTTTTGTTACGGCAGCTCAAGCACACTAAGACACCCCGTGAGGCGCACTCGTCCACATTTTCTACCCCCTGTCCCGTTCATTTAGCTCCGCTTTCCACCCCTCAGCAGCAACTGGTGATGTGATTGGCTTCCTGCCTCCCCTCTCTGCTCCGCCCAAGCCCTCCAACATCTGTGTAGTACCTCAGGGTTTACAAAGAGAATTCACATACGTGATTTCACATGATCCTCAAAACCAGCTTGTGAAAAGGCAGAACGGTCATTACGATCCTCATTTTACAGATAAATAAATTGAGGGTTGGCAAGGTCAAGTGACTTACCATGGCCACACAGCAAGGACCAGGACTCAGCTCTCTGACTCCCTACCAGTGCCCTCTCCTCAGTACCACGTTGTGGATAATGTCAGAATGTGCCAATCATTCAGGAGCAGGTCACCTTGTAACTGGAGGCTGGTGGAGAGGCAGGATGTCAACCTAAATGAATGACTCATGTACGGTGGCATTTTTGGCAGGTGAGCGCAGAGATTTCGGAGTACCTCAAAGGACTCCGAGTTGGCAGGTGTCTATCTTTCCTATACCTAAGCCCTGGGGCAGGATTATTTTTCTGAAAATCTTCAAAGAGCTGGTAAATAAGTGCACTTGTGTTGATCTTCAAGCCCCGATCATTCTAAAAAGTGTCACCTGCATCTGCCCCTTCTGCCTATTCCTGCTCCACCTGCCACAACACCTCAGAGCCTCACCTGTCCTGCCTAGACTATTGCTGGGTCTCCTGACTGGACCTCTGCGACTCCTCTACCCTGACCAGGCCACCGTCCATGTTGGGGCCAATGTGATCTGTCTGATAACACATCCAGTGACCCCCAACCTCCTGCCTGAAAGCCTGCATTTGGAGAGCTTTAGGGAGATGAATGTGGCAGACATAAAAAAGGAAAAATAACCAAAAAACAAAAATAAAAAACTCCCCAGAAAAACAAAAAATCTTTCTTTGGGAGGCAGACTTGAAAATTTGTTTTACTCTTTTAAAAAACTTTACTTGAATTCACAGGGAGAGGACAATGGAAGCTTTGTGTCTGGTGTCATCCAGATCTCACCCTATGCAACGTTCCCTTTGGCTGGTTCATTCGTGTCGTTATAAAACTAATTGCAAGTATAGAAAAAACAAACAAACAAAAAGCAATCAAAACAACTACTTTTTACTTTCTTTAGAAAGTAACCTCCTTGAGAGCAGAATTTTATCTGTTTATGACACAAAGTTGTTAGACATCTAAATACTAAGTAATATGTGAAGGAACAGCCACACCCGATATTAATTCTACCAAGGACTTGGGTATTTGTATATCATAAAATTAAAGACAGAATCTATTTCCACCGACTTTATTTTTTAAAGAATATACCAATAATTGACTCCAAGAAAATAATCCAAAAGAAGGGGAAAAAGTCAATAAAAGTAAAGATTGGTCATTGTGGGCTAATTTATAATAAAGAAAAACTAGGGACTATTTAAGTGTGAGTACTTAAGTAAATTATGTTGTGTCAATTTGATGGACTAACATATAGTTGCTAACAATTATAATCATGCACACTGTGTAGCAACAGAAAATGCTTATGACATAATGTTAAGCACCCAAAGCGGAATAGCAAATTGCATAGATACTTGATTACAACTCTAAAAATCATGTTTACATGTGGGCAAGGACTAGCAGGAAGCAAGAAAAGGAAAACAGATGATTAGTTCTGCTGATGGGATTGTGAGGGATTTCTCTTCCTTCTGAATTTCTGTTATGTTTTTCATGTTGTTTGTGCAGCTTAAAAGGATGCCATTCAACCCTTTTGGGGACCATTTTCAAGACTGTCAGTCCCAGGAAGGCACATCAACAGCAACAAGGACGCAATTCCTGATGACACCTCACTGCGGTCTCTCCTGGGCGCCTGGCGCTGCTGGTGGGAATACTCTGATCCAAACTGAGAACAGCTGTTTGCACAGTTGTTACCAAATAGAACGTTGCTGTGGAAACCCAACCACTGGATGAATATTTATACGTAAATGTGATCCACAGCCATTTACCACAAGGAAAGCAAAACAATAAAAACTCAAGCACAGGCTGGGGAACGTTAGCTGGACTGTAGTAGAGAGAATCACTGGTTGGGGTAGATGTTTGAACTAGATGATGTCGAGGGCCTGCTGAATCTGAGTCTCACTCAGGGTCCACGTGACCTTCACACACACACACGGTTGAGGCTCTTAGTTGTTCATAGCCCTCTCCTGCTCCAGGCAGAGGTGGCATATGGTTTAAGGAACAGCACACTGGAATGAACCCATTAAATCCCAGTTGTCTCACTGGAAGGCTTTGTGACTGTGGACGAGTCACTTTTTATCTCTCTGAACCTCATTTTAGTCGTCTGCGAAACTGGGACATCAAAACCTATCCCTGGACCGGCCAGAGTGGCTCAGTTGATTGAGCTGTCGCCCAGTGCCCTGAAAGGTTGACAGTTCAATTTCCCATCCAGGCACATCACTGGGTTGCAGGTTCAATCCCCAGTTGAGGTGTGTATGGAAGGCAGCTGATTCATGTCTCTCTCTCTCTCTCTCTCTCTCTCTCTCTCTCTCTCTCTCTTTTCCTTCCTTTCTGTAAGCTTGCCCTCCAGTGAGAATAAAAACAAATAATCTATCCCTGAAGGTTGTTGAAAGGTTGGAAATGAGCAGGTGCGTAGTGGGTGCTGAATTAAAGGGAAATGGAGACACACAATAGTGACAGACCGAAGCACGCTGGAGGGCTTAACACACAGAAGCACAGGAAAAATTAGGTAGTTTTATTTTATTTATTTTTCAATTACAGTTGACATATAATACTATATTAGTTTCAACCAGAGATTTAAAGGAGCATACTGAGTACACGAGAAATGGAAAACTGCTGATAACATGGGGCAACATAGAGAAAAGCTGGGCTACTGCCAATTTACAGGTGTGAAAATACTGTTTCTCCAGGGAGCAGCCGTAACAAAAACAAACGTGAGCAATTAAGAGGCTCCTAACTTTTTATTTAATTGCAAAAAATCAAATGCATAATCTGAGAATCACCACAGGCACCTGCTGTACCTGCTCTTTCTTATTCAAGATCCTGTCGGTGAAAACCAGACCAGCCTTTCATGCTGCAGTTCAAAGGGAAGTTTCCCTCAGGAGCTGCGCCCCAGATTCATGCCAGCCACATGCCAGCAGTTCTCTTGGGACCAAGATTTCAATTGACATTAAGACTCAGTATTAATTCAAAGACCATCTTCATAGTTATATAAGAATTAAAAAAATTTTTTTTTATTGAGAGAGAGATATCAATTTGTGATTGAACCTGCAACCCTGGCATATCGGGATGACGCTCTGACCAACTGAGCTACCTGGCCAGGGACAGTTATATAATAATTTAATAAATTAAAACAGAAAAAAATTTGGACTTTTGCAACCCAATGTTAAGTTTTTCTTTCCTCACCCCTGCCTCAACTTTGTTTAGGAAAGTAAAAATGTTGAAAGGAAAAGTAGTACTTATTTTGTATAAAACTGTTAAAGTAATAATAAGCCATTTTGATTTCTCAAAAGTATACATTCTGAGCACACAAGAAACTTCCAATATTTTAGGAATGTGGAAACTAAACTAATGGGCATGTCGTATGAAAAGATTAAATACAGCGTATGGTAAATTCAGCGTCAACACAAAACCCGCTGGGCATTTACGGCATCTGAAGATTGATTTTACGAAGCCTACTGAGCCAAGTTTTGTGCTGAGGCCAGGCTGCGGGAGGGGCCGGACAGAGCCTCTATTCACAGCACTGGGGGATTTGTGTGGAAAGAGTACAGATTTTTCTGACAACCTTGTCTTTCAATTCAGATGAATGAAACACTATTGTTTGGTCATGAGGAAACTTAATAAAAAAGGTTGTCACCAAAGCTGTTTCTCATTGGGTGCAAGTGTGTGGAAATGACAGTCTTTAAATTTTGCTTGAAAAATGAAATTATATTAGACACCAAAATCAATGCCAAAATAAGGTAAACTTTGAATGAAAAAATGAGAAGTGACAGAATGCCAAGTGAAGGCTAATAACCTTTGGGCTTTGTTAGTAGATACACTCTCCTCTCCCACATCGAACCCTGACTTAGATTACTCTGAAAGGGGGGTGTTTGGAGTGTACAGGACAACTGGACATTTTGTAGATGGCCGCTTGAGTGTCACATTATTTGATACGACCTTACCTACATATTTTCAAGTACATTGGCCTCATTCAGGGATAAGTGACAGGCCACCAAGACACATTGCTGTCCTAAAGCCATGGCCTTTCTTGGCTGGATTTAAAATGCCAAATATTGTGCTATATATGGACTTATTAAGACTTCTATAGTTTCCAGGGCATCTCCTATTTGTAAATCAGTTTAAATTGACTTTATTGGGTAGACCATTGCTCTAACACTCACTGAGCTTCAAGAATCAACATAGAGCCCCAGCTTGTTTGGCTCAGTGGAAAGAGTGTCGGCCTGTGGACCAAAGGGTCCAGGGCACATGCCCGGGTTGTGGGCTCGATCCTCTGTAGGGCGTGTGTGGGAGGCAGCCCATCAATGATTCTCTTCCATCATTGATGTTTCTATCTCTCTCTCCCCTCTCCCTTTCTCTCTGGAACCAATAAAAAGTATATTAAAAAAAAAAAGAATCAACATAGAGCCCAAGGATGCTAAGGCTCTCAAAATATCTGGCTCAACAGTTACCAATCAAGAAGGGAAAGAACTTACTTATCCCTCTTCTTCAATGGCAGGTGGGTTAGCAGAAAGTACAATGGATTTGTAGTTAATAGATCTGGGTTTGAATTCAAGCTGAAAGAGGGTGAGATTTGGAATTTGGGATGTGGGTCTTGGATGGACAATGTTACCAACTGTGAAAAACTCACCTCTCAGAGCCTCAGTTTACTTCTGAGAAATGGGCCTACTAATAACATTATCCTCACAAGAGTGTCAGGAGGGTTCCATGGGATATGATTTATTTAAAAGTGTGCTGTATCTTATAAAGCAGTGTATTAATTTAGCCATTCTTCTTACTAATTGTGGGGCCTTGGACAAACCTCTTAGCTTTCCTGATCTTGGTTTCCTTCTTTGTAAAATGGGGAGAGTAATGGCAACCTATCCACTTCATAAAGGTACCTTAAAGCTCAAAATGAAATGATGTGAAAAAAACTGGGTAGACAGAAAAATACTTTATTATTTTGCCAACTTATAAAAATTAACTTAAAAGGTTCAAGTGAAATGTCTCAAGTGTTATCCACTTTGGAATGATTTGATTATTTCTATGCCTGGTTGAATGTTACTATTTGTTTCGTTCAATCTATAGGTGCTTTCCAAGAGTCTAATAATCCCTTAAGTCATCAATGGCATAATTAGAATTTGGTGGCTTAAGAAAATAATCCTATCTAATAATAGACAAATATGCAAATTGACCATACCCCGACACACCCACAAGCCACGCCCACAAGCCACACCCACCATCCAATCAGAGTGAGTATGCAAATTAATCCAAACCAAGATGGCTACAGCCACAGAGAGCAAGGTTTCCTAGGTAACAGAGGAAGCCAAGCTTTCTGCCTGCCCTGGCCAGGCCTAAGCCTTCACTCAAGCTACAAAGTTTCAATTATAGAAGGTAAACAAATTTAAACAGAATGGCGGCAGAACAGAGCTTGAGAGAGCAAGCCAGGGTTGCCGCCGGCAACAGGGGAAGCAAAGCTTTCCACACACCCTGGCCGGGCCCACCCGCTTAAGGCAACAAAGTTTCAATTATAACCCCAACACAAATGGCTGTGGGCCTCGGAGGGAGCCCCAGGCTTGGCTCCACTCCAGGCTACAAAGTTTCAATTGTAGAAGGAAAATAAATTCCAGATACCAGGGCCTCCGCTTGGGTTGCCAGGGGATGTGGCCAGCCTGCAAACCACCACAGGCCCCTCGCTCAGGCCACCCCACGCCCCAAGGGAACCCCCACCTGATCCGGGACAGCCCTTCAGGGCAAACCAGCTGGCCCCCACCCCTGTACCAGGCCTCTATCCTATCTAATAAAAGAGTAATATGCAGATTGACCATCACTCCAACACACAAAATCAAGATAGCTGCCCCTATGTGGTCAAAGATCCTGCCCCCATGTGGACACAAGATGGCCACCACAAGATGGCCAGCAGGAGAGGGCAGTTGGGAGGCACCCGGCCTGCAAGGGAGGGCAGTTGAAAGGGACCAGGCCTGCAAGGGAGGGCAGTTGGAGGTGATCAACCCTGCAGGAGAGGGCAGTTAGGGGTGACCAGACCGGCAGAGGAGGGAAGTTGGGGGCAAACAGGCTGGCAGCAGAGTGGTTAGGGGGTGATCATGCTGGCAGGCAGAAGCGGTTAGGGGCAATCAGGAAGGCAGGCAGGCAAGCAGTTGGGAGCCAGCAGTCCTGGATTGTGAGAGGGATATCCGATTGCCCGTTTAGGCCCGATCTCACCGGTGGCATCCCTCAAGGGGTCCCATATTGGAGAGGGTACAGGCTGGGCTGAGGGACAACCTCCCTCCGTGCACGAATTTCGTACACTGGGCCTCTAGTGTTCTCATGTTAGCAAACGGAATTGTTTTCAACTACTTCACAGGACACCCCTCTGGTGAAAGTTGGCCCATCATTGTACCTGCCTTTCTCCTTTTGTAGTGTTCACTCCCCTGTTTTCTAGTCTCTCTATTGTCTGCTTCAGCAGTGTACAGCTGGCACACACTGGGCTGGAGCCAACTCTAATTCCCTCAGTGCTCTTTTCACCTTTTGAGATTCAGAAGAGGTGACCTCTGCGAGAAGCTAGGCATTGGTTATGCAGAATCTTCGCAGCGCGGGAGGGGAGCCACAGAGGCACTGTGGAAACAGACACCTCAGAACACCTGGATGGAGAGACAGAACATAAGAAATTGTAAGATGTGCCTGTTTGAAGAAAGTCCTCTTCTTGCTGTGCAGCAACATTGCAGCCTTTGAGTTCTTTTATGAACTTTGCGATGCTTTTTAGAACCAATGTATGATAATGTTCTTACAAGAGCCAACATATCCTGAAAGTTTTTGTCATTGCCTTTATTCAGGGATGGTTGGCTCAGCCTCGCTGAATCTATAACTTTTTTTTTTTTTTAGAGAGAAGCCCAAAGACAGACACTGTTGACATCTTTGCAATTTCAAAAAGAACATTCTTTAGTGAAAGGCGGTCTTGTTCCTATTCCAAGATCTATCAGTACTGGCTCCCAAGCTGGTCTTTACATTTGACAGAGAATGTGAAGTACAAGCATCTGTACTCTTCCACATCCCTGCAAAGTCCTTCCTTAGCTCGTCCTTACTTAATCAAAAGGGCTTTTTCTTTCCTAGGAGATCATGACTTACAAAGAATAACTGGGAGGTCAAAGGGCCATAGGAGCTGGGTGACAATTCCAGGGACTGACCTATTTTCTACATTTCTGTATGGAAAGTACCCAAATGAAAAACAGAAAATGGTCAATTTAGTTAAAATTTGAGAATGTGTAGTGGTGCAATGGACTAAGTCTTTTTGAAAAGTAAAATAACAGCCAGAACGGGCAAATAATAAAACTTGTTAGCAGCAACTCAAGAAGTGAGCAAGGGGATGGTGCGTATTTGTGTGTGTGCATGTATTTGTGTGTGTATGCGCGTGCATATTGCCATTGGCAATAACTGACAAGGGCCAGGATAGCATAGTGTTTAGGAGGAGAGGCAGTCTTGGCCTGAATTTATAGCCCCCAAAGTTACTTACCTTCTTTGAGGCTTAGTTTTTTTGTGTGTTTTTTTTTCATCTGCAAGTAGGAAAAATTATAGTATCTACCTCACAGTTTGCCATGAAGACTACCTAAGACAGAAGGCATGTAAAATGCAGCTGCTTCCTGGCATAGAGCAAGCCCTCGGTAAGTACATGTACTGCCTGTGAATGTAAGTACTGTAAAGAGAAAATGAACAGTCAGCCAGTGTGTTTTGGGTTTAGAGACTGGGTTTTCTGCCTCCAAACCATCCGAAAAGGGAAACATGTGCCCTTTAGTTCTAAACTTTTTTCTTGTATTTTTTTTTTTTTTTGGCGGAGGGTGTCAATTTCTTTCCCATGTTTTCATGTTTTGGGATATCTTTTGAATGGATGTTCATCTTTCCTCTTTTATTTCCCTTTTAAAAAATTCTAATTTCTGGGAGTTTTTCACAACTTTGTCTTCTCCTTCTTTTATTATGCTATTATATTTTTTGTTCTCAAATGGTTCTTTTTTAAAAATTATATTTTTATTGATATTAGAGAGGAAGGGAGAGGGAGAAATAGAAACATTAATGATGAGAGAGAATCATTGATCAGCTGCCTCCTGCATAACCCCTACTGGGGATCGAGCCCGCAACCCAGGCATGTGCCCTTGACTGGAATTGAACCATGATCTCCTGGTTCAAAAGTCGATGCTCAACCACTGGGCCACACCAGCAGGGCTCAAATGGTTCTTAAAAATAGAATTTTATTCTAGTTTCATTAATGTAATATCTTGTTACATATGTGAAGCTTTTAATTATATTTAAAAAAGAAGTTTTCTTCTATTCCCTGAATTGTCTCTATTTCTTCCATGTTTCCCTGTCCTGTGTGTTGGTTTTGGTCTTTCTTTTCCTGCAGTGGTTTTCCTCACTTGTCTGGGACCCTTGGTGGTCATTGACACTTAAGTGTGAGGCCCTAAACATCTCTGTGTGCACGGGCAGGATTAGGAATGGTGAAGTCAACAGACGGGGGCTTGGCTCTATGTTGGGGACACCCAAATGTTTTTATCTATGTCTCTCCCTTGGGCCTTATTAGTTTTTTTCAGAGAGGAATTCTCCATATACTCTTGTCTTAAGGGTTGAACTTTAGTTTCGGCATTTGTGAGCAAGAAGGGAAGGGGGCAGGAGGTTCTAACCTTTAGCGGCGCAGTATTTTCTTTAGTTCTCATTTTATTAGAAGAACCTCGTCTTGCCCTCACCTGTGCCTCAGCTCCAGCTTCTAGCACCTGGCTTATTGATCCTTCAAGAATAAACCTTGTCTTCACTCTGGCAAGGTCGAGGCTGTTGCTTGGCTACATGGATGGAGCAGGCACCTGGGCACGAACTGCTTCTTTACAGACTTTCAATCAGTCCTCCCTCTGCAGCCCTACTGTGTTCCTCTGCCTTCAGGGGGACCTAGTATTTTCAAGTCCTAAGCCTTTCTGGAGTCCTGGGGCACAAACAGGTTTGCCTCTGGTGTCTTCCCCTGCAGGCACTGAGACCCAGCTGTTGTTTGTTGCCTCTCTCATATAGTTTCCACGTCACAAAATGTTATTGGGATTTCTCATCTGTTGTTCTCATCTCCCCCCACCTTTTTTTCCTTTTATATATTTTTAGCTCTTTAATTCTTTTGCTGTCATTTCATCAGGTTTAGGAGGAAGTAGAGATAAACACCTGTGTTTATTAAATCAGAAGTCCATGCATAGAATTTTAACAATATACAGGCACCCAGGCCCTATAGCTAAAGATTCACATTCAGGAGCCTGGGTGGGATTTCCTGGCCCACGGAGGCCCAGTGAGTGTGGCTGTGAACACTTTTCTCAGGCACAGCTGGCTTCTCTCCTTGCACAGCAGTGGGAAATGGCTGAGTGTGGAGAGCATTCATTGGCTGTTTGCTATGTCCCTGGAACCGTGTTAAGGATTCTTTCGGCTGCAGGTGATGGAATCAAACCTCTCTGGCAGGGCATCTTTGCCCAATGTCAATGATAGTGGAAAAAGCAGAGACTCGAGTTCAGTGCCACCCCCCCTCACCCCCCAGATCTTCTACCAATTCTTTCCTCTGTGTGCTGGCGTCATTCTTCACGAGGCTAGACCATTTCACTGTCAGATTTTGCCTTACATCTTTCCAGGTTCTAGTCTAGAGAGGAAGGGTCTCTCCCTCCAACCCCACTTTCCCCGTCCAGCTCAAGTATGAACAGTGCTGGAGAAGGCCCACAGTGGCTAGCCTGGGCCAGGTTTTCACCTCCTGGTCAGTCATGATAGCGAGGTGGGTTATTGTGAAATGATAGTGGCCTCGGACCTTATAGCAAAGAGGGAGGGATAGTTCTCCTAAGAGAGGAGGGAGAGAGTGTTGTTCTAAGAAAAAGGGAGGGGTCCTGGGTAAAGGGAAAAGTAGATCCATTACAGTTCACTCCCTTGGCTATTCAGTACTTGGGCACAGGTGCACCCGCGTGCGCACACACACACACACACACACACACACACACACACACACACACACATTTGTGCACAGCTTCTCTCTCTCCTTCTGCGACATTTTCAAAACCTCTCATCAAATATAATGCAGCCATCCTGTGCAAAATAACAAACATGCTTATTTCCTCAGCATTCTGAAGAGGACATCCCCTGAGGGCTCCCAGTCTGTGAGAGGGGGCAGGCTGGGCTGAGGGAACCCCACTTCCTGCACGAATTTCATGCACTGGGCCCCTAGTTTAACTGGTTCTTACTGAAGGCTGCTATCAGAATGAAGGGATCTTGACTGCTTTCTATGTGTTATTCTGGTTATCTATTGATGCACAACAAGCCACCTCAAAATAGTGGTTAAGACAATAGCAATAATTTATTTTGCTCTTGATTCTGGGATTGACTGGGCTCAGCTAGGTAGTTCTCACTCGTGTCTCAGACAGCAGCTGGGGCTGGGGTCTGCTCAAAGGCTTCTTTATCCCATGAAGAGTTGTCCAGGCTGGAAAGTCTCCAGTGGGTGGGGCTGGAACTTCTGGGGCTCCTCGGCAGCTCTCCCTCTTCTTGGTCTCTCCATATGGCAGCCTCAGAGATCTCAACTTCATACATGGCAGCTGAAGGATCTCAGAATGAGTGTCCCAAGATAAACTAGCAGAAGCTCTATCCTAATCTCAGAAATTATACAGTGTCATTTCCACCACATTTCTTTAAAAAAAATTTTTTTTTAATTGATTTCAGAGAGGAAGGGAGAGGGAGAGAAAGATAGAAACATCAATGATGAGAGAGAATCATCAATTGGCTGCTTCCTGCATGCCCTACACTGGGGATCAAACCTGAAACGGGGCATGTACTCTGACCGGGAATCGAACCTGGACCTCCTGGTTCATAGGTCGATGCTCAACCACTGAGTCACACTGGCCGGGCTCCACTACATTTCTGTTCTTCGAGACAGCCACCAAGGCCTGCCAAGTTTCAAGGGGAGGGATCAGATTCTACATCTTGATGGAAGAATTTGCAGGCATATGTTAGAACCACCAAACTGAGCTTAACTCAGCCAATGCCACATTTTGGGATCTGTCACTTTAAAACCACCACGTCTGGCTTATACAAGATTCTTCTGGTTGCTTGTGACTCAAACACAATCTGAATTAGCATTTAGCCAATCCACAGAAGGGCAGGGTGACTGAAGCTGGGACGTCAATATCCACCTCCCTGTTCCTTGTGAGGCAACCCAGTGGTGTGCTTAGGACACATGCCCATCCCTGGACAATGACTGTACTTTGGGGTGTCTACTGTGCTCAGCGTACCTTGGAAGAGGTGATTACCTCTTGATCACGTACCATGGTCAAGGTCATATAAAAAAGTAGCAACTCCCATGTGGCCGCCATTTGAAGGTGTGAGGGAAGGGCAGTTCCCTGAAAGAGGAGGGTGCTTTTCCCAGAGAAGAGGGGGGTGACGAGCTGACTGAACAATAAAATCCGACTCAACTTTTACATACATGATCTCACTTAGCTCCAGCAACACCTACCATGAGGTAAATACTATTGTTATTTCCTTTCAACAAATGAAAAAACTGAGGCTTATAAATATTCAATATGATGTCCAAGGTCACTCAGCCAAGTGTGGCATAGCTTAGTCATTGAGCCCAATTCTGCCCGAATGCAAAGTCCCTGATCTTCACACTTCCCCCCTCCCAGCCCCCAGCCCCACATCCTTTAGTGCAGTCAATGAAGATGAAAGACTAGAGGGACTAAGTGGGTGAGAGGGAGCACCCAGGGGCACAGGGTCTTTAGCCTCCAGGTCCCTCATTTTGCTCTTTTCTCATACCCAGCCTGCCTTGCTTCCATCTGAGCTGCTGCTAAGGCCAACACTGCTCCAAGTGGCCGGGGAGTGGCCTGACTGCTATTGGCTAACTGGTCCAGCTGTCTGCATCCTTCACCCCTTCATTCAGCTGCAGTGCGGTTGGGCTTTCCCCAAAGGCATCTTATTAGGTAATGCTTGGAAAAGAAACCCAAGGCAATGACAGAAATGCAAGGGTCGAGGAGACAGATGTGATCAGAGTGGTGATTCCTTCTCTTAGTTTCACTAAAGTTCTGTCACCAACTAGTTTGGCTGCTACCACTCACACAGCCCCAAACCTCTTGTTTCTTTTCCTGTCAATGGCTGGCAGGTTTCCCAGAGGTGTTTTCACCAGCTGGTTCTTGAGGCTGGCCCCACCTCTGCGTAGTTTTAGTTTCATTGGTCACAAAGACTAAAGGCCAAGGCTCACCAGTAGCCACTTGATCTCTGGGGAGGGCACCATCACCCCATGATAATGGCCCTCTCTCACCTGAAGAAGATTGGCAGGCCCCTACCTTCCATGGTCCAGGGTTGCATGGGATCACATTAGAAGTTCCTAAAGTTCTTCTATTTAGCTCATCTGCAGGACCAAGATCACTGACATGGCCACAACCCAATAGAGGTCAAAGCTTTTGCCTGAGTGTGTGTGTGTGTGTGTATGTGTGTGTGTGTGTGGGTGTGTGTGTGTGTGTGTGTGTGTGGTGGGGGGCAGGCAGGATTCTGATTGCTTTAATTTCTCAATCTCAGAATGCCTCACACATATAGTCAGAGGAGCGGGGAACAACAAGAGATTTCTCTCTCGGGACCTTTGTAGACCCCAATATTATATGAAACACTTCTGTTTGCACAAAACAAAACAAAACAAAACAAAACACCAGAAGGACCTGAGGCAAGTGTTGTTTCCAAGCTTAGAGCTGGGAAGGGAATATTCTTTTAAGAGCTAAAAATAAGGTAAAGTAAATTTACAACAATTTGACAACATAATTTTAATAAGATTTTTTTTTCTGGCACAGAAATTCATCAAATCATGGCTTGAAGCAATAGAGAGATGATAAGGAGGGAAACAAGTGTTGAGACATTAGAAGTCACTGTGGTTGGTGCCTTGAATGTTATTTATTTGTGAGAGTTGTTACACTGTTGATATTCCCAAGTGCTTTACTGACTTAAATTAAAAATGATTATTTAATGAAGTCAGTTTTTCTGTCTCCTCTTGAGAAAGCAAGCGTTGTGGCCTTCCAAGTTGTTGGGGGTGTAGTAGCATTGGATTCATGTCTCTGCAAGGCCCTCTTCTCCCACCCTTACCTGCTCCCTGCTTCTCCTCTCCTCAGAGTAGTGGTCATTCTCTGCCCCCCTTCCCCCTCTCCTCCCGCCCAGGCTGTGACCGCAGCCAGGAGAGCTCAGCTTTTCTGCCTCAGAAGAGGAGCAGGGATTGCGAGGGAGAGGGATGGCAGAAGCTGGGCCTCAATAGGATGAATGCTTGGATACTTTGGAAATCCTGTAATTCATTCCATATTGACTCGTTCCTTCATCCATTTACTGTGCATTTACATGCCACGCTCCATGCTGGGGCTGAGGGTGCAGGGGAGAAGCAGGCAGCCCTGCTTCCTGTCTTCTGAAGCTGATCCTCTGTCCCTGCCCTCCCAGCGGGAGCTCTGAAGGTTTGTCCCCGAGTTCAGTGCAGCCCTGCTGGACCCCTGGGCAACTCATGAACAACGTGGTAGTTCACGTACCTACTGAGGTGTTCCACTGGGGAGGTGTGGGGTGTATAGGAGCCTGATGTTGTCTCAGGCATTGCACTAAGTGAGTGACTGGCCCCAGCAATGCCTGGCTCTGTGACATTCTTCAACTACACTGTCCTGTGAGTATGGGGTCCCTGGGGTTTCTGCCAATCTGCTTTAAATGGGGATAAAATCTGACTTCTTAGCATCAATGACAGATGGTCTGCAAATCTTGGCTACCTCCAGTAACACCAAGTAAGAATGATATACACTATTGTGAAGGATTTTATATTTAGAGTTGTCAAGTCCTGTCAGCTTTCTACCGCGGCAGTATCTCTCCCAGCCATCAATCCTCTCCTTCCCATCTTTACCATCCGAGCCCAATCCCTCACTGTCTCCTGCCTAAGATGATTGTATCTGCTCCCTCACTAGTTTCTCTGTCCCCATTCTCTCTGTCTTTACAATCATCCCACGTAAGACTGCTGGACTAATCTTCTTAAAGTATAGCTCAGACCATGTCATTCTTTGGCTCAGAAAAATTTTGTGACTTCTTCCTGTTGTCTATTAAATTAAGAGAACACTCTTGGCCTCCAGCAAGGCAGGTCCCCACACCGTGTGGCTGCACCTTCTTCCCGAGTTTTCTTCCACAGCTCACATGCACGCACCCCACACTGAACATTCGAGCTTGCCCAGCACTCTCCTGCTTTTCTTCCCTTTTAAAAAATATGTTTTTTTATTGATGTCAGAGAGGAAGGAAGAGGGAGAGAGAGACAGAAACATCAATGATGAGAGAGAATCATTGATCGGCTGCCTCCTGCATGCCCCCTAACTGGGGATCTAGCCCACAACCCTGGCATGTGCCCCTACCAGGAATGGAACCATGACCTCCTGGTTCATAAGTTGATGCTCAACGACTGAGCAACAACAACTGGGATCTACTGCTTTTCTGTTTTCCCTTGTCCTAGTCCTCTGACTGGAATGCTCCTTTCCATGATAGTCACCTGCTGGAACCATGGCTATCCTTCAGGATCTGACTAAGATGGTTCCTCCTTCGTAAAGCTCTTCCTGTCCCCAGAATGGGATATCATTGTCCTCATCCTGAACTATCATGGCAAATATTTTTTTCCTCTCTTATGACAGTTGTCATAATTAGCTGTGAGTCGCTTCTTTGGACAGTGAGCTCACGTGGGCTGTGACTTACATAGGCACTCAATAAAAAGGTCTGCTGATTCTGGTGAATGAGCACCTTACCCATCTGTGTATTCCTGGCAGGAAGTACACATCAGAGGGGCCTTATTATTTTATGGAAAAATAAACTGAAGCTCCTTAGATGTTCTACTAGTGTGATTACAAAGGAATCTAAGTTTATACATTGCATACACATCCACTGATTATTATAGTGTGCCACGTACGAGCAGAAACCCAACTCAAAGCAGCTTAGTTAAAAAGAAAAAGATTGTTGAAAGGATATGAATTTGCAAAATGGAAGATGAAGAAACCAGGGTAGTTTCCAGGACCTCAGGGACTGGAATCCACAGCTCTGTGTGCTGTGGAGACCTTATTTGCATCTCATTTTGTTTCTCTCTAGGAGTTATCTTTAATATCAGGGTGGGAAGATGAGTTGTGAGGATGAAGGCGTGTGGGAGGACTTATTTGGGTCATATATGATTAAATAATGTGATTAAGTGGATGACAATCTCAGTCCTATTACTACTTTTTTTTTTAAAATTCTCACCCAAGGATATTTTTCCCCATTGATTTTTAGACAGAGTGGAAGGGAGGGAGGAGGGGGAGAGAGACAGAGAGAGAAACATTGATGTGAGAGAGACACATTGATTAGTTGCCTCCTGCTCACTCCCCGACTGGTGCCAGAGATTGAACCTGTAACCAAGGTATGTGATCTTGACCGGCTATCAAATCCTTGGCTCTTTGGTCCACTGGATGATGCTCTAACCACTGAGAAAAACTGGCCAGGGCAGTCCTACTACTTTTGACCCAAACTATAAGTCCTACTACTTTTGACTCAAACTGTTTATAAGACAATCTCCAGAGCCCCTAATGGTGTCCTCTGGCTCCTGCAGTGGAAGGAGACCTACAAGGGCAGCCTGTCCCTTCCTTTTTCAGGTGGAGAAGAGAGTAGGAACTTCAGGAGAAACAAGTAGCAGAGAACTCAGGCTGGGGCTGGTGATGGTTAGTGGTGATGGTGGAAGCAGGGAGTAGGGTAGGCAAAGGACCAAGCTACAGAGAAGGTTATAGTTCTAGACTAATTCTAGCTCTAGGCATGGAGCATTGGGAGCCAGGCCTTGTCATTAATAGGAGCAACTAGATGACTTGAAAGGGCTTAAAGAATAACTGAAGAAGCAGGTACGAGCGATACCTGAATCTGTGAGGCTATGACTGATGATATATAACATATGTCTATCAGAGGTAACCTAAATATTTAATGTTGTGAATCTATAAATATTTAACTACTTTCAAATATTTAGCTACTGAAATTGCCTCTCCAAAAAATGAGATTTTTCTGAATATAGGGCAATTTTTCTCAAGGCCCAATGTTGTCTAAGCAATTCATTTAAAAATCATTTTTGACAACTTCCCATCGATTACAAAATACAGCCCATCATGTGTTGGATTCCCTTCAGATACACTGATCAGACAAAGTGTAACAAAAGCCCTGATCTGTCTTTCACCACACAGGATGTCCGAGAGCCTCTTCTGGTTTCTTGACATTTACAGAGAGGATTCTTCCCTTGCTCTTTCAATAGGAGTCATGTAAGACTCCCCTCTGGTAAAATTGTGCCCCAATATAGAAAACATATGCACTTAGGGAATGGTTAACAACAACAACAGCAACAACAAAACAATGGGAGGTAGATTATTGTGAAAAGGAGGTGGGGAAGGAAAATCTCCAAAACATTTGGCCACAGACATGTTCTCAGGCAGATGCATTGTAGGACAGAATTTTCATGGAAATGGAGACCTGGAAGTTAATTCCCTCTAAATCTTTTGTGCCCACATATTCTTTGGAAAGCTCTTGCATAGCCCAGGGCTCAGGCTCCCCAATCTGCTGCTCTCCACACACGTTTGTCTCATATTCTCTGCATTTGAGGGCATTCCTTTCTCAACATTTTCTCTGTTAACTGTTTCATTGCCTCCGTCTTTAGTATTAGGTTCTCCAGAGAACAGAATCAAAATAATATAGATATATAGGTATGGAAAGGTCAAGAGGATATTTATTATAGGAATTGTCTCATGAGAGGATGGAGGCCCAGGAGTCCTATCATCCGGCCTCTGCCGGCTGGAGGACCAGGAAAGCCGGGGAGTGAGTCCAAGTCCAAAGGCCCTAGAGCCCTGATCTGAGTCCAAAGGCCTAAGGATCCAGGAGAGCCAATGTCCAATGTCCGAAGGCAGGCAGGAGAAGACGTCTCAGCTCAAGCAGAGGGAGCAAAGTTACTCTTTCTCAGCCTTTTTGTTTTAGTCAAGCTCTCGGAGGATGGGGTGATGCCCATTTCCATTGGAGAAATTCAAAATGCTGATCTTTTCCAGAAACACCTCACACACACACACACACACACACACACACACACACACACACACACAGAAATAATGTTTTACCAGCCATCTGGGTATCCCTTAGCCCAGTCAAGTCAACACATAGAAAGTAATCATTATACCTCTATTACTTCCACTTCTGTTCCCATCACAGACTCCTGGATTTCCAGCCTGCTCCTGTCCACCTGAAGCACTGCTGGCTGTGTTGCTCGATCGTCATCATCACATACAGATTTTGGTTCTGTCTGCCGCCCCAGAGTGGCTCAGGGAATTCATGCCCTTTGAAGACATGGGTGCAGGTGTATTGGCAAAGGGACATTCCCGATAACATTGGCAATAGTAATATTAACAGCGAATAGCTGTTGAGTTCCATCTGGGTGCAACGGCCTTCACACACCTCATCTTGCATTCCACAACAACCCTGAAGGTAAAGAGTATTATCTATATTTTACTTTTGAGGCCACTGGATTCTGAAGCCCATGCTCTCCCCTTTACCTCACAATGAAAGGTGTTGAACCACTGTCTGAAAAAGGAGAGAGGCTGAGGATGGCCTGCCCAGAATAACGGTCACATGAACCGAAAATCCTGGAGCGCTTCAGGCACCAGGCCCTCTTCTGAAGGCTTTGTAGGTGCGACCTCATGTCATCCTCATGGCAACACTGTGGAGTGTGGTGCTATCATTATCCCACCTATCAGTCAAGGCACAGAGGAGGGAGATGGTTTGCCTAAGGTCACACTGGAAGTGAGTGTTGGAACGGAAGTCAAGCCCTCGCCTTCTGGTGTAGGCTGGATAGCCAAGGGCCAGTCCTCTGGGGATGGTGGTTCAGGATTAGGTAGAGGGATCGGCGTGGGCTCCTCCTCATGAATGGAGAACTACATCACACAGGGCCGCAGCCTCACACATTGTCCTCAGAATGGGTATGAGTTTGAGGGAAAAACACAGGGATGGAAACATGCAATGAGGACCTGTGGCTGCCTGGGTCTTCCAAACGCAATCAGCTTCCAAACTACATTTTTGGCCTCATCTGCCTCTGTCCTAAAGTGTAGGTCACAGGAATCACTTGCTGCTTACTCCTACAGCTCCATTCTTTCTCATGCACTAAGTCTGAAAACCCATTCCTCTCTTCCTCCTGATCCTCAAGGTCAATTTAAAATTTCCCCTCTAATCTGACATTATTAGATGCAAACTATATCTTTGGACTTAGCAATTTCACTTCTAGGTTTCTAAACTAGAAAAAGATTTAATGAGGATTCAAAGATATAAGGTCAAGGATGTTCATGACAACTTTGAAATGCCAAGAAGTGGAAACAACCTATATGCTCATTCATAGGGGAGAGTGAAAGAAATTATGATGCCCTCATAATGGAGCAGGTTGAAGAAAATGAAATTGGTGTAGCATGGAAAGATAGTCACGATATATGGTTAAGTGGTCGGGGGGGAAAGGTTGAAAATCAATATGGGTTGTATGAATAAATTTTCTTAAAAATTGAAAAATAAAAAAACACACACAGGCATAGGAAAAGTTAGAAATATACTAAAGTATTGATAACATAAATTACCTTTGGAGGGTAAGACTATAAGGTACTTTTTTCTTTTTTCAATACTTTTGTAATATTTGATTTTTTTTACAAAAGGCAAAAAATCTACCTCCTTAGGGCATCTCCATGTCAGTCCCTCAGCACATTGCTTCTACTTTTTTTTAAGTCCTTGTTTCAATCTTGGTTGCCTAACATATTCATCTTTCCTCCTGAACCATAAACTCCTTGAACCCAGGGTTTGTGTCACTTATTTCTGCATGAGGTTGAACCATGTTTAATGGCCGATAGCTGACCCTTGTTTGCTTAGGAAAACAGCAGTTCCTCAGCGTCCCGTCTGCTCTCTCCTCAGTGCTCAGCGCAGCGCCAGGCTCTTGGCTGAACCGACTTGAAGTGACTTCTTGGCATTTGGTATTTAGAAATAGGCTGGTTTGTTGTCTCACATGAAGATCCTTAAATTTGTTTAAGGTTTTAATATGTTTTGCTGGATAACATATACTCGCATTTTGTAAATAGAGTTCAGGTGTGTATATAGTCAGACCATTACCGATAGGTTCGTTCAGGGAGAAAGAGATTGAAAATGGAAGTCCAAGATAAATCCTAGAAGCAGTAAAGCCTCTGAAGGTGAGGAAAAAATATAGGCAAGCCTCTCACTCTTTCTGGGCCTTGATTTCTTTTTAAGACTTGTCACCTAAAGAGATTGAGGAGGCTGGAATCAAGGCCAGTGTAATTCTTCCACCTGAAGCAAGCCTTCATCCTGCTGGCCACGAGAGAGGAGACAGCAGCGGGTGGATGGGGCCCTACTCACTGTGAGCTTCGTTCAAGACAGCCCATTTCCTGGAGGGCTGGCCAAGTGTCTTGGTGAAGGCTTTGCCCTTCCTTTTCTTCATTACAAATAATTATGGTATTTGACCTGAGTACTGGTCTCTGACCTCAAATTTTCCACAGGTTCAGACAAGAGTTCTCTTTTTGAACACAAGAACATACCAGTATTTCAGATGGTTAATTTGCTATTGGAAATAGTAAAATCAAATAGATAAACTTGGGAACGTAGAAGGGAACTCTCTGTTTTAAAGGCCTGGTTGTGTTTAAAGATGAGACTGTCGTTCACCTTTCTCCGTTCATCTTCGGGAAGAAACCGACAGCCATGGGTCTGGGGGATGACAGGGGCCGGAGCAGAGAGCGTCTCAGGTTTCCCACTTGCCAAGTCTGGGAGGAGTCCATCTCTACGCTGGCTCTGGCAGGAGGTCAGCCTTGCCTAGCACTTAAGAGTAGGGCAAAGGCTTAGAAATAGAATGATAATTCAGCCCTGAACAGGCATTGTAAATTATTTTTATTTATTTTATTTTTTAAAATTTCTTTATTGATTAAGGTGTCACATATTTGTCCTCATCCCCCCATTCACATCCCCCACCCCTCCCCACAGATGCCCCCACCCCCCTGTTGTCCTTAACCATTGGTTAGGCTTGTATGCATGCACACAAGTCCTTTGGTTGATCTCTCCCCCCTACCCCCACCCTCCCCTACCCTCCCTCTGAGGCCCGACAGTCTGATTGATGCCTCCTTGTTTCTGGGTCTGTTCTTGTTCATCAGTCTATGTTGTTCATCATTTCCCCTAGATGAATGAGATCATGTGTTACTAGAAATATACTTATAAGAACCGAATGTGAGACGAGCAATAATAGTTATGCTGACAGGCAAATGAATCAGTCTGTAGTAAGTTTCTTTCTGGATCAACAGTTCTTTTGAGACCCAATTTCAATGTCCACCAGTTCCTTATTTGTACATGTCGGCACTGACTTTTCAGCTCTGGATGGTGGACAAATGGTGGTAATGCAGGTCCGACTCCCTCTGGTTTGGTCTTGCCCGGACCCAGGGGCGCAGCTTCACCCGGACTCAGGGGCGCGCGTCCTCACCCGGACCTGGGACCCAGCATCAAGCAGGTCCCAGGATCCAGCCTCACCCAGACCCAGGGGTGCGTGGTCTCACCTGGACCCAGGGGCGCGTGGCCTCTCCCGGACCCAGGGGCGCGGCCTCACCTGTATTTATTTTATTTTTAAACAGAAACTTATAATCATTTTTGGGTAAAATTGGTATACAACATTATATATATTTCAGATGTACAACATTATAATTTGACTAGAGGCCCGGCACACGAAATTAGTGCATGGGTATGGTCCCTAGGCCTGGCCTTCGATCAGGGTCATCTTCCCCAGCTGCCCACAGCCAGCCCTGCCCCCCGCTGCCACCCACCCCCGATTTCCCATTTGCCAGCGGGTGATCGGAGCCTGCCGGCCAGGGAAAGGGACCAAGAGGTGGTCAGTGCGCCACATAGTGACTGGTCCAGCGGTCGTTCTGGTCATTCTGCCATTAGGGTCAATTTTCATATTACCCTTTTATTATATAGGATAGAGGCCTGGTGTATGGGTGGGGGCCAGCTGGCCTGCCCTTGAAAGGGGCCCCGGATCAGGGTGGGGGTCCATTTTTGTATTATTTTGTGTATGTGTGTTTGGTTTTTTTTTTAGATTCCACATATAAGTGAAATCATGCAGTATTTGTCTTTCTTCTAACTTAGTTCATTTAGAATAAAACACTGGAGGTCCATCCATGCTGTCATAAATGATAAGATTTTCTAAAAAATAAATCTTTATTGATTTCAGAGAGGAAAGGAGAGGGGACGAGAGATAGAAACATCAATGATGAGAGAGAATCATTGATTGGATGCCTCCTGCATGTCCTCTACTGGGGATCAAGCCCACAACCCAGGCATGTGCCCTTGACTGGAATCAAACCTGGGACCCTTCAGTCTGCAGGCTGATGCTCTATCCACTGAGCAAAACCAGCTAGGGCAAGATTTTCTTATTTTTAATGGCTGAGTAGTAATTTACACACGCACACACACACACACACACACACACACACACACGAAAGAAAATGTGATATATTTATCTCATTTTCTTTATCCATTCATCCATAGAAGGGAACTTAAGTTGTTTTGATATTTTAGCTATTATAAATAATGCTGCAACACATAGGGATGCAAATATCTTTTCAAATTAGCGTCTTTGTATTCTATGGATCAATACCTAAAAGGGTGAGAGCCAGTTGTATGGTAACTCTACTCTTAAGTTTTTGATGAATCTCCATAATGGTTTCCACAGGGGCGGCAACAGTGTACATTCCTACCCACGGGGTATGGGGTCCCTTTTCTCCGAATGAATCCTCACTAGCACTTATCTCTTGTCTTTTTGATAATAGTCTTTTCTGACTAGTGTTAGGTGATATCTCATTGTGGTTTTGATTTGCATTTTCCTGACAATTAGAGTTGTTGAGCATCTTGTCATGTGCCTATTGGTCATTTGTATGTGCTCTTTGAAAAAATATTTATTCAGGTCCTCTGCCCATGTTTTAATTAGATTGTTTGTTATTATGTTGTTGAGTTGTGTGATTTCTTTATATATTTTGGTTATTAACACCTTATCAGATGTATGATTTGCAAATATCTTTTCTCACTCAGTAGGCTGACTTCTCGTTTTGTTGATGGTTTCCTATGCTGTGCAGAAGCTTTTTAAAGTTTGCTGAGGTCTCTCTCATTTGTTTATGCTTGCTTTTGTTTCTCTTGCCTATGGAGTCATATAAAAAACAAACAAACCCTTAGATCAGTGTCAAGGAGCTTACTGACTATGTTCTCTTCTCGGAATTTTCTGATTTCAGGTCTTACATTCAAGTCTTTAATCCACTTTGAGTAAATTTTTGAGCGTGGTGTAAGATAATGGTCTAGCTTCATTCTTTGCATGTGGCTGTCCAGTTTCCCAGCACCACTTACTGAAGAGACTGTCTTTTCCCATTGTAGCATCATACGTCGTTTTAAGTAGCTTAAAATCAAAGTACATTAGAATATTGAAACAAGAAGGAATCTTAGAGCTTGTCTAGTTCCCCAAATCTGGCAGGATATTTTTAGGCATTTATAAATAAGGGAGGAGGCGTCCCATGGTTATGTAAACTTGGTAAATAAAGGATGTAGCAGATGCTGCTGGTGCCCCACTTCAGCACAGAGATGGATTCCTGGCAGCCTGCGTCTGTAATCACTTTGGCGAAGGCCCTCCCTGAAGCCATGGAGGGCCGGTCTGTCCTTACATAACAAATGAAGGGTGCCAGGGGCCAGACTCCCACCCTCAACAGTCCTTAAACGATGACGGTGAGAGTGGATGTATAATACATATCCCAGCAATCTCGCCCCTCAGTTGGGATAACTGAGGCCTGTGCTCCACACTGGTTCCTGCAATTTCCCCAGTGGATTAAGCGTCAGCTGTCTGCCCAGGGGCAGCTGGCTTAATAATGCACCCTTCCAAGCTGCCTTCCCTTCCCTGGCTTGCTTCCCAATTTCCTTACCATGTTTCCCTTCACTTCCCACATCAACTACTTGTCTTCAAATCCTTGTCTCAGCATCTGCTTGGGGAGCCCCAAATAAGATAACTGGGTAAAGAACCATGAACGTATTTCTTTACTCCAGAACTTTTCAGAGACTTTAACATGCGGATGTGCTTTGCGACTTTCCAAGGAGATACACTCTACAGCATTTCCTAAATATTTGACTATAAAATCATATCCTCCTTTTCTCCTCATATATTTCTTGAGACCAATATTCCAAGCAAAGTAGTTTGGGAGACATTCTCCTTATTTTACTGATGAGAATGTTGTCAATCTCCACATTTTACTGGCAAGAGGACTAATCCCAGGGAAGTCAAGGTTTTGTCTAAAGTTTCACACCTAGCCCTGGCAGAACTCTACCTCAGAATCTAGGCTTCCTCTTCTCTCTTCACTGCACAATTTCTCACATTCCAGATCAGCGCGGCATCAGAGTTCTGAGGTTGGAGTTAGGTCTCAGGAGTTCCGTCTGGTCTCCGTCACCAGCCAACCGTGCCTTTCTGCTTAGTCACTTATAGGAATCCTTTGTCTTACCTTCTTCATATATGAAACCAGATAGTTAAGTTAGATGACACTTTTATTGTGGTAAAGTATATAAACATAAAATTTACCACTCTAACTACTTTTAGTTGTACAGTTCAATGGCATTAAGTACGTTCACATTGTTGTGCAACCATTATCATCCAACTCCAGCACTTTTTCATCTTCCCAAACTGAAACTCTGTAGCCATTAAACACTAACTCCCCATCCCCCTATGCCTCTATCCCCTGGCAACCATCCTTCTATTTTCTGTATCTATGAATTTGACTACTCTAGGTACTTCATATAAATGGAAGCATATAGTTTTTGTGACTGGCTTATTGGACTTAGCATAATTTTCTCAAGGTCTATCCATGTTGTGGCATATTGCAGACTTTCCTCCCTTTTTAAGGCTGAGTAATATTCCATTGAATGTATATATCACATTTTGCTTATCCATTTATCTATTAATGGACACTTGGGTTGCTTCCACATTTTAGCTATTGTGAATAATGCTGCTATGAACATGAGTGTACAATATCTGTTTATGTTTTTGCTTTCAATTCTTTTGGGTATATGCCAGGAAGTGGAATTGCTGGATCATATGGTAGTTCTATTTTTAATTTTTTAAGGAACTGCTATATTTTTTCCACAGAAGTTATATCATTTTACATTTCTACCAATAGTGTGCAAGGGTTCCAATTTCTTCACATCCACACCAATACTTGTTGTTTTCTGTGCTTGTTTTTTTTTTTTTTTTAAATAGTAGATATCCTAATGAGTGTGAGGTGGTATCTCATGGTAGTTTTGATTTGCATTTCTATAATGATTAGTGATGCTGAACATATTTTCATGTGCTTATTGGCCATTCATATATATATTTTTTGGAGAAATTCAAGTTCTTTGCCCATTTTTGAATTTTAGTGTTTGTCTTTTTGTTGTTGAGAATTAGGAGTTCAGTACGTATTCTGGATATGAATTTCTTACCAGATATATAAGTTGCAAATATTTTTCTCCCATTATGTGGGTTGCATTTACATGCACAAAATTTTAGCATTTTCATGAAGTCCAACTTGTATTTTTTTGGGGGGAGGGGTTACCTGTGTTTTGGTATCATATCCAAGAAATTATTGCCAAACCCAATGTCATGAAGCTTTTGCCTTATGTTTTCTTTTAAGAGTTATAGTTTTAGGTCTTACATTAGGTCTTTGGTCCATTTTGAGTTAATCTTTGTACATGATATTAGATAAGGTTCAACTTTTGCATGTGGATATCCAGTTTTTCTATAATTTGTTGAAACCTCTATCTTTTCCCCATTGAATGGTCTTGGAACCCTTGTCAAAAAGTATTTGACCACACATGCAAGGGTTTATTTCTGGGCATTCTATTCTATTCTATTCTATTCTATTCTCCCACATGTTGGTCTTTATGTCAGTACCAGACTATTTTGATTATTATAATTTTGTAGAAAGTTTTGAAACCAGAAAGTGTGAGTTCTCCAGTTTTGTTCTTATTTTTCAAGATTGTTTTGGCTATTTAGCATCCTTTGAGATTCCATGTGAATTTTAGAATGGGTTTTGCAAAAAAAGTAATTGAGATATTGATAGTGATTACATGGAAACTTTATATTGCTTGGTTAGTATTGACATTTTAGCAATATTAAGTTTTCCAATCATGAATATGGGATGTTTCCACTTATTTATGTCTTTAGTTTCTTTCAGCAATATTTTGTAGTTTTCATAGTATAATTCTTTCACCTTCTTTGTCAAGTTAATTCTTAACTATTTTATTACTAGAGGCCCGGTGCATGAAAATTCATGCACTGGAGGGGGGGTCCCTCAGCTCGGCCTGCCCCCTCTCACAGTCCAGAAGCCCTCAGGGGTAGGAGGCGACTCGGTGATCAGGGAAAGGTGACGTCCCCATCACAACTCTGCTGCTGCCACTGCCAGCAGCGCAAGCCTTGGCCGGCCCTGTTTACCTGAGTCTCAGGTGGCCCTGGGCGGCTGGGCAGCTGCCATCTGAGGTTTGCCTGTGCCTTGGGCCGGCCATTAGAGGCTTGCCTGCTCCTTGGGCTGGCCCTGGGCAGCTGGGGGGCTGAAGGGACTGGGGGACTCTGGAGGCAGGTGTGTGGAGCAGCCAGACCCGCCTGAGGGTGGGGCTGGCTGTGCTGTGTGCATGTCACCTCAGCGGGGCTGAGGGGACTGGGTGCCACCATCTTGTGGCTGTGGGTGCTGCCATCTTTGAGGGCATGGCAGTCAATTAGCATATTCCTTCCTTATTGGCTGTGGGCACCACCAGCTTTGTGAGGGTGTGACAGTCAATTAGCATATTCCCTCTTTATTAGATAGGATTTTTGATGCTATTGTAAATTGAATTGTTTTTTTGTAATCTTCTTATTAGACTAGGGGCCCAGTGCATGAATTCGTGCACCTTGAATGGAACTGTGGGCCGAAAGGCTGTGGTGGGCACAGGGGTGGGTCTCAGCTCATCCTCCATGCCCCCGCCCAGCCCCTCCCACCATGGCCCCCGGTCCCCTCTCTGCCTCTACTGGCAGCCCTGCTCCCGCCGCCACCATTCCCACGCGCTGATGGCACTGGCCCTGCTTGCACTCACTGATGGCACGGAGTGATTGGGGCTGGTGCCAGCAGCAGGTGGGAGTGGGGCCAGCACCAACAGCAGGTGTGAGCAGTGGCTGCTGGCCCTTATTGCCCCTCAGGAGCAGGGGGAGGTGGAGAAACCCTGAGGGGCGATCAGGGCCAGCAGCCGCCGCTTGCACCCACTGATGGCGCCGAGTGATCAGGGCCCGTGCTGGGCGCTGGCAGCAGGTGCAAGTGGTGGCTCCAGTGCTGGCAGCGGGTGCGAGTGGGGCTGGCACTGGCAGCAGGTGTGAGCACCAGGTGGGACAGTGGCGCATGGGAGCAAAGAATTTTCAGTAAACACCAGAGGCTCACCCCAATGACAGCAACTGGTACCCCGCCTTGGTCTGGCGCCCCCACTCACCTGCTCCACCATTCCTCTGCAGCTGATGCCCGCCATGTTCTGTGCTCTGCTGCCTGCTGCCAATGCCTGCCATGCTCCGCGTGCACCCCCTGGTGGTCAGCACATGTCATAGCAACCAGTTGCTCGGTTGTTCTGCCATTCAGTCTATTTGCATATTAGGGTTTTATATATATACTAGAGGCCCAATGCACGAAAATTCGTGCACTGGTGGGGGTCCCTCAGTCTGGCCTGCCCCCTCTCACAGTCCAGGAGCCCTCAGGGGATGTCCTACTGATGGCTTAGGCCCTCTGCAGGAGGCGACTGGCCGATCAGGGGAAGGCACCGCCCCCATCACCTCCTCTCTGCTGCTGCCTCTGGTCTCCCTCTGTGGGAGGTGACCAGGCCGATCAGGGAAAGGCAATGCCCCTATCACGCTGCTGCTGCTGCTGCTGCCACTGCCGGTTGCCGTGGCTGCCTGAGCCTCAGCCCTTGCAGCCACAGCGGCTGCCTAAGCTTTGGCCCGGCCCTCGCAGCAACAGCCTCTGTGGCTTTGTCTGGAAGACATCCTGTCTAATTAGCATAGTACCCTCTTATTAGTATAGATAGATTGTTCATTATTATTCATTGTATAAAAATGCAACTGATTTTGTGTGTGTTGACTTTGAATCTTGCTGAATTCACTTATTAACTAATAGTTCTTATGGAATCTTTAGAATTTTCCATTTATATGATCATATTATCTACAAACAGATAATGTGCTTTGACTGGGAAATGAACTGGAAACCCCTTGGTGCATGAAACAATGCCCAATCAACTGAGCCACAACAGTTAGTGTGGCTTTGACAAATTCTATTGTCCTATTTTAAGTTTGCTGATTCTTTCTTCTGCCTGCTCAAATCTGCCTTTGAATTCCTCTAGTAAAATTTTCATTTCACTTGTACTTTTCAGCTCCAGATTTTTCTTTTGGTTTCTTTTAGCTTTTCTTTGTTGATATATTTTTATTTTATTCATACATTATTTTCTTGACATTATTTTGTTAACCTCCTTCAGTTCGGTGAACAACTTTAAGACAATTGTTTTAAAATCTTTGTCTAGCCTATCTGCCATCAGGTCTGTTTCAGGAACAATTTCTGTTGATTTTTCCCCCCCTTTGAATGGGTCATATATTTCCATTTTTTGTGTACATTGTGACTTTTTGAGAAAAACCAGACATTTGAATCTAATAATATGGTAATTCTAGAAATCATATTTCCCCTCTTGCCTAGGGTTTTCTGTGGTTTTTGGTTGTTTTTGTTTGATTTTTTTGATAAGTCTAGGCTTTCTCTGTGCTGAAGTTCAGTGTGAGATGTAAACTTAAAACTTCGTAGGTCTTTTCTGAGTCTTTCCCTGGGCATAAGTGGTTACTTCCTAATTTCCCCCCTATATGAAGTTTAAAAAAAGTCTTAGTTTTTAATGCCGGGGTTCCAAATGGGGAAAAAGATAAACATGAAGGTGGGGGTTGGGGGGGAGTATTGGTCCTTTAGATCCCCTGGATGTCACTTTAGTTGGAGGGGGAGGGGATTGCAACAATGCGGGGAGGTGCAACAACAATGGCTGCCTGCCTCTTTGTCTGCACCTCTGCTCAGAAACATCCATCAGTGATCATAGCACAGATCCCTGGAGATATTTGGAGGACAGGGTCCTTTTTACTCACTTTGGCTCCAGCAAGCTGTGTGCAGTGGCTCCAGGGACATATGCATAGCTGTTTGTTATGTGGCTGGGGTTAGGGAATGGGTAGCTGCTAAGAGCTGAAATGGACAGAAATTAACTGCAATTTACCATCCAAGTCTTCCCCTGGACTTGCAAGCCTTCAATAGATTCCAGAGTTCCAAAATAGTTATATCAGATAGATTCTGCCAGTGAAATTGCTGTCTTGATGGAGAGACAATTTCCTTGTGCTTCCTGCCCTGTCATCATTCCAGAACCCTCTGTTTAATTTGTTTTGAGAAACAGCCATATGTTTTCCATAGAGCCTGTTCCATTTTATATTCTGACAGCAATGCACAAGATTTCCAATTTCTCCACATTTTGGCCAATATATATTATTTTTTGTTTGTTTATAATATCCACCCTAATAGATGTGAAGTCATATCTTATTATTGTGGTTGATTGTATTTTCCTAATGATTAGTAAAGTTCAACATATTTTCATGGACTATGTATTGGCCATCTATGTATCTTTTTAATTCAAATTTTGCACATTTTAAAATTGTTTTTGTTGTTGTAGTATGGTAGGAGTTTTTTATATATATACTAGAGGCCCGGTGCATGAAATTCGTGCATGGGGGGGGGGAGGGTATCCCTCAGCCCAGCCTGCACCCTTTCCAATCTGGGACCCCTCGAGGATGTCTGACTGCCCGTTTATCGGGCAGTCGGACATCCCTTTCACAATCCAGGACTGCTGGCTCCCAACCGCTCACCTGTCTGCCTTCCTGATTGCCCCTAACTGCTTCTGCCTGCCAATCTGATCACCCCCTAACCACTCCCCTGCCAGCCTGATTGATGCCTAACTGCTCCCCTGCCAGCTTGTTTGCCCCTAACTGCCCTCCCCTGCAGACCTGGTCACCCCTAATTGCTCTCCCCGGCAGGCCTGGTCACCCCTAACTTCCCTCCCATGCAGGCCTCTTCACCCCTAACTGCCCTCCCCGGCAAGCCTGGTTCCCCCCAACTGCTCTCTCCTTCAGGCCTGGGTCCCCCTCAACTGCCTTTCCCTGCAGGCCCGGTCGCCCCCAACTTCCCTCCTCTGCCGGCCTGGTCACCCCTAACTGCCCTCCCCTGCAGGCTTGATCACCCCCAACTGCCCTCCCTTGCAGGCCTGGTCCCTCCCAACTGCCTCCCCTGCTGGCCATCTTGTGGCGGCCATCTTGTGTCCACATGGGGGCAGCCATCTTTGACCACATGGGGGCAGCCATCTTGTGTATTGGAGTGATGATCAATTTGCATATTATTCTTTTATTAGATAGGATATACTCTGGATATTATCCTTGTTATCTGAAATTTTTGAAGGTTCCTTCTTGTTTTAATATTTATACATCTTAAAACCACATAAGAACCACACCTATGCTAACTCAATAAACCCTGCGCTCTATCACATTTAGCTTAGAACATGGTTACTCAAATTGTGCATCAGCATCATCTGGGAGCTTGTTAGAAATGCAGAATTTTGGGCCTCACTCAGACATTCTGAGTCAGAATCACATTTGAATAAGGTCACCAGGTGATTCACATGACATCGTTGCTTGAAAAACACTGCTCTAGAACACAGTGTGGCTGTATAAGATAAACCAAGCATTTGTTTTTTGTCAAATTTTAGTCCAAAATAATCCCATCCTGGCATTCTTGCCCTTTCTGCTGTTAAAAAAACAAGACCAAATTATGCTGTTCTGATGGCAAGATCACGAGTCTATGGCCCTTCTTAACTCTGACATGTTGAGATGGATATTTTTCTCCAGGATTGAAACATATCAATCCATATGTCTACATCGTTTTCTATGTATTTCTCTTCACTCTTCTCTATGCTCCAAAAATAAATGTAGCCAGTGGCTGTACCTCCTGTTTCTTTCCAGGGGGGAAAAATGGAACAGACTCCCACACTGGTTTTCAGAGGCACATCTGACACTGTGTTTTATTTCTTAGCTGCTCTGCGTAAATTGCTTGTAGGCAATTCTCTTCTTAACCTCCAACTGGGGCTTTGTGCAGCCTAGGTGGTTATTATCTCAGCAAGTTAGTGACATCAACCCATCCCTTCTCCTGTGGGATCGCATGCCTTTAATAAGAATACTCTCCAAGTGTCTACTTCTGAGCTGCTGGGTTGGGTGCAGAAGCCAAGCACGAAACCTTTGCACAAGGAACCTTTGAGTCAAGGAGAATTTTCCCTGACACCCATATCCTACACATTTTATCTGATCATTAGTGTTGAAAAATACCTTTGGCTCAGGTAGACTTCTGGAAATGACAACAATGAACATGATACCTATCCTAATAGACATATTCACCTTGAACATGGGCTGGCTGCTGATTATTGTGTTCCCTCATGGTGACTCTTTCTTTTAATGGCTTACTGAACTCCCACTTATTCAGTCAAAGCTGTCTTTTAGTGATGGGAACATTATCTTTGTTTATACTTATTTCTGTCACATACAGCACATAGGTAGAAAGAACTTGAAACTAAAACACACAGTTAACTTCTCACCACTCCTCAGAAGGAGTAAACCTGAAAGGAAGGAGGTGGGAGGAAGGCATCTCTTTGTAACACTGATGCTCAGTGTTAGTCAGAAATCTCAGTCGATTCCCTGGTGATGCTTCTCACAAAGTAGCCTCAGGAGGGGGCCTCTTGGGGGGAATGATGGTGTATGCAGTGGATCTTGTGTTTGACCAACAACCATTTTCCTCCCTTTGATTAGTCCAAGTCCATTGCAACTATTATATTCCCTTGATAGTGATTGGTTTTGAAATGGCAGGTGATGAAGTGAGGCATGCAGTGATGTCTGGAGAGGTTTCCTTGTTCTGTAGAGATGGTTTTTCTTTCTTCCCTCTACCTTGTCATGTCTGGAAGTCCTGCTGCCATATTGCTATGAGCCTGAGGATGAAGCCAGTCCTTAGAACAGCAGAGCAGAGGCATGGAAGGATCTGAGACCTTGATCATAATGCGGAGTTGCTAGATCAACAAATCCCAACCTGTGTGGCTCTCAGTTTTGTGGGACAGTGAGTTTGCTTATTGTCTAAGTCAGCTTCAGTCATGTTTTTGTTTCCTGCAGCCAAAAGCATTAGAATAGATACAGAGAGAAAATATGAACAGTTTCCCAATACTTTGTGTTTTGGATTTATTTAATTTGCAGTGCTGCAAGTTCATGGAATAAAACAGATCCATATTCCATAGTGTATGAACACATTCCAATGCTGAATATAAATTAAATATAATTTTAAATCTTTACTTACATTTTAGACTACCTACCCCCATTACTTTCCTTCCTTAACACAGATAATCAGAAGCTGGCTATTTTATTTTATTGGACGTAGAGGAGTAACGGTGTGTCCAGCACCTCCCTTCTAAGTCTATTTCCTTTGAACTTGGCTGTGGGCCCATTCAGGCGTAGCTCTAACTAGACTTAAGGATCAAATAATTACAATGTATGTTTCAATTCCATTAATTTGGGGGTAAGGTAAAATGGACTTATAAAAGGAAATTTAAAATTTAAATAACTAACATTAAAAATGAAATGTTAGTTATTTTCTGAATGGTTGGTTCATGCGTATGGTGCATAGTTCAAAGGCACAAAGCGATGTGCAGTGAAAACAACGTCTCCTCTTGCCCCTCAGCCACCTAGTTCCCCTGCCGAGAGGCAATTGTGTTACTGGTTATGAGCGTAAACCTATCTCCCCAATCCACTCAGGCCTCGGTTCAACCTAGGACATGAGCCTGCTGAAGACATTCTGAGAAGTTGGAAAGGGCCCCAGACTCACTCAGGTGGAGCTCTGGTCCTGACCTTGAGAGAAAGGCTGAGCCCCTGACCTTGATCAGGCCGTCTGGGCTTCTTTTATGGAATGTGGGTTAATAATGACTGCTCTGTTCTTCTCCTGTGCTTAATTAAACCTCAGATGAAATACAATTGCAAAAGTTCTCTGGATGCAAACACAGCAGCAGTTGAATGTAGACAAACGAAAATAGTTTACCCCACTGGGATCCAAAAAACGGGATAAACATTTTCTTACATTTAGTTTGAATTCTGTTTAATGCTTCAACAATTCATTCATGAGTTAAAATGTAAAGACAAAGCGTTTTGTTGTCAATGAGTTCTAACTAGTTGGCGCCACCATTATTGACCCCTTCTGAGGTTCAGGGAGCTTTAGAGTTTGGGTAGGAGTTTTTGTTCTTGTGGTTTTTTTTTTCCATTCTAGGCATAGAGCGCTTTAGCTGGCACCTCAGTGCAGGGGTAGAGAATGGAAGAGCAGGACCTGGTTTATGCAACTTCTGGGTGGTGGGTTCATGGTGGAGGGCCAACCCGTCGGGGAGGGGAGGTCCTAGGACTTCGGCGTGCCCATCCAGATGTGCATACAGTGCATGTTTGTGTGCCGGCCAGTGGGGTGGGGGCAGTGAACAGCTAGGGGGGCGGGGGACAGAATGAGCGCGCTGTCCTGGGAGAGGAATCACAGCCCAGCCTCTGTTCCAACGGGGGGCCTTTTGGGCATATGCCGAGCTGCAGGCAGAACTGAGGGAGACTGAGTGGGGAGGACCCAGAGCTGCCAGGGCTCGGCGGGGTTCGGTAAATGAGGGCTGACGGGGAGGGAGAAAGCCGGCATTGTGAGGGGCCCACTGCGGGCTGCCACGGGAGGCCCGCGACCGGAATGTGGATCCGGGCGGCAGGGCGAGCTGTGTTGACCCTGGCAGCCGCCTCGGTGCGTCCGCGCCAAGCCCCAGCCCGGCGGCACTTCAGGTATGAAAGGGCGCTTCACCCTGGGCACCGGGCTTCTCCTGAGCCTGCTGGCACCTGTGGCCCAGGATCTGCTTAGATTCTGAGCCGGGCAGAGACACTGCCCCATTGTGGAAGGCTGCCGTGACCGACGGACACTCTGATTCTTTTTTATTATATTTTCTGAAAGCCAAGACTCTCCGAATTAGCACTCAAACTAACTCTCCTCAGGTTGGGCCAACATTTTGTGGTTGCCATAGCAACAGCACCTTCTTCTAACTAAGGATTTCTTTTTCTCAGATGCAATGTGGCGTCTGCAACGACCCGCCCCCTCCCCTCAGCCCACGCCTGTGAGGAGGTCCCTGTGTGCACGGCGTGATTTCTGGAGTGGGGGTGTGGAGGGTGCCGCTGCTGCTGCTGACAGTGTCATTCCTGTTGCTTCCCACCGTCCCCTGCCCAGGTCCAACCTCAACACGATATTCGTGCATTTGGCAAAACTGGGCTTTAACAGTTTACCCCCTGCCTTTACATCTTTCCTTTTCCAGTTCAAGTAAAGTCAGCAGCAAACTTTTACTGAAGCAGCATGGCTTAGTGCTTAGGCACCGGGTCCAGATTAAGGTTGCTGAGTTTGAATTGCAGCTTCGACATGTACTGAGTTTATGACCTCAGGTAAGGTGAGTCCCTTAGTTTTCTTGTCTCTAAAATGGAGCTAAGAGTAGTACTTTCCTCATAGGGCTTCAGGCAGGATGAAATCGGGATTATGTGTGCAACGGTCTTGGCGCCGTGCCTGACATGTAGTAAAAACTCACAAATAAGCTGTTAGTTATTTTGATGTGTCAGCGGTGCACAGATCTTTTAGGCTGAAACTATACAAAAGGCAGCCAGCAGAAACAGGTATCTGTAGCCATAGGCCATGCTAGCCTTAGGGCAGGCATACCTGGCTTCTCCATCTCTCCCTGCCTTCCAGTTACTGGGTCATCGAAGTGTTCTTGTCGTCCACAGTCAACATGCATCATCCTGGCTTGACCTGACCTTGGTAACTATTGTCTCTCCAGAATCCATCCTTACATCTGGTGTGTGTGTGTGTGTGTGTGTGTGTGTGTGTCTGTGATTCAGATTCATAGTTGGTAAGATACGGTCTCCAAAGCTGAGTGTCTATTGCTCATGCTGTTGGGCACGCCTAGCATTTCTCCAAACAAGTCACTGACTCTCTTCTGTCAGATCACCCCCTCCTGGTGACCATGATGGCGGGGCTCAGGCCAGTGTCTGCTGTTTCAGCAGAGAGCTACACCGCTCAGGAACAACCCTGTTCCTATCCTGCAGCTGAGCTCTCCCCAGCACAAGGCAGACTTTCTTAGCAGCCTTGTCTGATGGAATTTTCCGTGTAGTTTCGGAGGTGCTTTCAGATCTCCATTCTTCCCCATCCAAAAGGCTGCCTTCGATTCAACCTGGGCATGAGTCAGCTTGCACCAGACTGACACCTAAAGGACCATGTGGAGAGCTGAGCCAACTGTAGTAGCAGAAACAAAATCCCCGGCCAAGCCCCCAAGTTCATTTAAACAGCAGCAAAATGGTCTGTGATCATATTGTGCCATACGTTCTTATATAGATCGATGTTATAAAGAATGGGAGCCATAGTCACAGGGAGCTAGAAAGTGCTTGAATTGTGGCTGGTCTGAATCGAGGAGGGCTATATGTATAAAATATGCACTGTATCTTGAAGACAGTACAAAAAGGAAATGGTATAATTAATATTTTATGTTGATTACATGTTGAAATGAGAATACTTTGGATACAGTGGGTTGAATAAAAATTTTATTAAATTAATTTCACCTTTTTATTTTCACCTTTTAATATGGCTGCTAGAAAAATTTAAATGACATGTGTGGCTAAAAAATTTAAATGACATGTGTGGCTAGAAAAATTTAAATGACATGTGTGGCTTGCATGTGTGACTTATGATTTTTCTACTGGATGGTGCTGCTCTAGCTTGTAGTCTCTTTCCAATAAGTTAGAATCAAGGAAAATACATATCACTCTAGGTATTTTGATAAGAGAGGGATTTAACACAGGGAATTAGGTGCTTACAAAACTAGGGCTGGAGGAACAAAAGTCAGCAGCAGGTGTATGTAGGGGTGGGTCTCTTAGCTTTCAGGTTGACTGCTGGCTTTCAGAGACTCTGAAAGGAAGCGTACTCAGAGTAGAGGTCAGAAAACATAAGAGAATGCTGCTAATAGTCCTACTGTCGGTAGAAATCAGGCTCTTTCAAGGGATCATGGAAAACATTTCACAGACCCACGCACAAGAGATTGTGGTGTGGCAAGATGACTTATTTGTGCTGCAAAATCAAAGGAGTTCCCCTCCTGGGTTCCCAATATCCCATCTCTGTCACACCATGGGAAAAGTCCGACCTTCTGCTTCCAGTTAGAGCTTAGCCCACGTGGTCTGCGGGCCCTGGTTGCTGCTAGACCCGCATGGTCTTGTGCTTTCGGGTAAGAGAGCCCTCAACAAATGGGCGAGTGTGTTACTGGGTGGGCCAGAGAAAGAGCTCTTTGATCCCCTGGGGCCGTGGTCAGCAAACTGCGGCTCTCAAGCCACATGCGGCTCTTTGGCCCCTTGAGTGTGGCTCTTCCACAACATACCACGGCCTGGGCGAGTCTATTTTGAAGAAGTGGCGTTAGAAGAAGTTTCAGTTTAAAAAATTTGGCTCTCAAAAGAAATTTCAATCGTTGTACTGTTGATATTTGGCTCTGTTGACTAATGAGTTTGCCGACCACTGCCCTGGGGTTTTAACCAGTAGTTTTTTTTCAAAATAACCAGTCAACTTCCCAAGCTTTCTGGGGCTTCTTATGGTCCATCTCCTGGCCAATGATCTCTTTCCTAGGTTAGACTGACAGGCTTCTATGGTCAAGCACCTCCCCTCCCTCCGCCATTTACTTCTCCCTTCTATTCCACCCGCTTCCTGTAAGGGAGAGCGAGCTGCTTCTCACATGGGGGAAGGAAGGGTTGTTCAGCTGTAGCTTCCTGGTGAAGCAAACAGGCTCATTAGGCTCAACAATGCCCGATTCCTTTTGCTTCTTTCTTATTAATATTTAGCTAACTGCGATAACAGTCCCCGCTGCCCCACAACACCCATGTGGATGGTTGGCAAAAGCTTTGTTGGTTTCTGCAAAAACTTACATCTGACAAAGTCCATGTGTCCACTGTTGGTGCTGAAGGGAGAGTAATAGATGCTCTTGCCTCTCTTCTGCCTTCCAAATCTCATGCAAACACGTTCCATTGGCAGAATGCAAATCATAGCCAGGATCCTGGATGCCATGTAGTCGTTAATATTCCAGCCCTGTGACATACAGGAGAGCTAGAAAAGAATGCTCCTAATTGTTGAAAGTAAACAGATGAAAACAAAGCAAAATAGCCTCAATATTCAGCACATTCCTCAAGGAGAGCCATATTTATCTTGAGGCATAGCATAAATGTTCAAAGAAATTGCAAAAACTGTCTTCTTTGTGCATGTAGATATTTATGTTGGTTCCAGTATTTTGCTATTGTAGATAATGTTGCAATGGACATTTTCATGTATGACTCTTGTTTTTCTTAAGATATTTTCTAGGGATAGACACTCAGATGTGTGGTTGCTATGAATTGTTTAATTTCGTCATATTGTTTTCCAGAACTTGTGTGCAAATCTATATTCATACATATATAATATATACAAGGATTCTATATGGAGAATAACTTTTCATGGCAATGTTGCCAACCCTGTGCTTTATCATTCTTTGCATATATTTGTTCAAATTTAGTGTATAGAGGGAGAGTCCAGTTTTGTGTTTTTTTTTTTTTTTTTTTGGTTTGGATGCTGGTGAGACAACAACAGGGTCAGAAATGGGACTAATTTACTCAGTTGTAGAAGTCATAATTTCTCTCATCATTCAAGGCCTCCAGCTGCCAAGAACTTCATCCAGGTTAAGCCTTCCTCCCTGTTTTACGTGTTTTCCCTTTAAGACGGACTAGAAGGAGTAGCAAACTTTGAATCACTCAATGCTTCCTGCTCCCAGTGAACATTAAGGATAATTGCATAGACATTTGACACTTCTCTCAGAGAAGGAAATACTAAATGGTAATAGCTAAATGAACCTTTTATTTTCTTCCCTTTATTTTGTGTTTCATGATGGGAACCCATATGGTGATGGGCTTATGTGTTTATGAATTATACTAGAGGCCAGGTGCATGAAAATTCATGCATGCACTGCAGGGGGGGTCCTTCAGCCCAGCCTGCCCCCTCTCACAGTCTGGGAGCCCTCAGGGGCGGGAGACGACCTGGCAATCAAGGGAAGGTGACACCCCCATCATACCTCTGCTGCTGCCACTGCCAGTAGCGCAAGCCTCAGCCGGCCCTGGTTACCTGAGTCTTGGGCGGCCCTGGGCGGCTGAGCAGCTGCCATCCAAGGCTTGCCTGTGCCTTGGGCCCACCCTGGGCGGCTGGGCAGCCAACATCCAAGGTAGCCCCATTTCCCGAGCACTTACTATGTGCTGGGCAACATCTGAGGCTTACCTGTGCCTTGGGCCGGCTGCCCTGGCAGGGCTGAGGGGACTGGGCACTGCCATCTTATGGCTGTGGGGGCCGCCATCTTTGAGGGCGTGACAGTCAATTAGCATATTCCCTCCTTATTGGCTGTGGGCACCTCCATCTTTGTGAGGGTGTGATAGACAATTAGCATATTCCCTCTTTATTAGATAGGATTCTAAGAACAAATATATAACTTATTTCTCTGTAAGGGGAAGATGATTTAAAGGATGCAAATAAAATGTAGAATCAGAGCAGTGCAGGGTTTGGGTTTCCTTACCCGTAAAGGGTGATAAATAACAGGCTACCTCATGAAGTTGTTGTGAGGATCAAATGATTTCATACATACACAGTGCTTATCAGTGTGCCCGGCACATAGTAAGTGCTCGGGAAATGGTGGCTGCCTTTGGGACAGGACAAGGTGCATTTTGTTTTATGTTCACTAGTCAAGTGAAGAGGCTGTTAGCACTTAACTGGGAAATGCAATGATCTGTAAAAGGCCTGTGGCCATTCTGAGGTTTATGATGGGATGATGTGTACAAGGTGCCTAGAATTACAATGTGTTGTGTCAAAGGATGACTGAGCTGCAAGGTTCTTTCACGTTATTTAGTGATATCATTTACAGATGAAATGGAGGCCCACGAATATAGATGAGGGACTCAAGATTTTCAAGACCAGGATCTTGCCTATTCTGTAAGGGCACCACACCCAACAGCTGGCCAATGTCATGAGCATGAGCCAGAGGTAGTGGTGGGGAGGACATGCTGTCCCTGACATCGCCCCATCTCTAGGCCGAAAAAGGGGAGAGATGCTGTAGGCTAGGGAGTCAGGTTCTCTGGGGCAGTGATTCCCAATTTTTTTTTTTTTTTGAGAATGAGGAATATTTTTCAACATCAATGCATTTCATAGACCTGCCCCCTTCCAGTATGCCATAGAAGTTATAGATTCAATAGCTACTGTGCTAATGTTAGAGAATATCAGCAATTTACAATGGAGATGTACATGCATTTGAAAAGTGGTTGTACCTATATTATTTGTTCAGACTTCAAATAATGATTGGATAGCATTTAGATTCATGAACACCTTGCAATACCTCCACCACCTTAGCAGATGAGTGCCACATCCATTACCATGGCAGGGGAAGGGGGGTGGTCGGTTTCCTTTATTTTCTGAAAGTTGCAAAAGGAGGGAACTAATGTAGGGGTAATGTAGCAAAAACAGAGAGGAGCGGCAGCCTAAAACATTCTGGTCCTTTCTCCAAAATGGCCCCAGGCTAAGCTCTCAGCTTCAAGGAACAGAGGTTTGAGTAGAAAAACACAAAACAAAACCACACAAACAAAGCTCTTCCTTGTTCTTTCATATAAATGTAATGGTAACTGATACCCAGTTAGGAATGTTGGCCCCAACAGTCTGAGAGCCAGAGTATTTGGAGGCAGTTCTGGTTCATTAACTGCAGTGAAAAACACAGAGTGCCAGTCAGAGCTGGAGCTGCGGCAGCCGGACTTGTGTGTTTTCTGATATTAGATAATATTTACACGACAGGAATAGATTCAAGTTGTAAAATTTCGACTCCATTTTGCCCATCCCCAGGCAGAGCTGGGAAATGTGGGAAGAGAGAAGAGTTTCTGGGAGATGGCTCTGGAGGGCACGGACCTCTGAAGGGCACCCGCCCCCTGGGGCCGGTTTGGGTGGTCTGGTCAGTGAGAAGGGTGTCAGTGGAGGGAGCGCTCCGCTCCCCCTGCTTCCCACAGAGTCCTGAGAGCAGACGGTGGGAGGGGCTTCTGGTGGGAGCAGCATGAAAAGCTGGTGGTTCCTCTCCACAAAACAAGCAGAGAACTGGAAAAGATGTTAAAAACAGCCACTTCAAAGCAATGTGAACTGACCAACAAATTGAGGAGGTTTTATTCTTTAAAACGACTGCGGAGCTTTGGGTAGGATCAGCAGGAGGCTGTGGCCTCCGTGCCAGGAGCTGCTTCCGTGTCCTCCCACCTGCTCAATTGGCCACAACAGTAGTTTCAAAAGTCGTGGGGCTGACCATGAAAATGAGCAACTTTGCTGCCAAAATGGGCAGACTCGACTCAATCTGGTGTGTGTGTGTGTGTGTGTGTGTGTGTGTGTGTGTAAATCTGGCTTTGCTGGCTAAGAGCAAAGGGCTCAATTGGGAACGAATGGGACTTTGCTACCCTAAGATTTCCTCCTTGGTTGGAGTGGGTGGTGGACCAGCCAAAAAGGTAATGGGGGAAGTCCTGGAAATGAGAGCGTGCTCCAGGGAGGCTGAGAGAAGTTCTCCACATAGTCCCCACTAACTGGCTGATTATTCGTGCGTGGAGGTGACCCAGGGGAGCCCCGGCAAAACTGCGAACCAAGGAGAACGGAGGTCTGGCTGCAACTCTCAATGTGTTCTCCAGCCCCCACATGGATCTGCTGGCAGTGAGACCGAGACCTGGGCCAGGTGACTCCCAGTCTAGTGCCCCTGTGTTGGAGACGCTGGAGAATCTGGAGACAATGAAGTGCTGGTACTAGCTGTCCGTTTCGCTACGTGCTGTCTTGGGTGTTTCATGGTGGTGATGTGGAGGCAGTGTGGCATGGTAGAAAGAGTGTGGGTTAGGATTAGACAGAATGGCGTTTTAATCCCAGCTCTATTACTTACTGTTTCTGTGAATTTGGGTGAGTTGTGCAACATTATTGCTCTTATTCAATCATTAAAAAAGTCTGGTGAAGTAGACGTTATTACTGTCCCTATGTCCTAGGATGCAATGATGTGAAGAGCTTTTTAATCTGTAAACTAGGTTTTTTTTTTTTGGGGGGGGGGGGTGAAGTTTGTATACTATAGTGGTTATAATGTACCTACCACGTGGTAGTTGTTCAATAAATACTTTTTTGTTGTTGTTGTTATTGTTGAAGATGCAGAAGAAGAATTATGGTCAGGTGGATAAACCCAGAGAGCTTATCCCCCCAGATGGTCAGCAAGAAAATCAAGAGATACTGGTCTTAATGGTTATGGCCCCTGACTGGTTTTCTATCACTGCCAGAATAAATGACCACAGTGGCTTAAAACAACACAAATTTGCCAGGCTGGTGTGTTCAGTGGTTGAGCATTGACCTATGAACCAGGAGGTCATGGTTCGATTCCCAGTCAGGGCACATGTCCGGGTTGCAGCTCAATCCCCAGTGTGGGGTGCACAGGAGGGAGCTGATCAATGATTCTCTCTCATCATTGATGTTTCTCTCTCTCTCCCTTTTCCTTCCTCTCTGAAATCAATAAAAAACAAACAAACAAAAACAGTTGTATATTACTATGCAATTTTGTAGTTCAGGATTCTAGGCACAGTGTGGCTCACCTGGGTCCTCTGCTTAGAGCTTCATGCAGCTGAAACAGGGGTGGGCAAGGCTGGGCTTTCTGGAAACTGTAGGTATGGGCCCACTTCTAGGCTCATGCGGTTGTTGGCTAAATTAAATTCCTGGCAGTTGTAGGACTGAGGTCCCTGTGTCCTTGAAGGCTGTCAGTCAGAGGCCTGTCTTTATTAGAGATCCTTGCTGGGGTCTGCTTGAATTCCTTCTCAGATTCTCCATATGACTCCCTCTAGTAACAGGGGATTGAGTCTCTCATGCTTAGAATTTCTCCAGCTTCTCCTGCTGCATCTCTCTGACCACATTAGGCCTGCATGCATAATCCAGGCTAGTCTCCACACTCTACAGTCTGCTATGTTAATCATATCTGCGAAGTCCCCCATTCACAGAGTCTGGGGATTAGGGCAGGGTCTTCACTGGAGGAAGTGCACTGTGCCACTCAGGGCCTCTCAGCGGGGAGCAGGCATAGGCAAACAGGAAGGCACTTTCATATGAAACCAGGAGCAACCAGACATTAGGAAACATGACTGTGTGTAGATTTGGATTATTGAGGCTCTCTAGGGGCCCTCTGTTGTTGTTTTGTCCACCCAACTCCCCTTTCTTGGGGGGAAAAAGCTCCTTTTTCATTCTCTGTGGTTTTTATGGCGCTGCCAATCACAGGATTCTATCCATTTGACCACGGATAGAACATGATCCACAATGGGCCAATTAGACCATCTCTTTCCCAGGAATTGACTCTTAAGAGGAGACACCCAGACACTGGAATTGAATAGAGAGGGGTCTTGGAGCATCAGGGTTGAAAGCTCATTGGAGCAGCCTTCATTCAGTCCTTCCTGAGACCACAATCATCATCAACACTGGGACCCTCCCCATACATCCCTTTTCTGGCTCAAGTTACTCAGAGATGGTATCTGTTGCTTACACCAACGAATCTTAACTCTTATATTGTCCCTCCATATCATGGCCCCCACCACCATCACATAAAAGAACATTTATTTAGGTCTCCTTGGTCAGAACTATGCTGGGAACGTATTGCTAACAGTTTCTAATCTCTGTATTGGAGCTTCTTACCTTGAGCCGTGCCTTTTTAACACTTCCTTCATTAACCCTGATGAAACTGGAACAGACAAACAGAAAAGAATTTAATACGGTGTAATACCTCAGAAATCCTGTTACATTAAAGGTATCCGCCAGGCAAACAGAAATCACTACTTCTTTTAACGTTTTATTACCTACCACATATAATTTACAACCACACAATATAATTCTCATTCAGGATGATGGTTTGAATCATAAAATTGCAAATATGAAATGTGCTATTTATTTCAGAGGGAAAGTAAGCAATACAACCAGTCTTCTTGTTTATTTTTATGATTCAGTGCTTTAAGGGGTAAGTCTACATTACACAGCACATTCACAGAACACCTCATCCCCTGACGGCGCTGGGGTCAATGAGGTGTTATAGTGCATAAGAATTGAGATTCAAATCGCCTACAAGTCATGAACAGTTGTACTTCTCGCATGATGAGTGAAGAAGTGTTCTGAGTGACTCACATTTATATGAAGGAGGAATGAAGGCGGCCACTGCTCCTCTTGCCTTGGGTCGGACCATGATTCTTGAAGGCAGGAGGGTTTGGGATCTGTTCTAATTACTTTAAAAGCAGTGACTCTGGGTGGGCAGGAAAAGTGGCCCTTGCTTGGTGCTTTGATGTGAAGAATTCAATATTGTTTGATCCTTTCTGGAGAGTTACAGCAAATTAAGTTCCACCCACCTTCTCACAAGGTCAGACAGCCATTGCTCAAGTTTCTGCTCCATGAAGATTAGTATGCAACGAGTCTGCCCGCTGAAGTATCTTCCAGACCCCTCACTGCCAGTATGTCTCTTCAGACCCCAGAAGCCCGGTTTCTCTAAAGAAGAAATTTGGAGAAACAGTTTACTCCCTCAGTCTAATTTCTCTTTCAGTTGGGAGAACAATCTCTCAAAGACAATTCAGTCCAATAATAATAGTAATACAGACACCATACCACCTCCTGTATTTATATCACAGTGCCTTTCCAGAGGGACGGGACACTTTGAAGGTCTTCTCTCATTCCAGAAGCCGAGGCATGATTGCTCCCTCTTGAACTCCCACGAGGCTGAGTGAGATTAACCTGAAAGGATTTGATCTTCACAAAATCATCCTCAGACACTGTGATCTGCTCTGAGCTCATAAATGGACTTTTTGATGCTACATTCTATTGAGAGTTTTTCTTTTTACTTTCCTCCCTCCCTTCTCTTTTTATAAAGGCTTTATTTTTTTTTAGAGCAGTCTTAGGCTCACAGCTAAATTGAAAGGAAGGTACAGAAAATTCCTATATGCCTCCTGCCCCCACACATGCATAGACTCCCCCATCAGCAACAACCCCCACCAGTGGTACATTTGTTACAGTTGATGAACCTACATTGACACATCCCATCACCCTGGGTCCTTGGTTTACCTTAGGGTTCACTCCTGGTGTAGTACATTCTATAGATTTGGACAAATTATAGTGTCCTAGAGCGTGTTTTCACTGTCTAAGAAATCATCTGTGCTCTGCCTACTCATTGCTCCCCTCCCACCCAGCCCCTGGTCTTCTTACTGTCTTCATAGTTTTTCCTTTTCTAGAATGTCATGTAGTCGGAATCATGTAGTATGTAGCCTTTTCAGATTGGCTCATTTCACTTAGGAATATGCGTTTAGTATTCTTCCATGTCTTTTTGTGGCTTAATAGCTAATTTCTTTTTAGTGCAGAGTAAAAATCCGTTGTTTGCATGAACCACTGTTTGTTTATCCATTCACCTACTGAAGGATATCTTGCTTGTTTTCAAGTTTTGGAAGTTATGAATAAAACTTCTAGAAATACCTATGTGCAGGATTTTGTGTGGACATAAATTTTCAACTTCTTTGGTTCAATACCAAAGAATGCAATTGCTGGTTCATATGGTGAGAATATATTTAGTTTTGAAAGAAACTGCCAGACTGTCTTCCAAAGTGGCTGTCCACTTTTGCATGTCTACCAGCAACGAATGAGAATTCCTTCTCACCAGCATTTGGTGTTTTCTTTCAGTGATCAGGATTTCGGCATGCTAATAGGTGTGTAGTGGTATCTCGTGTTTTTTATTATTGTTGTTGTTAATCCTCACCTGAGGATATTTTTTTTCCATTGATTTTTAGAGAGAGTAGGAGGGAGGGAGGGTGCACAGAGGGAGGGGGAAACATAGATGTGAGGGAGACACATCGATTGGTTGCCACCCACACACTCCCAACCTGGGCCGGGGATCAAACCTGCAACCCAGGTAAAAGCCCTTGACAGAGAATTGAACCCTTGACCCTTCAGTGCAAGGGCTGATGCTCTAACCACTTAGCAACACCAGCCAGGGTGGGGATCTTATTTTAATTTGCATTTCCCTGATGTCATATGATGTGGAGCATCCCTTCCTTACTTCTTTCCTCCTCTCCTTTTTCCCTCCCTCCCTTTCTTTTCTTCTTATAGTAAGATTGAGCAGTTAGGATAATGTACTTACAATTATCTACCAGGCATTTCTTTTCAAGTTTTTAAAAATGTAGTGGTACTTTTTCAGTCTGGGGGGCTCTCAACAGTCCTCTGGTCTCGCATAGAATATTGGCGGCTTGGGCAGTGACTCCTAAGTGCCCTGGATGTATTGTTTTTCCCTGCAGTGAGTAGGCCAGCACTCCATTCCTTTAACACAAATGCATTGTTATTGACTAGTTTTGAAGAGAAATTTATTTTCCTTTGCCCTCGTAAACCACAACTTCAACACCTCCGCCTCCTCCTCTTCATAATAGTCACAGTAGGATGTTCAATTATAGCTAAAAGCCCTAGATTTAAGTGACAGATTAAGAGGCTTGGCAGGTTGCTACTATAATGTTCATTTCACATGTTGGTTTATTTTGGGCTCCAGGTAAGCCTTTTTACAACATGCTGTTTGTGATGCATCCAATGGCTGTCCAGCCCTCGCTACTGGGTGCACACCTTTGGGAGAGGTCAACTGGAGGGCGCCTATCTGCAGGGCACAGTCCTCAGCCAGGCATCTTTGATCCCCACCCCCGACAATCTCACCAAGTGTCTCGAGAGCAGGAAGAGCCCCTAGATGCCACCTCTCCTGGCCCAGCCACCAGCTCCTGGAACAGAGCCTGGCACACAGTGGGTGCTCCATGAAGTCTGCAGGATAAAATAATAAAGTGCTCCAAACCAGTGAGCCTTAAGTCTCTACATTTGCTTCAGATGGAGACAAGGGGAGAGCTACAAAGGCCACCCACTACTCTCGAAATTACAGAAGAAGAAAACGCATTCTCCCCCCTCCCACTCCATTTTGGTTTCATTTGGCTTCCAAAGGTATATTTTTGCTCCCATACATCCTGCTCCCTTCCTGTTCTCCAAGGACCCTTCCCACGCACCTTTGACCTCCCTGGGCCCTCACAGGAATCTGCCATCGGCTGCTTACCTCATCAGGTGGAACCTTCTCTTATTGAGGCCAAGGCTTTCCAGGGAACTTTGCACTTCAATAAGAATGAAAAACTTCTAGATTCCAAAGAATGGTGGCATTTCAGACATTCCTTTCAGGTAGAAGAGGAGCTGTCTAGAGGTTTATTCTGCTTGTTCTCAAAGCCTACTCTCGTCTTCCTGCATGAGTAAGGCTGCTGTCTCAGGCAGGTTGGAGCTTCCTTGTAGAAGCATTGGGCAGGGATGGCGAGGGAGTCGGGTGCTGCTGCTTCAGATGGGACTCAGCTCCTGTCCCACCTCAGATGCTGGGCTGAGGGCACCGAGCATCTTCCTGGTTGCACCTCTGCCTCCTGCTCCTGCTCGCCAGATCTGTCACAGCCACAGGGCCCCCGATCAGAGCGCTCAGCACGGGTGTGGCTGTCCAGAGCCCTCTCAGGCTGGTACCTTCGTCAGGGGCCTTCTCTCATGCTGGAGCTGGACCTCATTCTTGCCCGACCAGGGCATGTCTTAGGTGCTCCCGGGGTGCTCTGACTTCCCGTCGCTGTATTCAAAGTTTCTACGTGTCTTCTTCTCCCAGTGGCTGTAAGTTCCTCAAGGGCAGCTTTCTCATATTATATCTCTAGTGTCTAGTACAGTGCCCAGCCCATTTTAAATATGGGTGGAAATTATTGACAGAGAGAGAGAGAGGAGAGAAAGAGAAAGAGAGGGTGTGGGTGTGGGGGGGGAGGAAGCAGAGGAAGGGGACAAGGAGGAGAAGCTTCTAGTCTAGTAGCTCTAAGGGAAAACTAATGGTGAACACATCCCCATGGATTTGAGTTTCCATCCGGAGAGCTGGTGAGTGCTGAATTCTCTTACAGAGCCTTGGAACCCTGTGTAAAAGCTGTGATGGCACCTAGTCTATTTCCTTGATCTCTTATTGTTAGTAACTGCTCCAATCTTAAGCTCCATTTTGAAGGTGAATACTGTTAGTCCTTTACATTTAGCCTTTATCTGTAATCAGTTGGTGTCTGGTAATTGCAAATTATTTGAACAAGAAGCAAATTGTATAGCAAGAATCTGAAAAGGTCAGAGGAGTTGTGTCTAGGAATCACAGCTAGAATTTTGAAGAACCTTCACTTGAAGCATTAATTTTAGACCATCTCTAGGCCCCATTCAATTAGACTGGAAGTGTATCTGGTATGCAGTCCTGTGTCCTTCTGCAATGAGCAGCCTGGGGCAGAGCTTTCTGCCATGAGTGCTGGGTGTGTGTGTGTGTGTGTGTGTGTGTGTGTGTGTGTGTGAATGTGCCTGTGTGTAAACAGGATTCAGCCAGAGCCAAAGTGGTTGAACAGCCATGTGCTTGTCAGGTCCAGGTGTATTCTGAGTGGTCAGTGCCCAGGCTGTGCTAATTATTAAACATAATGTTCTTCTTCAAAGCAGTGATGCTCCAACGTCAGCATTTGCAGATGGGGATGTGGGAGAACTACAAATGTCACCCATTCTTCCTGAAGAAAACAATCCTCTCTTCTCCTTCTCCTCATCCTCCTCTTCCTCCTCTTTCTTCATCATCATCATCATCTTCTTCTCTCTCTCCCCCTTCCCCTCTCTCTTTCCTATCCTCCTTCAGCCACAAAGCATATATTAAAGTTTAGGCAAGTTTCAAACCAAAATATTACATTTTTTAGATCTTGCATTTTAGGCTAGTCTTGAGGTTTAGCTTAAACCTAATTAATCTATAATAATAAAAGCATAATATGCAAATCGACTGAATAGCCGAACAGCAGAACGACTGTCCGGATGACTGTCTGGACGACCTTCCAGACGAAGCCGGGGCTGCGAGGGCCGAGGCAGCTGGGGCTGCGAAGTCCTACCCTTGCACAAATTTTGTGCATCAGGCCTCTAGTATAGGAATAATGCTAATGAAGTTAGAGAGGTGACGGCACCCATCCTTCACCCCTCCATTCATGTTCCAGGTAATTATTTCCCCATTCTGGGGAGGAGTCTTTCTGGAAGAGGGAATTCCTGATGGAGGGAATATTTTCATGTGTCAGAAGTTTCCCCAGAAGAAAAGGAGGCCACCAACCAGGAGACCTTTGGGATGCGAATGTCTTCGTGTCCCTTAACCCCCTTCCACATGTGTAAGAGGTGAGATGCGGAGAAGATGCCAGAGAGATGAATGTGAACAGCGGAGGCTTCCCTCCACACACCCACATTTCAAGTTCCCCTTCTGCACTTGGGATTTTCTGGGGAGGACAGGACAGTGGCGCCTGAGGCTCTCAGGACCTCCCGCCTTAGCTTCTCCCCCAGGAGCAGAGAAGGGACCCGTGGCACGCAGCCTTTCCTCACCCTCCTCTGCTCTTCAGCTGGCCAAGGAGTATTCCATAATTTTTGTCTCTTCAGGTTTTCCTGGGGTCCTATCAGTTCTACTGAGTAATCATAGTGTTGGTCTTGCCTGGCAGGGCCCCAGGGGAAAGACCCCACTCACAGCCTCCAGCTCCACAGCCCAGCCTGCTGAGAAGCCCATCGGCCAGGGCAGTGCTTGTATCTGTCACTTTGGTCCAGATGTCCCTCCACCTTGATGCCCACGTTTCCCAGGCTCAGAGTCAGAGACAAGCTTCTCCAAAGGCGGGGTGAGGCTCCCCCAGGCCCTCTCTCCTGTTCTGATCAGAGGGCTGAGCACACAAACTCAGCAACTGCTAGGAGCTCCCAGGTACCCCAGTGCCTTTTCCAAGGCGGCCTTTCCTCTCTCTCCTTTTGTTTCTGCCGCCTTCATTTTTCTCTTTCCTTCTCTGCCATTCTTTGCCTCCACCTTCACTTCTCTCTTTTATTTTTATATTCTTACCTTTTGTCCATTCTATTTCTCTGAACTCTTTCTTCCCTTCAGAATCAGCTCCTTCCCTGGGTCACGCCACCTCCTTCAGCCCTGATAGCACCTCCTGGCCATGCCCCACCCTCCACATTCCAAATGCTGCTGGGCTTCCTGGCCCATCCCCCTATCCCTGCCTTGCACATGGCGAGACTGGTTTTGTTTGCCTTTGTTTCCCTAGTGCAGGTCTTCTTCCCATCCTGGCTGTAAGCTCTTTAGAGGCAAGTAATACACCCTCATTTTTTTGGATCCCCTCAGAGCCTCGAAGGTGCTTTAAAAAAATACTTGTCTGTTGTCCAGTTGATGCAGACACTGAATTAGCAAACCTCAGGTCAGTCTAGCTTCCTACAGGGCTAACGCCAAGGCCAAGGTGAGCACAGAGACTCTGAGCTGCGTTGTCTTCTCTGGTAGGTCCATGGGGAGGATTAGGATGGGGGCCTGAAAGCTTAGGCTTTGGAGCCAGAGAATTGAGGGATCCAATCCTAGCTCTATCACCAACCAGCTGGGGGACCTTGGGCAAGTGATCCTCTCTCCCTGAGTCTCATTTTCCTCATCAAGATGGGACAGCAGCCTCCTGGTTGCTGTGAAGATTAGAGGAATGATGTTCCAGCATGTCATTGCTTGCTGCTTTCTTCTCTCTCCTCCAGCCCCTGTTTTATGAAGACGGAGGACACAGGTGCCAGGCTCTGGGGCAGCATTCCCCAAGTCCGGTCAGAATAAACTGCGAGGGAGCACATGATCCAGGAAACCCAGGTCCAGCTGGCTGGGCTGCTCACAGCAAGCCTAGGGCGGTGGGAAAGTTATTCTGGCACCTCAGGCCTAAACGAACAACTGCTCTTGCTCAGACTCCAAGTCTGCTCCCTCTTGCCAGCTTCCCTGGGCTGGTGCTGACAGCGTGGGGTCTGGGAGAGTGCAGACCACACGATGCCTCTGTGACAGGGAGTGGCTGGCAGACAGACTGCCCTCCGCGAGAGGGCCCTCTACTATAGGATGGCTTTGGCCTAACCTGGCTAGAAGGGCCAAGCGCTCCTTACCAGATGCTGCACAAGACCTTCCTTTAGTTATCAGTTGGCTGAGGCTGCAGAGCCCCTGGAGTGCAGACAGTGCTGGGTCTCAGACGCGCCTGGCTGGGACGGGCCTCCAGGCGCCAGGTTATAGTCCATCCCCCCCACCTGCCCTGGTGGTTCTAGAGTGTGGTGGTTAAGAGCAGGCTGTTTGGAGCCACACAGACATGGGTTCAATTCCTTGCTGACCAGCCCTGTGACCATGACCAGTAACTCAAATCTCTTTGAACCTCAGTTTCCCCATCTATAAAAACGGGGATGATAAACCCAAACTCATGGGCTGGTCATGAAGGTAACATGAATAACATGTGCCAAGCTTATGGTAGAAGTCACAGAGAAGGCCCTCAACAAAATGTCCAGCCCTGGAGGCACTACGTCCCATGGTCTATCGCCTGGAGGAGAACGTGGGGGAATGGGAGAGCGTCACAAATACACAAACGCTGGCGTGTGGAACCAAAGCTAAGAACACTCCCTCTGGGCTGCCTGATTCTGAGCCCGAGATTGATCGTCTGCCATCTGAAATCCCTGAAGGGGCCGTGGGGGACACCACAAGCCAGTGCACACAAGAGACTAGGTATCAGGGCAGTTTGTTTGAGAGACCGAGTTCTCCCACCACGGGGTTTTCACGTGCGTGAGACGTGAAGTGTAGCATGCACTGACATCATTTTAATAAGGTTCAGGTATTTCTTTGAGACACTCCAGAGCCTTCCACTGAAATCGTTTTGCTGTCAAAATCTGACATTATAGCGACATTGCAGGAGAGACTCCTTGGGAAATCACTGCTCATTTCCTTTCAGGCAGTCCGTTTACCTGCAGAAGCTGGACTCCTCTGCTCTACTCGGCAGCACCTAACGATTGACATGGTCCCGTAAGTCAATTTTGCAGCTGAGTGGACTGAGGTCCCAGAAAGCCAAAGGCCTGAAGTGGAAAATATCGACCAGGTGACTCATTAAGGCTTGAGTCTAGGACTTGAGCCCCGAGGAGCAGCGTGTGCATTGCTGATCTTATTGGACGTTAGGAGGGCTGGCTGTACTGTGGCTTCACTTTAGGCCAGTGTGAGAACGGAAGAAGAGTGCCTGGAAATATTTTTCACTGCTGATTTTTCAAGTTTTTAAATGCATTTATTCTCCTACCTAGCTCACTTTGATTCTTCATTCTTTTCTCACCGTCAGCCTCTGGTGCTGAAACTCTTCTCTTCTACTCTGTTCCATTCCAGGTGCATGAAGACATGCTCCCTTCTCTCCCATCCCAATTCAACAAGAGTCATGCCTTTGGTTTCCCTGAGAAGATCGAGACTCACTGGAATGACCTCTGGTCATCTGCCCTCCACTCCAATATAACTCTGGTTTGCCACCTCTCTCCATGTTACTACCATTTTCAGAAGATGAGGTGGACATTCATTCACGTCAACAGAACCAGCCTCTGATGCTATCCTTTTCGCCTGGACCCTGGATTTTCTCCATTCCCTTTCTCTCCACTGGTTCCTTTCAGGCTTTCAGACATGCACTCAAGCCAACTTCTACTTCTTTTCACTGGTGAGCTTCTTAACCAATCATCCACATCTGTCGCCACCGCTTTCTCACCACTGGGGCTACCTCTCCTGGATTTTACTCAAATGCACCCCTGAAGGTCAGAGGTGTCCCTACAGTGGTCCAGCTGCTTTGTGCTCATCACTCTGTGCTCTGGAATGTAGATGCTCTCACAACACATCTTCCTTGAAACTCTTTCCTCCGTGGGCCTCTGAGCTCTTGTCACACTTGTGACCTGTTTTGTCTTTCATTCCCTTGTAGTGTCTTTCACTTTTCACCCTGGAGCCACACAATTGTTAGGGCTCAATATATTATTAGTAGAGGCTGGGTGCACAAATTCGTGCGTGGGGTTAAGGGGTGGGGGGAGGGACCTCAGGCGGTTGGCTGCTGGCCCCAAAGAGGGAACCAGCCCTCAGCCCCCCTGGGAAAGGGGCTGCATCTACCACCACCCACACCCAGTTCCCTGTCCCAGCCCAGGGCCCGAAGGTCCATGTGGGGTTGAGAGAGGAGGTGACACAGAAGGAATGGATGCCGGACACCAACACCACTGTTGGCGCCCTGCCACTGTGCGGTTCCCTGCCTCCCCCCCTCCTCCTTCCCATGCCTCCATGTCGCCATTGCAATGGGCAGGCAGCCCCCGGGGAAGGGAGAGGATGGGAGTGAGACAAACCTTTGTGTCAGGGGCTGACTTTCAATAGATCCAAGCGAGGGAACTGCTCTGCTACGTATGAAACCCTGACCCAGAAGCAAGTCTCTACGAATGGTTTAGCACCAGGTGCCAGTGGGTGCTGGCCGGCCAGGGGGAGGTTGGCTGTGGGAGCGCACTGACCACTAGGGGGCAGCTCCTGCCTTGAGTGTCTGCCCTCTGGTGGTCAGTGCATGTCATAGTGACTAGTCGACTGGTCATTCCGGTCGTTTGGTCGTAATGGCTGCTTAGGCTTTTATATATATAGACTAGTGATCTGGTGCACAAAATTCATGCATGGGGGGTGGTGGTGTCCCGCAGCTCGGCCTGCACCCTCTCCAATCTGGGACATCCCTCTTGCAATCCGGGACTGCTGGCTCCTAACTGCTCACCTGCCTGCCTGCCTGATCACCCCTAACCACTCTGCCTGCCAGCCTTCTTGCCCCCAACTGTCCCCACACCAGCCTGCTCACCCCCAACTGCACACCCCTGCTGGCCTAATCGCCCCCAACTGCCCTCCCTGCTGGCCTGATCACCCACAACTTCCCTCCCCTCCTGGCCTGATCATCCCTAACTACCTCTGCCTCAGCTCCACCACCATGGCTTTGTCCGGAAGGATGTCTGGAAGGTCTCCCAGTCTAATTAGCATATTACCCTTTTATTAATATAGATAGAGGCCTGGTGCCTGGGTGGGGGCTGGCTGGTCTGCCATGAAGGGGGTCCCAGATCAGGGTGGGGGGCCCCTTGGGGGGCAGGGCCGGCCTGGGCAAAGGGCCTGGGGTGGTTTGCAGGCAAGCCATGCCCCCATCGGGGTGGGGTTCCCACTGGGGGGCGTAGCCAGCCTGGGTGAGGGGCTGAGGGCCATTTGCAGGCTGGCCACGCACCCACGGGGTGAAGGTCCCTGCAGGGGGTGTGGCCGGTCTGGGCAAGGGCCTGAGAGCCGTTTTTAGGCTGGCCACACCCACTTCAGGGTGGGGGTCTCTGCTGGGGGCAAGGCCAGCCTGGGCGAGGGGCTGATGGCCGTTTGCAGGCTGGCCATGCCCCCATTGTGGTGAGGGTCCCTGCAGGGGTCATGGCCAGCCTGGGCGAGGGGCTGAGGGCCGTTTTCAGGCTGGCCACACCTCCATTGGGGTGGGGGTCCCTGCTGGAAGGCATGGCCGGCCTGGGCAAGGGGCTGAGGGCTGCTTGAGGGTGGTTTGCAGGGCGGCCAAGCCCCGGCTTTGCCCGGAAGGTCTCCCGGTCTAATTAGCATATTACTCTTTTATTAGTATTGATCATATTTCTTATTCTTCCTCTGAAAACTCACTAACTCTCAAACTCTCATTAAAACTCATGTCTCCAAGCTCTATTGGCAGGGTGACCCTCAAAGCTGTGTCTCTAGTGTTGACTTAATTTCTAAGTTCTTGACTTACATCTCAAACAACTCCAAGAAACTTTTTACCTGGGTAGGCTTTCAACACCTCACCAGGGATGTGGCCAAAGCTGGATGCCTTCTCTGTATTTATCCAAAGCACAATTATCATGGTGAAGTGAGTATGCACTGAAGTCAGCCTGTTTATGTTTAAAGCTGCCTCTGCATCCCCTTGCCCTTACTGTCTGACAGAGGGCAAATTATTGACCCTCTGTCTGCCTCAGTTTTCCCATCTGTAAAATGAGGATAATAAAAATGACCTCATATGATTGTTATTAAGGTTAATTAAGAAAAATATATATACTATGATTAATTAAGAAAAAATATATAATGTTCTTAGAATAGTGTCTGATAAATGTTACTAAGCATACATTCTCAAAGCTTTTGAGCTCCCTTGGACATATTTCTCTTCTCCCTCCTGTCTTGTGTCTTCATCCCACATTTCCTTTTCCAAGTCCTTCCCTTTTACCTAGGCTCTTGATGCCCCGGGCTGGGATGGTGTGTTTGGCTTTGAACTGGTCTCCTTATACCCAGGCTCTTCTGCTCAATCCAGGCTGTACATTACTGCACGAGTCATGCTCTTTAAGTATCTCTTTTATGTGTCATTCACATATTCACTATTGGTCATAGGAGAAAAATTTCCACAGTCTAAATTCAACCCATTTTGAAGCTGGATCTCGGGTCCGGGTGAGGCCATGTGTCCCTGGATCTGGGTGAGGCTGTGTCCTGGGTCCGGGTGAGGCCACGCACCCCTGGGTCCGGGAGAGGCCACGCGCCCCCGGGTCCGGGTGAGGCCACGTGCCCCTGGGTCCGGGTGAGGCCGTGTGCCCCTGGATCTGGGTGAGGCTGGGTCCCGGGCCCGGGTGAGGTCATGTGCCCCTGGGTCTGGGTGAGGCCGTGTGCCCCTGGATCCAGGTGAGGCCACACGCCCCTGGGTCCAGGTGAGGCCATGTGTCCCTGGATTCGGGTGAGGCTGGGTCCCTGGTCCGGGTGAGGCCTCGTGCACCTAGGTCTGGGTGAGGCCACGCGCCCCTGGGTCTGGGAGAGGCCATGCGCCCCTGGGTCCGGGTGAGGCCACAAGCCCCTGGACCCGAGTGAGGCTGGGTCCCGGGCCGGGGTGAGGCCACATGCCCCTGGGTCTGGGTGAGGCCGTGTGCCCCTGGATCCGGGTGAGGCCACACACCCCTGGGTCCAGGTGAGGCCACGCTCCTCTGGGTCCGGGTGAAGCCAGATCTCGGGTCCGGGTGAGGCCGTGTGCCCCTGGATCTGGGTGAGGCTGGGTCCCGGGCCCGGGTGAGGCCACGCTCCCCTGGGTCTGGGTAAGGCCGTGGGCCCCTGGATCCAGGTGAGGCTGCACGCCCCTGGGTCCGGGTGAGGCCACGCGCCCCTGGATCCGAGTGAAGCTGGATCCCAGGTCCGGGTGAGGCCGTGTGCCCCTGGATCCAAGTGAGGCTGGGTCCTGGGCCCAGGTGAGGCCATGTGCCCCTGGGTCTGGGTGAAGCTGGATCCCGGGTCCGGGTGAGGCCGTGTGCCCCTGGGTCTGGGTGAGGCCTCACGCACCTAGGTCTAGGTGAGGCCACGTGCCCCTGGGTCCGGGGGAGGCCATGGGTCCCTGGGTCCGGGTGAAGCTGGATCCCGGGTCCGGGTGTGGCCGTGTGCCCCTGGATCCGGGTGAGGCTGGGTCCTGGGCCCGGGTGAGGCCACGTGCCCCTGGGTCTGGGTGAAGCTGGATCCCGGGTCTGGGTGAGGACGTGTGTCCCTGGATCCGGGTGAGGCCTCACGCACCTAGGTCCGGGTGAGGCCACGCGCCCCTGGGTCCGGGGGAGGCCACGGGTCCCTGGGTCCGGGTGAAACTGGATCCCGGGTCCGGGTGTGGCTGTGTGCCCCTGGATCCGGGTGAGGCTGGGTCCCGGGCCCGGGTGAGGCCACGTGCCCCTGGGTCTGGGTGAGGCCATGTGCCCCTGGATCCAGGTGAGGCCACACGCCCCTGGGTCCGGGTGAGGCCACGCGCCTCTGGGTCTGGGTGAAGCCGGATCCTGGGTCCGGGTGAGGTCGTGTGCCCCTGGATCCGGGTGAGGCTGGGTCCCGGGCCCGGGTGAGGCCGTGCACCCCTGGGTCTGGGAGAGGCCATGCGCCCCTTGGTCCGGGTGAGGCCATGCGCCCATGGGTCCGGGTGAAGCTGAATCCTGGGTCTGGGCGAGGCCGTGTGCCCCTGGATTCGGGTGAGGCTGGGTCCCAGGTCCGGGTGAGGCCGTGCGCCCCTGGGTCTGGGAGAGGCCACTCGCCCCTTGGTCCGGGTGAAGCTGAATCCTGGGTCCGGGCGAGGCCCTGTGCCCCTGGATCCGGGTGAGGCCACGCGACCCTGGGTCCGGGTGAGGCCACGTGCCCCTGGGTCCGGGTGAAGCTAGATCCTGGGTCTGGGTGAGGCCGTGTGCCCCTGGGTCTGGGTGAGGCCACGTGCCCCTGAGTCTGGGTGAAGCCGTGCCCCTGGGTCCGGCCGAGACCAAACCAGAGGGAGTCGGACCTCCGTTACCACCATTTGTCCACCATCCAGAGCTGAGGGGTCAGTGCCAACATGTACACATAAGGAACTGGTGGACATTGAAATTGGGTCTCAAAAGAACTATTGGTCCAGAAAGAAACTCACTACAGACTGATTCATTTGCCTGTCAGCATAACTATTATTGCTCGTCTCACATTCAGTTCTTATAAGTTTATCTCTAGTGACACATGATCTCGCTCATCTAGGGGAAATGATGAACAACATAGACTGATGAACAAGAACAGAACCAGAAACAAGGAGGCATCGATTGGACTATCGGGACTCAGAGGGAGGATAGGGGAGGGCGGGGGGAGGGGGGAGAGATCAACCAAAGGACTTGTGTGCATGCATATGAGCCTAACCAATGGTTAAGTTCAACAGGGGGTTGGGGCATCCGTGGGGTGGGGTGTGGGATGGGATTGGGGGGATGAGGACAAATATGTGACACCTTAATCAATAAAGAAATTAAAAAAAAATAAATTCAACCCATTTCCCCATCTCATCTCTCAGCTTTCACCCACTCAAAGACTCTGCTCTAGGTGGGCTAAGTGTTCTATAGACACACTGTGTTCATTTCCACTTCACCCTTCAGACCCTCCTCATGTTTGTAGTCTCTTAAAGTTCTTGGTAATTCTCCAACACGCAAATGTCTGCGACACTCACACTCCAAGTCTCTTGTTAATGACCTTAATCATATACAATTATTTGGCAAGGGAAGTCACTGCCTCCCAACAAAAGTGGGAGCTCCTCGGGGGCAGTGACTGGGTCTTGGGTTCCTTTATATCCCCCAGAGCACCGAACACAATGTTTGTTCTCAGTGCAATGTCAATAAATATTTGTTGGCAACTTGGCCAAATAATCAAAACATCAGATTCATCGTTCACTATGAATATTTACAAAGAGGCAAATCCTTGAATTTCCCATGAGATTTAGTCTTTGCTTTCTATACCCACTAAAGGCATGTATGTTATAAAAGGGCTGGACTTGGACAAGGAGTGAATTTGTAAGTTTTAATTTTAACTTAAAATAATTTTAAAAATTTCAATTACAGTTGACATACAATACTATATTAGTTTCAGGTGTATAACATAGTGATTAAACATTTATGCACCTTACAAAGTGATCACCCCGATAAGTCTAGTACCCATCTGACAGATAAGGAATGGGTTTAAAGAAGAATTAGTTGGTAAGGGGAACTGAGATTGATAATATGGGAAGAATTGGCTTATTTTGGGGTTTCTTGGCATTTTAAGGGATTGCTCCTGTGCATCTCATAATTATTCATCTCCTGACTTTCTGTGTCCTCCCTTATATGATGCATATATTAATTAAACACTCCATTTTGTTGGATTCTGGAACCATAGTCTTAAGCTGTGGTTGACTTATTTATTGGTTGACTTAATGATGAATGACCGTTCTAAACCCTTCTTGTCCGGTTTGTGAAAACCAGTTGTCTGTGCCACAGCCATTCTGACTAGATGTGATGTAGGATCGACTGGTGGGGGACGCACAGACCTGGCTGGGCAGTGATGAGCAGAGCCAGCCTTCTGTAGGATGGCCGAGACCACTTCTGCCTGGCTGGACTAGTCCTGCTTCAGAAGCAGAGAGGCACCTGGGTAGGGGAGTGTCAGCTACTTCTTCACTATCCTCCTTACTTGTCAAGCGAGCAGCATTTGAACAGCATGCAAACTGAGCATCTTAAGACTTGTCCTCAAGACCAGAGGCTTCGTTTCCCAGTGACAATCAGCCTTGTTTTAAATCAGTTTTTGTGTCTGCATTTGGCTTTCAAGATTTTTGTGAACTCCATCAGAAATCTCAACATAAATCAAATAAGTGTTACAATTTTTTTGGGGAAAAAAAGTTGCTTTGTTTTCTGACTTGTACCACAAACAGCGGCTCCAATCTGTCATTATGACTGAGAACATGTCACAACAATCTGTTTTCATTCTTTAGGAAAGAAGAACAACATCTTGCTTTCCTCCAGCAACGGCTAATTTGGAAAATTTGCAAGCTGACATGTAACTTGATTAAAATGACCTGGAGCACAAATTCTTTAAAGATGCAACTCAATGCTCACAACCCCAGACCTTCTGTCGTCCAGTTATCTCCTTCACAGCTTGTTTTTCTGCAGGAGGAGGGGAGGTGGGGAGGGAAGAGGGGGAAGAGCTATGTGTAATAATCCACATAGAGATTTAAAGTCATTTTTTATTTTTCCTCTTCAGCCCTGCTGTCACCATGGATTTCCTCCGTAGCCCAGAGGAGAGGAAAAGCAGTGTGACATTTCCAAGGGGACAGTGTGGATTTCATAGTCCTGAGTACAGAGCAGGCACATGATCCAAGTGCAGCATCCTCATTGGAGTTGGGGACTGTTTTGACATGGTGGCCTCACTCCTGTCCATAGTTTTAGAAAACATGTAGGAATCTGTCTCCCAGTTTGAATCAGCTCACTAGGTCTTTGTCAAACCCTGGCTACGCGGAAAGCAATGAAATTTTCTTCTAGGGAAGCCAATGGGTCAAACAAAACAATAGCAGTGTAGCCCATTCCAGGACCGGGAGTCATGGGACTTCACATAATGGAAACTGAGGCAGTGTCAGGAACCAGAGTGTAGGTCTGGTCTATAAATACAGTCATATAAATATCTCATTTTTCTTTATGGCATCTGAAAGTGTGTATTATTGGCCCCTCTGTGAGGGAGGTGCTTGTTAGTGAAGGGGGTGTTAATGTGGGCTGGCATGGGTACCCACAGCTTCATTGTTCACTGAGACAATGTGTAATTACTGGGAGACAATATGTAATTACGCGTTGAGTTGTGTGCTGCAAACTATTACATTGTTGGTGTTCTATCTCAGAGAGGGGAGAGCTAATACGCTGAGACCACATAAATGCAGACACTCATTTGTCAGGGAATGTACAGTAATGAGAATCATTTCTGAATCCCGTTGCCTTGGCAACCTATTCTAAAACGATGTAGATAAAGAACTAGCAACACTTATCAATGAAGTCAGCATGTCTTGGGAAGAGAAGCTGCTGAAAACAAGGCATCGAGCATCAGACCAAACTGACTTTTAAGGGGATGGTTTTGTTCAAAACCGGGTCAAGATGTGAAATGAGGGATCAGGCATTAAGGACATGGCAATCATCAATATCCCACATGACACTCTGGCCAAACACTCAAGCCTGGGGGACGTTAATCAGCTTAGGCTCCAGCTCTTATGCATGGCAGCTCTCTGAATGGGTCATTTTTATGTGGATGGACAATGACTGAGATGCCAGAAGGGCCACCATAGGGTGAGTGAGTGTGGCCCAGCTCCCCTGCTTGGGAGGCGTAGAGCTCCCAGGGTGGCAAGAACATCTGGATACTTCCTCTCTCCTCTGGCTTCTCCTAGCTGATGTAAATACACTATATGATTTGGAAGTGCTGATAGAGTTAACTCCCTTTTAAAAACGAGGAAAAGAAGGTGAGAAAGGTTAAATAACCTGTTTATGTCGTATCTTATAGACAGGTCCGGACCGGGACCAGGACTGGATTTGTTCTCCCAGCCGGATGAAGTGGAATTCCTCAGGACTTGCACATTTGTTCATTTTGACTCAGCACAAGTCCTGACAAGGGCTTACACTCTGGCCCTGGGTTCGAATGCTGCCTGAGCTGTGCACACTGAACTCTGAATCAAGAACACGGCTCCCGGGGGATGGGGTGTGGTGGGGGCTGAGGCAGGCGAGGCTTCCTCAGTGCCCACACCTGGGTCAGGTGCCCCTTCTGGTTTGTGGGGAAACAAGATTGACATACCTATCTGGGCATAACATTTTATTCCGAGAATATCAATAGATTTGGAGACTGCGTTTTGAAAGTTTTTATTTTTATAACAGTAAATCTTGTCCAGATTTTTAAAAACCTATTTTAATTATGCTCTTTTAAATTATATACCATCAAATTCAGGCTGACTATATTCAGACCAAAACAATAACCCAGGCATCTTCCAGATATGGAACTTCAATTACCGTTTACATTAGCTTCAATCTTGAGATTGAAAGAACGAAGGAGCTCTAATTTGCATGCTGTTAAATAAAGGCCATCTATAAAAAACACTCAGAGAAAAAGATGAGAACATGAATTGCCAACAGTGGCATATGTTTAACTCCTGGGCTCTTAAGCCGAGCAAAACTCTTGTAAAAAGCCCCTTTGACCTTGTTAATTACACAGTAGCAGATTGGAGGGGGCTGCTTCTTCCCACTGTATTCCTTTATATGTAACAGTCCCTCCTTCCATCCCGCCCTCTCTCCTTTCTTTCTCCTCTCTTTCCCTCCCCTCCTTCCTTTCTTCCCTATTTATTGAGCTCTTACTATTGATCAAGCACAGCTCTGGGCACTGGGGAGGTTAAGATGGCTGAGGTACAGATTCTGCCCATATGAGGCTCCCCTTTGGGTTGGAAATAGATAGGGTTTTGATGACCATTCTCTCGAGTCTTTTAGGCACAGAGAGAAAAGAAATGGAGTCAAGGTCAGAAAAAGGCCTCAGGGAGCAAGCTGACCTTTCAGAGGTGGGTAGAAATTTACCAATTGGAGAAAGGATTTGTGGGAGGAAAGGGGCTACATGCCCCAAGCTCCTTTGACTCTACGTGGGACCCGTGACAAATCCTCACCAATGGTTAAGGCGAAGTCAAGAGGTAAGCCTGCGTCTTCATTCTGTCTTCCCCATCTGCTCACTTAGAGTCAGAAGATTCCGAGTCCTAGGCAAGGGGAAAGCCATAAAATGCCAGTAACCTGGGCCCTGAGTCACCGCGTGGAAGGGCCCCCACTAACACCTGCATTGCACTGGGAGGTGGTGAGCAAGGAGTCAGCTTTTACTGAGGAAGCCATTGTCCTAACAAACTCACCAGGTGTAACAGGGCAGCATCTTAAGTGTTCAATGAAAAGATTCCTGTCAACTAAACTTTGGAAACACAGAGCTACACAGGTTTCATGACTGCCGGATGGTATAGACTTTTAATACGCTAACGCGTGTTGTGAGTCTCTAAGAGAGATTTAGCATACAGTGTTTTCTGAATGTCTTTTCCAACCGTTAGTGAATATTGTAGAAGTCAGAGAAAAGCGAGTGTACTGTGCAGGCGGGTGTGAGAATCGGGGATGAAGTAGGAAAGGGAGGGGGCCGGGTGAGCTGCTTCCTGATGCCCGGCCCTCACCTCCATGCTCCAGCTTCTCACTTCTCAGATGAGTCTTGTATTGTATTTCTGGCCTTTGCCCCCACAGCTCTGCTTGGATTGTTCTCCACTCATCTATTCTATTCTCCTCTCCCTGCAAATCCCAGCTTTCTCGGTGAATTTTCTTTCTCCTCTAAATCAGAACAAATCGGTTCCCCCTTGGCCTTCCCAGCACATCACTTCCATCTCTGTTCTCACAACACGGGGAGTGGCTCATGCATCTGCCTCCCTCATTAGAAGTAAGTTCTTTGGAGGAAGGTGCCACACATAACTCATTTTTAAAAAACTTTTTATTAAAGCGTAACTTACTTACACAAAAAGTTCACATGGTATGAGTGTCTTCCTCAATGAATTTTCACAAACGTAATACACCTGTTTAACCCACATTCAAAACAGCATAACCAGCTCCCCAGGACCTCCCACTCACGCTCCCTTTCAGTCACTGCCCCAACAAGGTAACCACCTTCCCGGCTTTTACTGCTGCGGGTGAATTACGCCTGCTTTTGTAACTTACTCATAAAATCAGACAGTATGTGCTCCTTTGTCTCTGTTTTCTTGTGAGAGTCACAATGTACGTGTATAGTTGTAGACCTTGCATTTTGCATTCTATTGCAAATAAACCATCATTTATCTATTCTACTAGGTAGTTTCCAGTTTTATGCTATTACAAACAGTACTACTGTGAACCTTCTCTTTCTTTTTTTACTTTTTTAAAAATATATTTTATTGACTTTTTACAGAGAGGAAGAGAGAGGGATAGAGAGTTAGAAACATCGATGAGAGAGAAACATCGATCAGCTGCCTCTTGCACACCCCCTACTGGGGATGTGCCCGCAACCAAGGTACATGCCCCTTGACCGGAATTGAACCTGGGACCCTTGAGTCCGCAGGCTGACGCTCTATCCACTGAGCCAAACCGGTTTCGGCTGAACCTTCTCTTTCATGCCTACTGGTGAACATACACATGCATTTCTGATGGGTATATACATAGGAGTGACATTGCTGGTTCATAGGGTATGACTGTGTCCAGTTTTAGAGGATACTGCAAAATGGTTTCCAAAGTAATTGCACCAATTACATTCCCACTGGCAGTGTCTGAGTACCAGTTGCTTTGCTTCCTCGCCAACACTTGCTAACTTCCTGCTTTTCACTGTTGTCATGTGGTAGTATCCAGTGGCATCACCTTGTAGTTTTAATTAGTGTTTGTTTCCCTTATGACTAAAGAGCACCTTTACTATGTTTATTGCCCATGTGAAGTGTTGTTGAAGTAATTTTTTTATTGGGCTTTCTGTATTTTCTGATTGGTTTATAAGTGTTGTTACTCTGATGTGAACTCATTTTAAAATTTCTCTGCAGCCCTGAGCACGATTGGTTTCCACATTCAGTAAAGTTTTGTTGTGTAAACTAGGACAAAAAGGGCACTATCCGACCTTAAGCATTGAGGTGGGCTTCACCCCTATGTAATGCCCCCTTTCCTCACTGCCACAGCCTCCTCATCATCTAAAGAGGGAGTATTTACAAAGGTAAGCTGGGATGAGGATAAGAAAAATGCTGGAGTCCTGGTGGACCTCATCCTGCTGTCTGTCTGTCTGTCTGTCTGTGGGCAGCTGTTGACTGAACACTCTCACCCAACAGTGATTTTTGGACTGTTCAGCTATTGATACTGCTCCAGTGGTGGGGATGGTCTTCATTCATTCATTCAACAAATATTTACTGAGCACTTCTAGGCACTTGAAATATATTTGTGAATAAAACAAAGATCTCTGTCCTCATCAAGCTTACATTAAAGTGGGGGCAGATGAATGATCAGTGATAAACATAAATTCTTAAATTGTGTGGTATGTTAGAAGGTGATCAGGGCTATGCAAAGAGGGAAAGTAGGCAGGTTAAGATGAATCAGGAGTGTTTGGGGGTCAGTTGGCAATAGGATGAGGTGGTGAGCTTGAGCAGAGGTGGAAGCGGATAAGGCAGGCAGCCATAAGAATATCTGAGGAGCATCCACAGAAGGAAGGGCTGGTGCAAAGGCCCTTGGTGAGAGCGTGTCTGACATGGTCAGGACACAACAAGGATAGGAAGTTGCAGAGGTCATAAGAGTCCAATCCTAGCAGGGCCTAAAGGCAGCCTTAGGGGGGTGCTTTGATTCTGCACGAAATGGGATCATTGGAGAATCTGAGCAGAGGAGTCACATGATCTGACTTCCATTGTATACAGCTCCAGCTGCTGTGTTGGAAATAGACTGAAGGTAGCAAGGATAGCAATATGGCGGCCCAAAGCGAGGTCGATAACGAAAGTGAGAGATGCTGGTGGCTGGGAACAGGGTGGTCGCTGTGGAGGTGGGAAGAAGAGGTGAGATTTTGGATACATGCTGCAGGCCGAACAGGATTTCCTGATAGAGAGCATGTGGGTATGAATGAAGACAGGAGTCAAGAATGGCTTGGCTTCGCTGACACTGTCTGGGTCTGGTCCCTGCTCATGACGACGGCTCCTTTCCCACCAGGCCTGTGTCTTCTCTCAACTCCGTCTGGCATCCAATCCTGTGTCTCGGTCCCAACCCCGTCCAGGTAACCCTCACCCAGTGGTCACTTCTTTTCTTCTTTCCAAGCCGTTGTTATGACACAAACTCTCCAGCTTCCCTCAGAGCTTCACTTTAAGCTCTAAAAGCTTACTCTGAAAGCAAAAAGGTATTTCTCTTCTTTTGCATTCCCACTGAAGCATTCCTAATTCTCCCCACGTCCACGTGAATGCCTCTGACGGATGAAGCAGAGTCACCAAAAATAAGAAAAGCAGAATGATTATTATTTCAACACTAGAAGCCCGTTGCACGAAGTTTTGTGCAAAAGACCTTCCTTCACCTGGCTGCTGGCACCAGTTTTCCGCCAGCACCAGTTTTCCTTTGGCCACCCGCTGATCAGAGCGTCGTTTCCTCTGACCTCCAGCGCTGTTTCCTCTGGCTGCCAGTGCGATCGGCCACCCCGAGTTCCGCCACCGGCGCCTTCTGCTGGTCCCATGAGTCCTCCAGCAGCGCTGGCCATTGGGGCTGGCAGGAGGAACGGGGGGTGGGGACTCGTGAGTCCCCGCCCTCCGCCAGCCCAATCGGCCACCCTGAGTCCTGCCCCCAGCCTCCCAACAGCCCAATTGTGGGCGTATCGGAGTGATGGTAATTTGCATATTACCATTTTATTAGGTAGGATTATTTGTTACTTAGTTTTCGTACTTTTTATATGTTCCTTTCTACTTAGAATTAGGGAAACTTCTGGTGTTAGGGCTGAAAGAAAACAAAGAGATTGTGCAATCACGGGCTTGCCTTTAATGAGAAAAACTGAGGCCAGAGCAGGTAAACTGAGGCCTGAGTAGGTAAACTGAGGCTCAGGAGGATAAATCTGAGATGCAGAGAGTTAAACCATTCTATGGGTCAGTTTGTTTAGTGACTGGACTGCAGCTTTGCCACCATCAGAGAAATGATCCTCCCATGATAACTCTCAAAAAGAAGACAATGGGCCCCAAGTGGAGTCGCTTAGGATAAGCCCCATGTCACCAAATAGAGACTCAACTTAATTACAGTTTCAGAAATAGAGTTTTAAGCCAGTCAATCAGGAATTGCCTGATCAGTACTAGTTAGGTCATCGCCTCATGGGCCCTGCCGTCCCCTAAGGAAGTACCTTTGCAATAACCATCCTGCTTTTTTTGCCTCGGATAAACTTCCCTATTCCCGCTCCCTTCTGCCTCTAAAAGCCTTTCATTTTGTAACAGTTCCTCGGAGCTCCTTTCTATATGCTCGTTTGGAAGCTACCTGATTTGAATCCATTTCTTTTCTCAAATAAATTCTTAAAATTTTTCATATGCCTCAATGTATCTTTTAACACAACAGACCCGGGGTTACCTAGACTGCGAAGTTTCTGAGCCTCTCATCTGGGCTTTCTGCTGCCTTTGGCCTTCTTTCCTCCTCATTATCTGCCTTCAGATAGGCTCTGCGGTCCAGGTCTCCCCGTTTTGGTAGCAGATCTGGTACATGACATAGTCATATTGAAACTAGGTGTATCCCTCAGAGGCCCTCTTTGGGCTCCTCCGGGGTAAGCTGACCTTTTGACAAGGTCCTGGAGGGCTGTGTGCCTTCAGGAAGGGCGGCCAGCTGTCTTTCGCTGGGGCCCTAAGCCCAGCACCATGGCAGGCTCCTTCGAGCCGGCCCACCCTCCCCATGCAGATGTGGCCCCTGTTTGGGGCTATTGAGTGCATTCTCTTGGCCAGCCTTGGGCCTCTCTTACAATAGCAGCAGTGTATGTCCCTGGCTTGGATGGTGCTTGAATTAACTTAAGCACAGGCAGGGCCGCTGGTTGGTGGGATGGGAAGGCTGGGCTGGGGGTGCTGGCCAACGCTGCATAATTTGTGGCTACCTCTCATTGCAGGCATCCGAGCCCAGGCCCTGTTTCCCTGAATCAGTTGGCTGATGTGTCCTTGGAAAGAAGGCAAGACATGGTTGGTTGGCTGCTTGCTGACTGCATTACAAAAGTTTACAAGTGTACACCACAACCAATATTAAAATGTACACACTCATAGGCGTGTACAGCACCCAGAAATGCAGGTGGGGGTGCTGAAGCTCAGAGGAACCAAGCGAGATAGGTTTCAGGCAGTGGGAGGGTGAGAGGCAGAGCTAGAATTCACCTCAGGGTTCCCGTGACCCCACATCCCATCACATCCCATCCTTTTCCCACTGCATTGCCCGTCAAGGCCCTGACAGCTTCGTAGTACGAGGGGAGTTCCATATACATCCCTGCTCCAAGGGAGTCACCAGGCTTGTTCTCCACCCCGGAGGTGTCAGTTACCAGCTCGGCCTGCCCCAGTTGCAGCCCTGGTCTGCAGAGATTCCCTATATCAGATCTACTTACCCTTTTCTGGGCGCTGATGAGCATCGTGGAACCCCCATCTCTAGGCTCAGAGGCAACTTAGCTGGTGAAGTTGCCCCCTGATGCCCCCTTTTTCTGGAGCTGTCCTATTGACAGCTGGCATAATGGGGAAAGTGAGGGATCCGGGGTCAAGCAGCTGCTCTGAGGCCTGTGGTGTGTTGTGCCCTGTGACCCAGGGAACTGCTGCTCTGGGGTCCAGTTTCCTCATCCATGAAACAAGGGGGTGGGGCTGGAGTAATCTATCTGGCTCCACCTGATTGTAAAATTCTGTGCTTCTTTTTATAAAAGTAACCAACCAAACAGAACAATAAAGCCAAGAATACCTCCCCGAACAAAAGTACTCCCAATACCCACATCCAAAGGCATCTGTGACCTGGGCAAGGACATTCATGAACGTGGTTATACGATTCTAAAATGGAGGCTGCTAAAAGTTGGTCAGAAATTTTCAAGCAATGCATTCTGGTAGATTTTAATCCATGAAAGTCCTCTGAGCAATATTTCTAATATATATTTTGTCAAAGATTTGATGCTCTCTGCTTAGGTATTTCTAACAAGCTCTCTCCAAGCACACTTCTTTGAAAATGCATTAGATAACACAGTTCCTTCAATTCCGTATCTCCCTTTCTGTCTTAACGGAAAAAGCCAGTTCACGTTATTAATGACAAGCCATTTTGCAGAGTGCCCGGGTTAATAGAAGAGATAACTGGCAAAATATAAATGTGTAATACTAACGTGCTGAAGATAAAACAGAGGTCTAATGCTGAATGCATAATGTGGAGAACGGGAGACAACGTTCCCAGCTGGTGCAGAATTCCTGCAGCAGCACAGCCAAGCCATTGCCGCCAGCGGGCCCATTTGTTCCCAACTTGCTACATTCTTGCTTTCTTTTTCAACTCAACTATCCCCCTTGAACCCAAGTGCTAGGATTTCAGAGTTGAAACGGTGTTCCTAGAGAATTTTAAGAGCGAGGCGACTGAGGCCCAGCCAGGCGAGGGGACTCACCTAGAACAAACACTGCCCGTTCTCTCAGGTGCCTGTGCAGTCTCCTATTCCAACACTTGGCCAATATTCCAATATTGCAGGTGCCTTCTCCTGTCTTTCCTGCAACAGCCCAGCCCAGGGAGAGGGAGCAGGGATTTAACAAACGGAACTCAGAGCACCGTGGATTCCAGTCCCAGCCTCACCTCTCTATACATCAGTCTCCCCTACTGTAAAATGAGTTCATACAGGTAAAGCCCCGTGCAATCTAGTGAGTGTTCAGAAAGGTTAGCGATTATCCTTAATCATTGTGATTTGTAAGTTCATTTGTTTTCTGTTAGACCATCTATATCGAGAAGCAAAGGACAGGACTGGAAGACCTCTTGACCTCCCACCTGGCTGAAGGATTGTGTCTTTGCTTGGTAGTCCTCAAGTTCAGCATCAGAAGGAATGGGGCAGTTGGCTGCTCTGTGTCCGTTGAAGGTTAAGCGGGAAGGCACTGAAATGGTAGCAGAGGCCACTGGGGTGAGCGATGACTTGAATGTTTGTGTTCTTCCCAAGTCCACATGTTGAAATTTTAACCCCGAAGTGATGGTATTTGGAGGTGGCCCATTAGGGAGGTGCTTAAGCCGTGAGGATGGAGCCCCCATAAATGGGACTTGTGCTCTTAGGCACCTCACGGAGCTCTGTCCCACTGTGCCCTGCGAGTACACAGCGAGAATTCTGAAGTCGGCAATCCAGAAAAGGGCCTTCACCGGACACCAACTTTGTTGGTTTCCTGATCTTGGACTTCCCAGGCTCCAGAACCGTGAGAAATAAACGCCTGTTGTTTATAAGCCACCCAGCCTATGATGTTTTGTTATAGCAGCCTGAACGGACTAAGACAGTGTGGACTTCTTAACCCCAAGAGTGTGGACGCTCCTTCAGTGGCGTATTTGAAGGAGACCCTGGGGCCAGCAGCCGTCTCATGTAAGTGGCAAGGAAGCCAAGAGCCACCTTAAGTGACCTTTGGAATTCTTTCCACGATAAGAAGTCTGGGCCTCCCACTGCAGAGTTTAATGAGTTAGCCTCACGTTATAAATATTGAATGAATTTAATTCTCCAGGACCCAGAAAGAAAAAAAAGAGGGCTTAACCCTGAGGATTATGAGAAAATGAAAAACAGAGTTGGAGCTGGATAAACGGCCTTGAAAACCTGGGGCTTTGAAACTGTTATGCATTTCCAGCTGCATGACCTTGGGCAGGTGACCTCATCTCCCTAAACCTCAGTTTCTGCCTCTGTAAAATGGGGGGAATGTCCTTTCTTCTCTATAGGGCTGTAATGAGGATTGATGAGGCAACACATAAAATGTATTTAACACACTGCCTGGCACATAGTAAGTAATTAAAGCTAATGATTATTGTAATGAATTTTTAAAAAGCTAATGCCTCATTTAATTACAATCCTTAGACAAAAAAAATGTAAAATGCCTCAGCATAAATGTTCAATGAGGAAAAAAATTTTGTCTTTTATTTCTCAATGAACTCCCCCAGCATTTAAACAATAAACATGTGACGAGGGGCAGGCATCCTCTCTCATTTCACAGAGCTCTTTTGAAGAGGTAGTTCCTGAAGCTGTCTCTAGGAGAAAACCCTCTCATGTGTCTAAACAACCCACACTCTTTGGAAAAAAACAAAGAAGGCTGGATTGGTCTGAGTTGATTGCTTTTAGAAATGACAAATTGGCCGAATTCAACTATTTCCTCCTTCTTCTACCAGTCATTTTTTAGTTAGATATAGGCTTATTATGAAATTGGAACTGAGCTTGGTTCTGGATAATTCAATCTCCAGGTATGAACAACCTGGAATGTTTTGTGGAAGACCTTGAAAGACTTCCGGGCAGGAAATGGAAGCCCGAAGAGCCGGAGAGCGGATGAATCCAGGTTTTCAGTGTCTGGTGATTTGTAACACACAGCCACACACGGGATGCTTCCCTACACCCACCCGCTCCCTCACTCAATGAGTTTGAGCCATGCTACTCTGTCTGGAAGCACCACCGGGAAAACCCCCAGGGATAAGAGGGGCCAGCCCCGTCATCCCATAGATGAGGAAGCTGAGATTTAGTGAATTTGCATGACCAGCATCTATTACTCTTTGATATTTGCCTATTGGTTCCAACACAGAGCTCCATTTTCTTCAAGCAAGACCTATGGAGGGGAATTCCAACCATTTCCCAGTTTCCATGTTATTCCCAATAAAACAGAAATGTATCATTACTAAAAGTGTCAGCTCCTTAGATCCGGGTAAACCTATCTGTTTCCCTGGGAGATGGTGGGGAGGAGGCAGGGTATCTGTCCTCAGGGGTTTTGGGGGTTGGTGGTGCCAATGGGCAGAGTAAAGAAGACCCTCACTGCCACCTTGTGGTCACCTGGAGCCACAGAGGGTCATTACTGGGGGCATCCGTCTGTTCAGCTTCTTTAGCTGTTTGCTTGAGATCTTTACCAGGGCATTCAGCATTGCTTCAGTGCAGCTTTTGTGACTATTTTTCATTCCGGTGCATTTCACTTTCTTTAGCCTCAGGAAAGGGAAAGTAGTTGAAAGCTAGCAAAATTCTATATTCTGAAAAAATATTTGCAAGGAAGAAGAGGTCAGGATCCTATGATGAAATGTTTGAAAGCCTTGAAAGATCCTTGTCTCATCTTCTTGTACCATCTCTCCATGTGAGCAGAGATTTATGGAGCAGAAGTCAGGCCTGGAGTTGGTACCTGTCATTGTTATCACCTGGTCAATTGGGGAGGTCAGGACAGATGAAGATTCATTTATTATCTCACTTAGCGTCCTTGTCTGTAGTCCAAAATTGTTCTCACATTACATTTTGATAGTATCAGATTCAATATCATCAGTTGAAATACTCATGATAGTTTTCAGTGCAAAAAATGACTTTCACGGCATGTATTATCAGAAGGATTATAATAAATTAAATGCCTAAACTGGCAAAGTACAAACAATTTTGACTCAGATCTAAATGTTTGCACTGGCTGTTTAAACATTTAATTTGTTAGAATGGAAGTACCACCACAGAATGAGCATGTTAATTACATTTGGGCTTCAGCAACGTGAGTCATCCCACGTACACAGAACGTGACAAATCCAGACAGCAAGAGTCAATGCGCGTTGATTTCTCATTCTCCAAATGAACACTTTGCATCTTTAAACACCACAGACATTAGTGATTTTTAATAAACTGTCTTTCTGAGGTGACTTTAGATGATGCTGTAAAATATTGTTAGTCTGGGAAACAACTTTGCTTTTAAGTTTGAGGGAAGTTATCACCCATAGACAATCGATTAAAGTGGTTACATGGATAATTGGTTCTGTGTCTTTACATTAAAAAATATAAAAATGTAGCCCAGCCATTTTGTCTCAGTGGTTGATTCCCAGTCAGGGCACCTGCCTGGGATGCTGGGTTGTAGGCTTGATCCCCAGTAGGGGGCGTGTAGGAGACAGCCAATTGATGTGTTTCTTTTTCTTCGATGTTTCTATCTCTCTATCCCTCTTCCTTCCTCTCTCTCTAAAATCAATAAAAGCATCCTATATAATAAAAGCCTAATATGCAAATCGACTTAATGGCCGAAAGACCAGTGGAATGACCAGTCGCTATGACACACACTGACCACCAGGGGGGCAGACGCTCAACGCAGGAGCTGCCGCCAGCCCGCAGGCCCCAGGCCAGCCAAGGCAGGTGCCAGCAGGGGCCTGCCCATCACCCCACCGGTCGCCCCACAGATCAGCCCTGATCGCCAGCCGGGCCTAGGGACCCTACCTGTGCACGAATTTCGTGCACTGGGCTTCTAGTATTTTAAATACAGTAAAGAATATGAAATACAAAATCTAAATCCCTAAAGCCCAGTTTATCAAAACAAAGAATCTCCATCATTATCATCATATTACCATCATCACCATCAGCATCATGACAATCATTATCTTCACCATCATCCCCATCACATGTTTTATACTAGTGGAATATCTCAGCCTAATTCTCTTATCTGGTCCTGGTTCTGCCACAGAACAGTAACAGTGCTGGTTAAAGTACCCGTCTTCTCTAAACTTCAGGTTCCTCATTTGTAAAATGAGGGTATTTTTATTAGCTGGAGAAGGCTAAGCTAGTATACCAAAGAGGCCTCCAAATGCAGTGATTTAAGTAAGATAGTTCATTTTTTCCCTTAGAAATAGCCCAGTTGTTTTGACAGGCAGCTCTTGACTCCTTACTTAAAAACTCTTGGTAGTTCCTTACTGCCAACAGAACTAAATCCAAGGTCCTTTATTTTCAATCTGACCCTAACCCACACTTCTGACTTACTCACTCTTGTCCTTCTACTTCTACCTGTGTTTTTGCTATGCTGTCTCTTCTGTCTAGAATGCCCTTTTCTTCTTCATCTATTGACATTCTATTCATTCTTCACGGCCCATCCCCAATGCTGCCTCCTTCAGGAAACCTTTAAGTTGCCTCCTCATGCCCTTTGCCATCCTGTTAGGACATTCATTGTTTCTTATTCTGTCTTCTGATAGCTTTGCCTCCTTTATAGTACCCAATTCTGTTTGCCTTATAATTAAGTTAGTTGTTTATTCAAATGGGCTTTATGTTCCTGGAAGCGACAGATTGAATATTATTTATCTTTCTCAACTTCTTTCTCCCTCCTTGCCTTGCCCAATATCCAGCATTGTTCCTAGCCCAATTAATGTATGTTTAACTGAATGAAGTAAAAAGTTCTTAGAGATAGAAAAACTCAGTCATCAAAATAGCAACCATTTGCTAACTCAAGGGGCCAATTAGGCAATGGGGCCATTCATTGGAAAATTCCAGATGTGAATCAAAACAGTTCCAATTAGATTTACATCTGTGCTAGACCAAAATAGCATATAGAAATACTCATTGGGCCCTCCATCCAGGTGGAATTCCACTCATTTTTATTGGAAAGAACATTCTTCCTGACACAGCCATGATTTTTCTTAAAACCTTTGTCCACGAACCATGTGAAAAAAAAATAATTTAACTTGAATATATGCATGGATGTTGTATAACATATATTTTAAGTCTATCTCTATTTGTGGAATTTCTACCTCCATTCTATCCCATGCCAGGTTAGAATCTAAGAATTAATTGCCTGAGGGAATTTCATTTCAAATAGGAACCTGGCTCCAGGGATCAAGGGCAGGGAGCTCAGGGCTTTGAGCCCTGCCATGGGTTTGCTGTGCAGTTGGGAAAACTCATCTCTCTTCCTCAGACCTCAATCGTCTCATTCTTAATGGAACTTCTACAGTTTCTCCCTTCTCACAGGGCTGTTTGCACAGATGATGGCAGCTCATTAGTGAAGCTCTTTGAAAAGATTGTACGGAATCCTGTGGGGTGCGGTTGGGAAGCTAACCTCCAGGCTTACGGAAATGGATATTAAAACCCTGCATCCGCTGCTCCAGTCACTGGGCGCACATGAACAGTCCCTTGGTTGTATTTATAACACAGCATTTTTTTCCAAGGAAAGAAATTAAATTTGTTTTTCCAAATTTTACAAATTCAACCATGAGTTAATCTGCTTGAATGAATTTCAAATCACAATTTGCATAATGTCAGGATGGCAATAAAACTTAAAACATAGAGCAAGGGTGGAGGAAAGAGAAAGCAGGAGGGAGAGATTCAGGCAGCTCTGCCTCTCTGCCTAGCAATCTGCTTTATTTTTTCCCTTCTTTGCCCTTCAATCCCCCAGCACGTGTAAATCTTTCTGCTCCTCCCGGTTCAAATGAATCTGGCCAGGTGGCATTAATGCTTGTAAAGTAAATGGAAGCTGCAAAGACAGTGGCAGTGTCTGCCATCCAGTTCAGGATTTTTCAATTCTTTGTAACTGTCATTTTACAGCTCACCTGTGATTGGAACTAATCTCGCTCAAAATGGCGAGCTTGAAGATGTCTGAGTGTGGTGCCCTCACCTTCCCTTCCTGCCCATGTTTTTCCACTTGATTCATTATTCCAGCAGCAGGCTGTGCCGGGTCCTACCCCTGAACCATCCTGTGTAAAGTGAAGACTCAAACGTGAACGGGGCCCCGCTCTGCTTATAAGAAACCCTCCGTGTTGTGGATGTGTTCTCATTTTCAGGGATAAGGCTTAAGCCCAAGAATTCACGAATAATGATGCAGTTTTAAGAGTGGGATAAGTTTGGGGGCGGGCAAAGAACTTTTGGGGTGTCTCAGAAATCATGCCCTGAAGCTTATGTTGCTTGTTCATAAGACAGGACCTGATTGTAAGAAAGCATTTTATGATGTTCATATGACGACTAGGGAGGCCTTTGGGATGAGGTTAAATAACTCCTCCCTCAACACACACACACACACACGCGCGCACACACACACACACACACACACACACACACACACAGTGAGGACAAACAATCACTTTACACATCTTAAAATCAGGGGCCATTTGGTCACAAATTGTTCAAGCTGACTTCGGCAAAAAGGAAACTTTGTCTCATGGAATCCAGGAGAGATGGCAGTGGGGCTCCCAGGAGGCTGAATCCAGGAACTGAAAAGCAACCAGGAGCCATGGCAGCCACTCTGTGGGGCCTCAGGGTCTCTGCTTTCCTGTCAGCTTGATTCACTTTTCTCTCCTTGGCTGTCTGGTTTTCTTAATCACAGGAGCCCCCCAGGGTAGCTGCCTCTTTCCTGATCTATCTGGAATCCCAGGGTCCTAGTGCCAAATCCTCCAACTAAGTGACTCTGATTGACCATTAGGTTGGCCTACAGAGGCCATTTGGCCAAATTGGCCCGATCATGTGACCACTTTTAGACTAATCCTCTTTGGCTGGGTCTCAGCAGGAGGCCGGGGAAGCAGATTCTTGGGAAGAGAATGTGCAGAGGGTAGAGAAATGGACATCTCTGGTACAACATTTAACTATTGACCATTAAGTGATTTTACAGATTTTCCAAATTATTTGCTTTTACATCTCTTTCCCTAACTTTAACCAGGAAAAAATATTTCACTTTACTAGTACTTCTTAATAACACCATAGTCTAAGTAATAGTTTAACGAATAGGGGCTGATGTAAGAAACATATGTTTCTTTCCTGGAGCCCAACATTTAGTGGGAAAGACAGACCAAAAAATCCAAAACAAGTAAACAAAATAATTACACATTGTGTTGAGAGCAGAAACAGACTGCTGAGTTAGAAGAGAAGGGATGGGGAGGAGGGGGTCTATCTTAGATACACTTGCCAGAGAACTGCTCCAGGGAGTTCATTTCCTAGTGGAGTTTGAAGGAGCCAATCATAAAAAGGAGGGGGGAGGGTGTGTTAAAAAATATTTCAAGCAGAGAGAGGACAGCATGCCCTCAAAGATGCAAACCCTTGAGGAGAAACAGAAATTAATTTGCTTTTAATTCCCAACACTCTGCATGTTCCAACTCTCCTACATGTCGAATAATTGAGAATTGGATGGTCTTCTTTGGCAGAATCTATTAAGCTCTATTGCAAGTAATTAAAGTATAGTATAAATTATAGTAAAGCAGATATATATTGATAGAATTACATTACCATAAAATAACCTGGCCATTTGCTTGGAGGTATTTTGCTAGTATTTGGTATTCTTGGGTCTGTAGATTGGAGCGATTTGGGTTGGGGCTGGTGTTTGTGACTTGCAAGTTTATAGCTTTGGCCAAGTTACACGATTGCTCTGTGTATCATTGGTTTCTTCATTGCCGCCATCTCAGTTCTCATCTCTGGCTCACAGAGATTTTTTAAATGACATCTAGTATATGTTAAAGGAGGAAATGGCCTGGCTATTGTGGCTCGGTGCTTGACCCATGAACAAGAAGGTCACGGTTTGACTCCCGATCAGGGCACATGCATGAGTTGCAGGCTTGATCCCCAATAGGGGTATGCAGGAGGCAGCCTATCGATGATTCTCTCTCATCATTGATGTTTCTATCTCTATCTACTTCTCTCTTAAATCAGTAAAAAAAGATGAGGAAATGTATATAAAGTGACTAGCATAGTATCTGACACTCACTACACATTAAAAGCAGAAAAAAAAGTTTGCTCACATCTCCCAAGTATATAAATCAAATTCTGGCGAGCCCCTCCTTTTCACTGCTCCTCGGGGAGTTCTATATACAACAGAATTGCATAGTGAATACTTTGGAACACATATAGGAGTGAATCAACACTTAGGAGGCTACTTTTCTTTCTCTCCAATCCCCTCCATGCAGTGACAGATTAACGCCAGAAAGTGAGAGGAATGCCTCAAATGGATGGGGTTGGAAAGAGCCAAGAAAACTACAGTACAAAATCCACCTAGAAGAAAACTACTTTAGAATGGAGAAACTTTGAACTCAGCTTTAGCAAATACTGTGAACAGAAAGGGTTCTGGGGCAGTTGTTATTAATTGAATTGAAAACGGTTCAAACCAAGAGTTCATTGCAACTCTCTTGCTAAACAGCAAGTTTGGCTATTAAGCTTCTCAAGTGATTCGAGGGCCTGGGAGTGAAATAACCAAGGTGACATCAAGGACGTTCTAGCTGTCATTAGACGTGCAAAGGGGAGAGAAGGAAAGGCCTTCTTCCCAGGAGTAAGTCCTCTTTGCTAGAATACAGTCCTCCTTACTTTGGCAGTTGGGGAGATGCCCTCCGCTCACCTGACTGCTCCATGCCCAAATGTTTCTGCTGGGACGTACCCCTCACAAAGAACCCTTTCAGGGGAAGGTCTTTGGAAGAAACCAATCAACACAACTGCAGAAGAAACACTTGCCATCTACCACACTGATCATGGTATGCAAGGATAACCAATGGGTATCAGATGTTTGAGAAAAACCAACAACATGAGAGAGAAGTATAAAGAATAACAAAACTGCTGATCGTGGAGAAAAAAGGGATAATTCAGGAAATAGAAGTGAAGTTAACAAAACAAAACAAATTGGGAAGGAAGTGTACTTGTTGCAATACTAACAAAAATAGACTGCTTTGGAAAACAAAAACCCAGAGAGCAAAGAATAATTCTACAAAGTTAAACATGGAATTTCCAATAAAGGGACTGAGCAATATAATAAGCTCAACTAGCGATCTGGAAGATAAGGCTCAGGAAATTTATCAGAATTCAGAACAAAAATACATGGAGATGGAAAACACAGGGAAAAATTAAAAGACAAAAAAGGTCAATCCAGGGAGGCCCAAAACTCCAATTGAACAGGAATTCCAGAGTCAGAGAACAGAGACAAAGGAAGGAAGAAAATAATTGAGGAAATATTTCTTCAAGTTAAAGAGAGACAAGAATCATCTATTTTAAAGGAACTACTGAAAGCCAGTAGAACTAATGTGAAAAGATTCACATCAGAAAATCCTGGCAAAATGAATAATTCCGAGGACAAAGGAAAATCTAAAAAGCTTCTTGGGAGAAAAGAAAGCTTATCTACGATTTGGCTTATCCCTAGTGGAAAGGGAAATACAGTTTTGTCTCTTGTTTGCATTTCCTTATCCTTTCTCCCAGGAAGAACACCCATTTTCTTTTCCTTTTCCTTTTCTTTCTTTCTTTCTTTCTTTCTTTCTTTCTTTCTTTCTTTCTTTCTTTCTTTCTTTCTTTCTTTCTTTCTTTCTTTCTTTCTTTTTTTTTTTTGAGAGTCTTTTCTCTCTCCATGTCATTCAGATGGGACTATAAATCTCATAGGACCACCCCTTCAACTCCAGGGAGAGGCTCAGGACCCAGATCTGACCAATCAGAGAATCCCATTCCATGGCTAGAGTGATTAGCTCAGGGTGAGCAGGGGACCCCAACATCTCACTCAGGGTCTTCTCCAGGATTTTCTCTATTTGTTAATGGGGAGTCGGTCTCTTTCTTTGGGGTTACATAACTACAGGGATGGTACTGCAATTGTGTTATTTTTCTTGTATTAGAGAGGAAGTTTGTCACAGTAGTACAGAATGAGCCTAACACAGCCACAGACTTGGAAAAGAACCCTATGACACTCTTCAGACCACTGGATTCAAGCCACGCTGGAGGCCAGCCCCACTCTGCACTTCCCAGGCATGAGGGGATAGATTGCCTATGTTGCTGAAGCTAGCTTGAGTTGGGTTTGTCACATGTACTTGCAAAGAAATGAAAATCACGGTGGCATCAGACTTCTAACTAGTTAGACAGATGCTAGAAAATAAGGCAGAAAAATCTTCAAAGTCCTGAGGGAAAATGATTTTGAACTTAGAACTTTATATTCATTCAAATTAGCATCCCAGTGTAAGGATATAATGACAGAAGGTTTTCACTCACAGAACTTCCCTGAGAGAATTCCTCAGGAATGCATTATAGCAAAAAGGGAAAGTGGATCAAGTGTAAACCCATCAGTAAAAGTTATAATCAATCTGAATAAATACTGACGCATGATACAAAATATCCACAATAGCCTGGAACTAAGATTCTGAAAAACTGTGTCATGGGAGGGAGGTACTATTAGTTACTAATTCACATATTTTTAGGGAGAAGTTACAGATACTAAATCTAGGCACTCACAGAAAAAAATTAATTGTCAAAATTTAATGACCACCACTAGAAAAATAAAAATAAAATGTATAATTTCCAGACCACTAAAGAATAAAAAGAATCCCAATTTTAAAAGGCAAGTAGGGAAAGATAAATAACAAGAAACATGAAAATAGAAAGCATACGCTGACAGGAATGAAGCCAAGCAGAAGAGGGACCACAGCAGTGTTCATGGGTGAAATGCTCTGGAATGCACGGCCATGAGGGCCGGGATCTGTGCTGAGTTAGTTCACTGCTGAGGCCTTCAGTAACTATTTGTTGAATGAATGAATGGATGGATAGTCTAAGATTTTATTTTTATAAATCTTGTTTAAAACTAGATCTAAATCAAACTCATCCACAAGCACACACACACTAGGGTTGAAAAAAAAAGATGGGGAAATATTTCCCAAGAAAAGGCTGACAGAAAGAGCAACTATGATAAAACTAGTGACCCAGTGCACAGATTCAACCCTGCATTGAAAGGAATTTAATTAGAAGGTGGCCAGCGGGGCGGGACTGGGTGAGATGGGCCAGACACACCCTGGAGCCAACCTCCCGCCATCCTTCCCCTGCCAGCTGCACCTGGGGCACTGCTGGGGCTCAAAGGGTGTCTGCGGAGTGAGCAGAGTCCCTCTGGCAGGTAGGGTCCCTCGGCCTGGGCTGCAGGGATCAGGCTGAAACCGGCTCTCTGACATCCCCCTGAGGGGTCCCGGAGTACGAGAGGGCACTCTGCAAAGTTGCTGCCATACAGGGTGTGGAATGCAAATGCAAGTGTGCAGTAACCAATGGCCAAAGGTGGAATCACACAGCCCCCGAGGAATCGGGCTCCCTCCTCTCTGGTTTTGGGGTACATCACCAGAGAACCGCCACTGCCAAGTCACTGCATCTTGGCAGCTCCTGCGTTGAGCATCTGCCCCCTGGTGGTCAGAGCAGGTCATAGCAACCAGTTGGATGGTCAGACACTTAGCATATTAGCCTTTTATATATATACTAGAGGCCCAGTGCACGAGATTCGTGCACTGTGTGTGTGTGGGGCAGCCTGGCCTGTGCCCTCTCGCAGTCCAGGACCCCTCGGGGGATGTCGGCAGTCAGACATTCCTCTTGCAGTCTGGGCCTCTCGCAGTCTGGAACCCTTACCGCCCATCTGCAGCAGAGGTGGGAGAGGCTCCCGCCACCACCGCTGCATGTGGCACTCCCCCTGTGGGAGTGCACTGACCACCAGGGGGCAGCTCCTGCATTGAGCGTCTGCCCCCTGGTGGTCAGTGTGCATCATAGCAACCAGTCGATCTGCCCTTCAGTCGATTTGCATATTATGCTTTTATTATGTAGGATTATGTAGGATAGATTAGTATCAGATAAAAAATTCAAGGTCAAATGCATTCAAATAAATCAAGAACAATATTTTATATGACCTTCTAAGTAGGAAGTACAAGCAAATTAACTGAACTGATAAGGGATGTCAATAAAGTGACCAAATACAAAATTAACCTGCACAAATTAAGCTTTTCTACATACTAGCAATAAACAGTTCCAGAATGGAAAGGATAAAAAATCCAAATCACAGTCACAATAGCATAGAACCTACAAAACACCAAGAATTCTGATATGATAAATCTAACTAAGGGGTAAGACTGATAAAGAAAAAAGAAGTATGAAATGATACTGAAAACATTATAGAACAAAACAAACAAACAAAAAAAAACCCTGAACAAAATGAGAAAGACACTCCTAAATGAAGTAACTGAATATTGGCAAAGATGGCAATTATTCCTAAACCAGCCTACAAATTTAGTGCAATTCAAATAAAAATCCCAGAGTTTGAGAAACTTATTTTAAAATTGATATGTAGGGGTGGCAAAGTATGAAAATAATGAAGAAACACTTTAAGATGTAAAAGAGGAAACACTTGCCCTATTCAATATCAAAATATGCTCCCAAAGTTTAATAATTAAAACAGTGTGGTGTTGGTACAAACACTGACAAATAGGTTAGTAATATAGAATACAGGATCCAGGAACAGATGAATCAATTTATGGGACCCTTGCTTATGATAAAGATGGCATTTCAGTTAGTGAAGAAATGATATTCAAAAGGGTATTGAGAAAAGTACCTATTCATTTTGAGAAATAAAGTTAAATTTCAATCTTACAACATCACAAAAGTAAATTAGTGATGTATTAAAAAGCTAATCATAAAATCTAAATATGAAATATTGAAAGAAAATATAGGATGCTTTTAAAAAATCATGCTGAAATGGAGAAGGCCTTGTTATATAAAGCACAGATTTAAAAAATCAGAACAGAAAAATAATAATGGATCTGATTCATAAAACCACAAACAAAATAAAAAACTACTCTACAGGAAGAAATGTTTGCAAGGTATAAAAACACAAAAGATTAATGTATATAATACTTAAAGAACTCATAAGTCAACATACAATCCCATATAATAAAGAGCTAATATGCTAATGGTTGTGATGCCCTCACACCGTAATGACCTATCAGCAGGAGGCTACGTGTGTGGTGGGGCAGAGCCGCCGCGTTGCTCTGGAGACAGGGTGGAAGCTGGGAGGTGCCCGGAGGAGGCAGGACCAGCCTGAGGTGACTTGCAGGACCAAGGGCAGGGCTTGAAGTGGCCAGAGAAGGCCAGAGGGGTTGGGGGTGGGGCCAGGTCCACTCAAGCTCTGGGTGGACAGGTTAGGGTGTCAAGGCGGGGCAGCAGGCGGGTGGGCGGGGTGCGCACGGGTGGGCAGGGCTGCACGATTCCTCACGCCAGGTCACTAGTCTATAATAATAAAAGTATGATATGCTAATTAGACTGGACAGCCGAATGACCTTCTGGACGTCCTTCCAGACAAAGCCACGGTGGAGGGGGCTGAGGCAGAGGCAGTTAGGGGTGATTAGGCAGGCAGGTGAGCAGTTAGGGGTGATCAGGCAGGCAGGCAGAGTGGTTAGGGGCAATCAGGCAGGCAGGTGAGAGGTTAGGGGCGATCAGACAGGCAGGTAGAGTGGCTAGGGGCGATCAGGCAGGCAGGCAGAGGGGTTAGGGGCGATCAGGCAGGCAGGCAGGGGAGCAGTTAGGAGCCAGCGGTCCTGGATTGCAAGAGGGTGCAGGCTGGGCTGAGGCCAACCCCCAGGCTCCCCCTCACCCCCCGTCATGCATGAATATTATGCACTGGGCCTCTAGAGATATAGAAAAATAGACAAGGGATATAAATAGGCAATTCACAATAGAAGAAATATAAAAGGTCACTATGTATGTAACAAATACTCAACATTATTAATAAAAGTGAAGTGCTAATTAAAATAAGGATGTGATGTCAATTTTTACCCATAATAAGATAGACAAAAGTGTTGAAAAATGGAAACCATTCAATAATGGCACATAGAAGCTTTTGGCTGCAAGTAGCCCCAAGCCATGGCTTAAACTACCTTGAGGAGCAAGTTAATTTTTTATCTGACATAACCCAAAGTCAAGAGGTATAGCAGCTCCAGGTATGGTACCTTCAGAGGCTTGTAATGACTTAGGTTCTTCCTCTCTCCTGGGTCTGCAAACTTTATCCCAAGGTTTTTCTCTTATAGTGATGAAAGGGTTGAGGTGGGTCCAATTACCACATCCAGTCACGATGGGCTTCAAAGAAAGAGGAACCCTTTCTTGTGACCATTTTAGGAGAGAGGAAACCTTTCCAGAACTCTCTGCAGGCGGGTTTCCCTTCCTGGGTCCCTTGCCCATCCCTAAATCTATCTTTGGAAAGGAGCATGGGTTTATCCTCATCATCTGGGGAGTCAACCACCGTGACCTCTCTAAGGAGGGTGTGGGAAACCGGTACTCTCACAGTTGAAGGAAAAACGCATCAGCACAGCCATTGTTATCTTTCAAAATGTGAAATTCGCACATTCTTTGAATCATCACTTCAGGCATCTATGCTACAGAAATACTGGCGCCCGGCACTAGAGACATTTACAAGGCTATTTATCGCAATGATGCTTATCTTAAAAATTGGATACCCTCTAAATATCCATCAGCCGTAGAATGGTATATTCACACAATGCAATACACGGCAGCTGTTTCAAAAATTCTCTGAGGCGTAAGCGAAAAAATTGTTATAAAAATGCTACATTTATGTTATCAACACACATATAAGCTACAACTATTTGCATGCAAATGCATAGGGAAGGAACTCGGAGGATACATGCCTCACTTCTAAGGAGAGTCAACTGGTGGAATATGGAGATTCTTCTTGCTATCTTTTGCTTGACATTTTTTATTTCTTACAATAGTGGCTTAGACAATAAAGACACTTAAGTATCTCACACAAAAAGTCTGGAGGAAGGAGCCTAGAGCGGGTATGGGCAGCAAGTCAGGGATACCGGGAGCGCTCCAGCTCGCTCTCCCTGCTCGGCCATGCCTCAGCATGTCGGCTTGTTGTCCTTCAGTTTTTGCAGACATTCCTAAACGTTCTCAGTTCACAGTGCCCTTAGTGTTTTAGAATTTTTGTTCCTGGCACCACTAGGCCAAAAGAAATATCTGACATTGCTGTTTATAGTAGATTAGTTACACCCAAAGAATTTAATGAGTATTTATGTACTAACAATGTAGGAGCCATTTGGAAAAAAAAAAAGTACACATACGTTGAAAGAAAAATTACTTCCATTTAATTGGTGAGTAACTACAGTTACTTACAAATGGCATGTGTGCACTGCACAGCTCCTCACACCTCCCCGCTGCCCTCACATTGCTTTCACACAGCACTTTTCTTTAAGCACAGCCGCTGCTGAAACCTAGCTTCACAGAGATATGACGTCACCCAAAGGAACGTAGTGGGATCTAACTTTGAAACTGTGAACCACCTCGACCTGGTAGTTGGCACCATGTTTGAGAGATGTCGGGTATCACTGCTTTTAAGTTCCCCTTGAAACTTCACTTCATGAGGTCTCTGTGAGTTGACTGTGGCATCCCAGGGTGTCTCAGCGCACAGTTTGGAAAGTGTGATTGCAAAATGGTTGCATCAGTTTCAAGCGTACGACTATACACTACAATGTTCATGGAAGGAAGAAGATACAGGCTTTTTCATTAGTTTATTTAAATTTTTTTTCAAGTTTATTGAGATATAATTTCATACTCTAAAATTTTGAGTGTATGATTAGGAGAGTTGGCAAATGTGGACATCTGTATAATTATCACCACAATCAAGACACAGAACATCTTCATGACCCAGAAAAGTTTCTTTGAACCCCTTCCCACAAACCCCCAGCAGTCACTGATCTGTTTTCTACCACTCTAGATTAAATTGATCCTTTCTACATCTGCAGAGAAACGGAACAGGCAGTGTAGATGCTGATACTGCATGGTGATTCTGAGATTCATCAGTGTTGCCACATGTATCAGTACTGTAGTTCATCCATTTTAACTGAAGATTAATAGTCTATTGTTTGAATATACTACAGTTTGTTTATCCATTTACATGCTGGCAAACAGTTGGTTTTTTTTTTTTTTTTTTTTCAAGTTTTGGCTATTATGCATAGAGCTGCTATGAACACTAAGGTGCAAGTCGGTGTGCACATGTGTTTTTCTCTTGGATTATCTAGCTACCTAGATAATCTGTCTGTCTATCCATCCATCCATCCATCCATCCATCCATCCATCCATCCATCCATTTATCTATCTTTTTAAAGAGATAGTAAAACTATTTCCAGAAGTCTTCCATCAGACTTTTGCTTATGTATCGCTGGCCAATCCTGGGTCACCCTCACACCCCTAATCCGATTACTAGAAAGAGGGATGCGGTCACCTTGAAGCAATCAGTTCACATCCTTTGGAGCTGGGGGCTGAGGTCCTGCCTGGAGCAAGTTCCCTCCCCAAATAAAGTAGGAAGAAGAGAGAGATGGCTCTTGGGTATGCAGTCAACCATGTCTGCCTCTTTACTTTATCTGCGGGTGTTTTTACTACAGAATATGGTAGCATCATTATTTACTTATCACAGTAGAAGCCTTTTCTATGACATAAAGGTGCTTAAGTATATCTGTTGCTGACAGATATTCAACAGTCCTAGAAATAAGGCAAGAAGAGAAACACATAAAAAAAAAACCTTGACAGAAAGAGAACTGCTCTGGGGAATATGATTTGAGGGCATGAGTGTCATGTGGAGAGATTTCACCAACTGGCTGCCAGATGTGGGCCTGCCCTGAGCTGAGACACAGCTGGTCTGCCCTCCAGTAAATCAGATGTGGGAGGCAAGGACCATCTGGCACATAAACTTGGCAGAGCCTGGAAAGACAAGCTAACTCACGTGTGAAGTTATTATTATTGTGGATCCACATGAACGGAGCCTGGCACTGCAGCACGGGGAGCTGCCTCCTTCCCCAGGGCCCCTCTCCTGCTGCTGCTGACGGGCAGGGGGGGGGGTGGTGGTGGCGGGGTGGCGGGGAGGGGACTTCCCTGGTCAGAGCTGGCTGGGCTTGTGCTCCCAGGAGCTCCAGGAGGGCTGGCCCTTTAATCTGACCTCACTTAGCACTTCTCCCCTTTCTCACCCCTCTTTCCAATTGTCTTCTTTTCCTAAGAGTTTATCTCCTTACTTGCTAAGCTTCTCAACTGCAGGGATCACATTTTATCTATAGTAAGTCCTCACTTAAGGTCAATGATAGGTTCTTGGAAAAGGCAACTTTAAGCAAAACAGCATAGATAAAGCCAATTTTACCATAGGCTAACTGATATAAACAAGAGTTAAGTTCCTATGGCATATTTAAATTCTAAATAAACACCCAAAACACTTCCAATATTAAACATTGAAAAAATGTGAGCTATACACACATTTAAGAAAGATTAATAAAAATAAGCCAGACCATTATTTTCCAGTCTGCTTATTCCTGTTCAGGGTGGCAGGAGCCTATCCTGACAGTTCAGGGTGCCAGGCGGGCACCCTCCCCGGACAGAATGCCCTTCCTTCGCAGGGCACACTCACCCACACCCACCTCACCCGAACAATGTAGACACGTCCATTCACTCATGTGCACATCTTTGGGATGTGGCAGGAAACCGTTGTATCTGGAGAAACCCCACACAGACATGCAAACTCTACACAGTGGCCCAGCCTGGAATTGATGTTTTTCTCATCAATGCTATGACAAAACAATGTTACTTAAGGACCTGCTGTATTTTGTTCTCTGTCCCTGCTCCTAGCATCTTGCCTTGAACAAAGCAGGTGCTCACCAAGTTGTGAGAATGTCCTTGCCACAGGTAAGGACAAGAGGGAAGCATATGACAAAGCGTTTCCCCCTTCCACTCTTCGTATCTATTTCTAGATATCTGTTGATGAGTGACATCAAAGAAGGAGCCTAGCAACTAGTTTGTAAACCTAGCCCTAAAAAGCCCTGTTGGCCCCAATTCTCCATCATCTGCTAAGAATCATAAGCTGAGTTGGAAGACACCCTAAGAGTGAGCATTCTACAGATAAGAAGCCCAGAGAGTTGAAGGACTTGCTCAAGGCCATATTGCTAGGTGGTGGCAGAACGGAAGAGTTATTTATAATCCACTTTATTTCTGTAAGGACTTAAGACAGTTTTTAAGGATGACTAAAATATAATTTAGCACAATACAATTAAGAACAAAGGAAGAAAGCAAACAACTTAGAAAGGAGCTGAGAGTGAGGTCAAAACAGAATTGTGTAACAAAAGACCACCTGGAAGGGGCCAGCCTCAGCCTTGACTGTTCACACATCTATATGTCAAAACAAACAAGAAACCTAGGCAGACACAGAATGCACAACGTGCATGAAAGAGAAATGGTCCAGGAGCTCCGAGAAGACCAGTCATTGCTGGTGCCAGGATGGGACAGGCACTGCTCGTAAAAAGAGAGCTGTGTGCTTTAACGAGAATCCTCAGCAACTTGGATCCCCACGGAAAAAGCACCTCTTGGTGCCGGGCTGGTGGCTGGTGGCAACACAGTGAGGCTCATCCTGAGAAAAAGCGCTTCATTGTGGGGGGAGGGAAGAACTGAGAACCAAACCTAGGATCACCAGTCGAGGAGAAATGCTTGTTAAATTAAGATGTGAAAACATTTAACTCAGAATCCTGTGACATCAGGATTTCAATAATAATCACTGTTCTTAATTAGCGCCCAGAGGCACTGCAGGCCCTAAAGTATTTTTCAGAATCATCTAAGAGAAATTTTTTAAAAACCCAATCTGGTTTCATATTAATTTAGCACTTAATTAGTTCCTGTCATCTGCTCTGGCTATTTCATATGTTTGTTCTAGCCCCTTCAATTACATTGTTATTTCTTTGAGGGCTGGGTCCATGGATAGGGCAAGTACCATTTTACTTAGCAAAAGAAATATGAATCCTCTTAGATGGACTCTAGAGGGGAAATCTCTGCCCGAGGAGGGGCCACTAGACTTTCCAGCTAATTCTTCTGAATTAGGAATGGGGGTGGGTGGTGGTGGTGGTACTGCTTTTCCACTAACACTATCCTTTTATGTCAGTCCCTTAATATCTTACAGTACTTTTGAGACTAATTTGGAATATCAAATAAGACCTTATAAAAGGCTTGGGGATAATAAGAGGAAAATAATTACAGTGAGTAATCTGAAATGACAGAATCTAATTTACAACCATTACGAACATCAACGCCAAGTGATCAATGCCATTGATCACTTGGAAATTATTGATTCACTGTGTTATGCAGATCATCTAAGTTTTGAAACATTGACATTTGTTAATATCACTACCAAACTCATTTTAAAAAGTCTTTAAGTACTGGATAGCTGTCAAGCTCACGGTTTTCCAAAATTCTAATTTAGCTTGAAAGTTTAAATTTGAAACAAAGTCTGTCAGTTGTTTCACTTTGTTCATCTTTGAGAAGTCTGCCAAATACCCAATTGTGAATAACCATAGTTTGTTTGCCCATCATTCCTTCAAGTAAAAATGGTGCTCCATGAAAAAGCAACTAATTCAGCTTGCAACTTAATCACACTATTACTTTTCCTTGAGATCATCATCATCATACTTCTTTTTGAAGCGAAAGTGTTCTATACGTACTTCCCATTTTATCACACAGAATATTAAAAGGACATATACCCAATGGTCAAGATTTAATAAGTGTGACAATTGTGACTGCTTCTTCAAGGTCATTCTTGAGGACATTTTTTTCTGCAAGTGCAAAGGATATAGTGGTGCCCCTGTCTTGGTTTATGCTAAGGTGCCAGTATTTGCACCAACCATTTCTCTCACATCATCAGTGCAATTGTCAACACAATGAAAAAGGCAAATAACATCTTGGTATTATTATGAAAATAGTTTTCTTTGTGGATCTTCTGAAAGATTCTAGCGGGCCCCCAGAGGTCCAATGACCATACTCTGAGAACCACATCTTTAACCCTATACCTTCTAAGAACCATCTCAAGCCCATCCAGAAACCTTACACCCAGACCCAGTAGATCCACAGACAGTCTCTCTCCGGTCTACCAAAAGCCACAATCTGAATGTCCTTTTCTGTCTCTTCCCTAGATGTTTGGTGCTTAAAAGGATAAGGTCCTTCAAAATAAAAATAAACCATGTGTATTTGCAGGACCATGATCATACTAGACTGGGTGTGGACATCATTAAACCAATATTTGTAAAGAGGCGTCAGTTGGGAAGGTCCATCCTGAGCTCTCTTAGAGCCCATAAACAGTGCCCTGGTTTGTTCTCTCTCCTCTACATGCCCTTCACATGAGCTAGCTGTGCATGATGTTGCTGACCCAGAGGTGGTTCCTGGGGGAGAAATAGGCTGCCAGAAGCACTATTCTTGTATCCCAGATCCTCATAGGCTTTTCTCTGACCAGGAAATCCATATGTTCATATCTTTATATCTGTAATTATGGTCACCACTCCTACGTTGATCTTTATCTTGCCCAGAGCAGTGCTCAGTTGGGGAAGAGAAGTGCAGTGATAATACTGTAGGGTAAAGACCTACAGGAGTCTTGGGCATGCTGATAAATGGAGTGGTTCTTCAAAGCTGTATTCTTTTGTTTTAGTGGAAAAAATATAAGAATAACAAACATTCGTGTGCCCCACCAACCAGAATTGACAAATGTTAATGTTTTGTCATATTTATTATAGATCTATTTAAATAAAAGAAATAAAACATTACAAGCAAGATTTAGGCCGCCTAAGCCTAAATCTTTTAAATATTCATTTCACACTTACTTTGAAGAATGGCAGTGAGGAAAGGGCAGGAAAAGGTGCTTGCCCTCTCCTCCTCCCAGTAGTTCAGCTTTCTCAAACTCGCCAGCCCCATTCAGCAAACAAAATCCAATACACTTAATGGACAGATGCTCCAAAGGCAGGTTAGCAGTTGGCCTCCCCACCCCACCTCAGGTTCCCCACCCTAACATGCCAACCTCATGCAGGACTCTTTTTGGGAGGAGTTTTGGAAACTGTAATTTTCCAGTCTAGCGGCATTCATGGGGGTTTTGATGGGCCTTATGAACTGGTTGTCCCTGCACTGCCCACGCCTGTTCTTTGCTCCTTGTCGGGCTGGAGTTACGTAAGCAGTGCACACACGGATGACTTGGTCAAACCAATTGGCAGTTCTCTGTGTCCCTAGTCAGGAGTAAGAGACAGCACAAACAACCCCGTGTTGCTCTGCTTTTCCTCTACTTCTTCACAGCTACCGTGTCAGATTGCCGGACAATTGTTGTTTTTTTAGCTGCATCTGAAACTAATGCCTCCAGCCTAGGAATTTCCGTTATATCACTCAGCTCATGGCAAGAGCAATGGGCTTCTCTGATTAGTGAAGTTGAAGAGCAGAAATGAATCATAGCAGCTTCGTATTCTAGAACATGGGTCTGGGTGAGTGAATGCAGGAGAGTGGCCAAAACACAACCCCAGTGACTCAATTCTTAATAATTTTAAATAAACTTAAGTCTGGAGATTTATGTTGAATAAATATCTCCATTTAATAAGCATTAGAGAGAGGGGTGAGGTAGGGAAAGAAAGGCCTGGGAAACTACCTGCTTCTGATAATCTTTTGCACTCAGTTTCCCTCTCCGTAAGATGGGCCTGCTTATAATCTGCTCTCAGAGGGCTGTCAGGGTGAGCAGTATATTTTAAAACGTGCTTTGGAAAATACCTTACCACAAATCAAAGGCAATTGTCACAGGGACAGGAGTTGGGCTTTGTACCATACAAGGAGAAAATGACAGTCCTAGTCTCCTAGATCAGCCAAGCATCCAACCAGAAAAGCAGGAATTATTATGGCTCTTCTCAGAAAACTGGAGGGTGCTCTTACAAGCCAACTGGAATAAAAGCTATCGTGCGGAACTTTCTATCATTTGAGAATCAGGTAGAGCAGGACTTAAGAGTCCCATATGGGTTCCTGAAAATATCTAGGTAGTTACATGTAGAATGTGATTTTGACTAACTTTCATATGCAGACATAGCCTGGGAATTGCCCCTCCACAGATATAGGGAGGGACACCAGGACAGAGTGATGACATCAAATTTCTTTAGCACAGGAGGATGCTGACCTAGTCCTTAGCACTTCGGCATCTTCCGAATTCTCAGACCTCCAATGAGGCGGAAGATTGAGGGCTTTTGGCAAATAAGCAGAATTAATCACAACTAGTTAAGTGGTAGCTGAAAGTCAGTTGCTGAATAATATTGAGACTCTATCCCTACCCACTTACCCATCACCTCCAACAGCCCAGCCTTTTCTCTGATGCTTTAGTGACATTCATTAGAATAAAATCTTCACCCCTCTACAGCGACTTTCCTAGAATTGATAGGAAGAAGATTTGGCAAACTAGACAAAGTCCTAATAGGATAAGAGACTAATGTTCAACATTTAGCATAGAAAGCAATTTGGTACTTTCATCAACTTAATGGTTTGTTGTATTTAAAGAACACAAGCAAAGATTTGACAATTATTTGGATTATTTAAGCCACGCGGCTTCAGATACCAAAATGGACTAGACCACATCACATCTCTAGATATATGGTGCCCACAGATTTTTGAAGATCTCTTGAGTTGGGTCTAAAAAGATGCTGCTGCATTGAGACTGGAAGATGAGGAGGCCTTAACCTTTGGTAGATAAGGTTATGGCTGATGCTAATTCTGCATCCTCCAAGCACTCCTGGAGTCATTAGGCTAGCTAGGGTAGATGAGATGCTGAAATCTATTGGTCATGTTTGATTTGGAGGCATATTTAGCACAAATTCTCTGTGGGGACATATGTTGATTTGTAGATACAGAGTCTCTTGGCTATGGTGTGTAACCATGACCTTTAGTGCTTGGCTCAGTGAATCATTCCATTCAGCAAGTGCTTTTATTGAATCCTTATTATGTATCAGCCAGTGTAGCAGGTGGTAGGGATAGAGAGATGAAGGACACAGGCAGTCCTTGATTTCATGGGTCACTGTAGGAGACAGGTAAGTGGAAAAACAATTACCCTCAGTTTGGTAAGTGCTACGGAAGCACACAGGAGGTGCACTCTGCCCTGTTTGGCTGTTGGCTGAAAGAGGGGGTGAAGTGATTCTTCAGCAGTCTTAAAGGATAAGAATAAAGGGCCGAAGAAGAGAAAGGGTGGGGTAAGGAGAGGGCGAGAGGCAACAGAATGTTATTCCAGGCAGAAGGACCAGGATGAGGAATCGAGACACAAGTAGATCTTTCTGGCTGAAGCACCAGGTGTGCCTGTGGGTAGGGAAGTTGTCGGGGGAGGCAGGGGCCAGAGCAAGAAGAGTCTGGATGCCATGGACAGCACTGTGGACTTTATCTTAAAGGCAATGGGAAGTTATGAGGGTATTAATCAGAAGAGTGACAAGATCAGATGTTTAGAAAAGGTCGTTTTGGCAGCAGTGTGGAGGATGGAATGGTGACTCCAGGGAAGGCAGATAGGAGATTTTTGCTAGAGACCAGGAAAGAAGCAATAAAAATTTAAATAAGGCGGTAGGCCTTATACTGTATCAGACAGATCATGAATTTAATGTCAGTTCCTTCTAATATTAACTGCGTGACCTATGGCAAGTTACCTTACCTCTCCCAGTCTCACTCTCCCATATATAAGATGGTTCAATGAGTACTTATCTGGGAAGGTTGTGAAAAATTAATTGTAAATGCTTGGTACAGTGCCTGGAAAGCAGTAATCCCTAAAAAAAATGACATCTTTATTCTTATTCTTGTTCTTTTGCAGCCATCCTGATGTGGATAGTCTCTGTGAAAACAGGCACTGAAACAAGGACCTGGGGGCAGGGCATCCCAGGAAGCACAGTGAGGAAAGTGAGGCAGGGAGGGAGGGAGGAAAGCCGATGAAGAGGGTGTTACTGAGTGGGTCGCTGCTGTGGGCAAGTGGGGCTCAAATTCACTTGAAACCCTCAAGAGATAGAAATTGTTCCTGCAAGGGATGGGAAAATTGGAGTATTTATCCACCAACACCTGCCCCTAATTGGCCGAGGGATGGCTCTGCAGGTCTTAAGTCCCCAGTACAGACTGCTCTGTGCACAGGCCAAACAAGCTTCTGTGGCCCTAACTCTGGTGGGACCCCGAGTCCTCAGCAAGTCTCAAGCAGCAGACACAGATGCTTGAGATGGAGGCTGTCATCATGTCACCGGAAGTGTCCATTGCAGTTGAGGTGAACTCAGAGATCAACAGTGGGGACATGGGCAGAGCGTCATATCTGCCATAGTGGAGTAAGGGACAATTAAACAGTATGTAGAAAATAGACCTTGACGAGTGAAAGTAAGAACTATGGTGAAGTCTTGGGATGACTTTTGTGTTTTTGGTTTAATCTAAAAACTGCAGTCCCATTAATTGAGTTTAAAACAATTGCCAGAGAGGTAGTTTTGGGAGTAATGGTGGCAGAGAAGAAAGGATGATTTTGACTTGGACATGCTAAATCTGAGACATCCGTGATCTTGTCTAGCGTCATACTGAGTTGGCAAGTGAAATTTCCCAAATTCTGTTTTAAATTATGCAGGCTTCACTTTGACATGTTGAAATTCCTTAAACAAGTTTTGTGGGGGCCAAACCTGTACTCTGTTAACGAGCAAAGATCCACCCAACCTCCCACCCCCACCCCTACCCCCACCCCCACCCCTGCTACAAGAGCAAGTTTACTCCAGTGCTTTCAGTGATGGCTTTTAGAACCGCCTGTTGTCTCTTCCTACGTGCTGTTCACATTTTAGATGACTTTAAACCTGTGGGTAAATTGCCTTGTAGATTATTTTTTTTCTGAAGAAAGGGAATAATAAATACTCTCTTGAGTTACTGCCTAGCTATTGAAAAACTAAACAGTATTTTCAAAACCCTTTTGAGTTCTTGCAAAGCACATTGCCCATTGAGTATTGTATTACTTTGCTTCTGTTTGCTTTCAAAACTTACAGCATTCCAATTATCCTATTGTTACCGAATTCACTACAGTTAATATGCTTGTTTACGAAAATGGAATTTTTAAATGATAAAAGCTTATATTTGCCAAGTGAAATAAGCCAGATATTTAGCTAATTATACCATGGAACTCATCCTGATTTTATACACTGAGTGGCCAGATTATTATGATCTCTGAACGCATAATAATCTGGCCACTCAATATACATATACATACATATATATATGCTAGAGGCCCAGTGCACGAAATTCGTGCACGGGGGGTGGGGGGTGTACCTCAGGCCAGCCTGCACCCTCTCCAATCTAGGACCCCTTGAGGGATGTCCGACTGCCTGTTTAGGCCCGATCCGAACAGGCAGTTGGACATCCCTCTCACAATCCAAGACTGCTGGCTCTCAACTGCTCGCCTGCCTGCCTTCCTGATTGCCCCTAACCGCTTCTGCCTGCCAGCCTGATCACCCCCTAACCACTCCCCTGCCAGCCTGATTGATGCCTAACTGCTTCCCTGCCAGCCTGTTTGCCCCTAACTGCCCTCCCCTGCAGGCCTGTCACCCCTACCTGCCGTCTCCTGCAGGCCTGATCGCCCACAACTGCTCTCCCCTGCAGGTCTGTGTCCCCCCCCACTGCCCTTCCCTGCAGGCCTGGTCGCCCCCAACTTACCTCCTCTGCTGGCCTGGTCACCCCTAACTGCCCTCCCCTGCAGGCTTGATCACCCCTAACTGCCCTCCCTTGCAGACCTGGTCCCTCCCAACTGCCCTCCCCTGCTGGCCATCTTGTGGTGGCCATCTTGTCTCCACATGGGGGCAGTCATCTTTGACCACATGGGGGCAGCCATCTTGTGTGTTGGAGTGATGGTAAATTTGCATATTATTCTTTTATTAGATAAGATTAGATAGGATAGAGGCCTGGTGCACGGGTGGGGGCCGGCTGGTTTGCCCTGAAGGGTGTCCTGGGTCAGGGTGTGGGTTCCATTGGGGCATGGGGTGGCCTGGGCGAGGGGCCTGTGGTGGTTTGCAGGCTGGCCACGCCCCCAGGTGACCCAAGCAGAGGCCCTGGTATCTGGGATTTATTTATCTTCTATAATTGAAACTTTGTAGCCTTGAGTGGAGGCCAAGGCAGGCCAGGGAAGGCGGAAAGCTTGGCTTCCTCCATTGCTGGGGGAAACTCAAGCCTCCTGCTCTCTCCAGCTCCATGGCTGCCTGCCGCCATTTTTGTTGGGATTTATTTATCTTCTATAATTGAAACTTTGTAGCCTTGAGTGGAGGCCTCGGCCTGCCAGAGCAGGTGGAAAGCTTGGCTTCCTCCATTGCTGGGGAAACCCAAGCCTCCTGCTCTCTCCATGGCCACAGCCATCTTGGTTGGGTTAATTTGCATACTTGCTCCTGATTGGCTGGTGGGCGTGGCTTGTGAGTGTAGTGGAGGTACGGTCAATTTGCATATTACTCTTTTATTAGGTAGGATTAGAGGCCCGGTGCATGAATTCGTGCATGGGTGGGGTCTGGCCAGCCTGGTCAGGGGGAGGGGACATGGGTAGTTGGCCAGCCTGCCTGCTGGTCGAACTCCTGGTCGAGGGGACAATTTGCATATTAGCCTTTTATTATATAGGATATACACTGAGTGGCCAGATTATTATGCGTTCAGAGATCATAATAATCTGGCCACTCAGTGTATATGTTTCATATTTTCTCTCCTTGTGCATATATATATTTGTATTTGGAGATATGCATCCTGTTTTTGCTCTATTTTACAATGAATTTTAATAGATGTTGAAACCACTTATATTTTAATTTTTTGAAGTGGTTTCTTTGATGGATATTTTATTATAAGTATCATAGGACATCCAAGTCAATGGGGCCAGACATAAAAATATGAAATAGATAAAGTCTGGCTTTAGGTTTCCCTTTCAAGGTGACCTCCCACTTCTCCACGGGCCTTCCCACTTCTCCAAGTGCCCAAAGGTTGTCAGTATCTCCAAAGAGGTATTTGTGGTTCCATCATAATAGTCTAAGCCTGCTGAGTTTGCCTGTGGTGTTTACTTTAGCACACTTGTTTGTACAGTGTTGACTATACATGAGTGAAAGTGGAAGAAGTGAAGAGAACAAACCAGTGTGAGAGCAAGGCCAGACTTCCTCAATCTGTTTCATCTTGGTTTCATCTTCCTTAGTGGGTGGGGCTGCACTGGCAGTTCTGGTAAAGACTGGCTCCAAAGGAAGGCAAGGAAAGAGGAAGAGAGAATCTAATGACTATAACTATAGGCCAGGCATTGGCCTATGTTTTCTGCATATATATTATCTCAATTTAATAAAGAAATATGTTTTTTTAAAATGTACTTGATAATAAACATTTTTGGAGAAAAACAGAAAGCCTCTTTTATATAGCTCCTGTTTCTCTGAGGGTTCCTGCTGCTGACCGCTAGAAGAGAAGAGCCTCATGCACCCCCTCTTTTATTATGTTTTCAAAAATACTTTTTAAGTACTGAATAGTGTGTTCGATACTTTTTAAGTCCCAAGCAAAAATAAGGTCTTTTAATGGCCATTTCTCTAAGGGAAAAATATGACAATGAAGTCATAGAGGTTTTGCAAACCTAATTTTTGGAATAATGAAATAGCTTGCACAGTACAAAGTAAAGTAATGACAATGACATTATTTTACTTTTGAAGGACTAAAGCAGGCACACACCTTCAGAGATTGGACACTTTTAGACTGCAGTGTGGGATTATTAATTCTTCTGCTCTGCAATTGATGGGACTGCCCAAGAATAAAGATTTAGATGTTAGGTCAATGCTCAACCACTGAGCCACACTAGCTGGGCGAGCTTTATATACGAGAATGGGAGCTCCGCTCCCCAGGGACCTGGTCATCAGGTTCTAGAATTGTCTGATAACATGGCCACATCCAATGTTTTCTTTTGGAACCTGAGGTCTGGGCAGTCCGAGCTTCTCAGGCACAGGTTCAGCTCAGTTGCCTGTAGAAACCACCAAACTTTTCATAGGCCGTGGGTGGCGAAGCACTTGTTTGTGCCCGCCCTGCTGTTCAGCTTGGAGCCACCACTGGTTTTAATTATGACTTCAACAGGCAGCTTTGAGGGCTCCTCTGTTCATTACAGTGCCTCACACGCCATAATTAGTAATAAAGGAACACAGGAACGTCATAAATATAACGGGCTAAACAATAATCAGGCAGTAAAGGCAACGCATTGGGACTGTTCCACCTAACACTTTATTTCTTTCAAGTTAAAAACAAAACAAAACAAAAAAGCTTTTAATTATTTTTCGTTGTTTTATTAGAGAGAGAGAGGGGACAGGGAGAGAGAGAAACATGATCAGCTGCTTCCTGCATGCCTCCTACCCAGGATCTAGCCCACAACCCAGGCATGTGCCCTGACCGGAAATCAAAGAGGAAATCTTTTGGTGCATGGGACAACACCCAACCAACTGAGCCGCAATGGCCAGGGCCAAAACAAAAAACTTCAGTTGCTTCATTTTATTTTCTTGCCTGGAATAATTCTGGCCACTTATTACCTGTGTGACTTTTGGCATTTTACCTAACCTCACGGTGGCTGTTTTTTTTTTTTTTTTGTGTGTGTGTGTGTGGTCTGTTTGTTTTTAATCTGTGAAATGGAGAGCATGATAGTTCCCATCTCATGGGAATAGACTGAGGATTAAATGAGATAATTCATGCAGAGTGCTTTGTAAGGAGCTTCACTCCCATGAAAGCTTGTTCAGTAAATGCTAGCTCTCATTATTATCATTTTAATCTCAAGTGAAATGAATGTGTAAAGTATAAGGCATAGATCTCAAAAACCTTCCATTATGTACTCTTTCAAACACAAACACACAAATAGATTGGTATAATTACTCCCACCCCCCACACATGTACCCATGCAAGCATTGACAGTGATCAATATTTTATCAATCTTATTTCATTTAGCAAATTTTAAAACAAATTCCAAGCATCATGTCATTTCACACATAAATTTGAGTGTCTTTTTTTATATTAACATCCATAATATGCTAAGAGCTTCTTGGGACTATATCTTCCTAATCTTGAACCCCAGCTCCTAGGAGTTACTATGGTTAGTAAAAGCTCTACTAATGTTTGCTTAATTAGTGAATGAACAGTCCAAACAGTTTTCTTTGACTTTATGGTAGATGCGCTATAAATATTTGTTGAGTGAATAAGCAAGGGCAGGAATTTTTTAGAGTTCCTAGTGTTTATGGAGATGCACATGTTTTACAAAATCAACAAATATTGTTAATACTTTGATGAGGTTTTCCAATACTTGAATCCCACAGGTTTAATATTGCTGTGAACATTAATAGTGCCCAAATAATCAGCCCATCCGAGGTTTAAATTTTTTTTATTTTTGTTTTTTTTTAAATTTTTTTCTTGAGATTTAATTTTGGTACTCAAATTATTTGTATCTGACTATAGGCATCTTCACGAAAAGCAATTAGCAGATTCTTCAAACACATGACAAATCCTTTATTACTGTGCTTATAAGTGACACGGTTTACAGAAAACCAAATGTAATTAAATAACATTGAACTTGAAATCTACCACAGACTCAAGATATACAAGTTATACTTGGCAAGGCAAAACTTCTCAAACACTAGATTGTTTTAGGTAAAAGACAAATTTCCATTAAGGAATTCCAACATGTTTTGTTTTTTTGTCTTACAGACATTTCCTTTGGCAATAACTTCCACTTTAGCTTTTATTATATAAAAATATAACAAAATTTCATTATATACAAACATTACATTACACAATGTACAGGTTAAAAACACTAAGAAAATGTCAAGCTGCAAGTGAAATTAAAGTCAATAGCATGATAAGAAAAATTAAATACAGCACACATTTCATAAAAATTACATTAACTACATTTGTTTTGTTTGCAAATACCAAACAGTACTAATGTGATTGGAAATAGCTCCCAACAACTTCATTTTAAGGCACATCTTGCATATTTATATATACAACACTGAAACCGGTCAATAACTTAGGGGCTTCTCAGAGTGACCTGTATATGTGTGAAGACATGCAGCGTGGGGTTACACATTTTCATTGGCTTCCTTCTTTGGGGACAGGTACCTGCCAGGTGGGGACTGATAGAGGGGTACCCCGATCTCCTGCAAGTCTGGGAGCCTCGCTGGACGAGGAGGGGAGAGCAGAGTGACTGTCCTGTCATAGTCTCTGTGCAGCACTTTCTCATAGACGCTCTGCAGCCCCACTGTCTTGGGCAGCTGGGCCTGGTAGTAATTGTCTCTGCGCAGAGGATCCCGAGGCAGCGACGTGCTCTTACAGAAGGTTGACATCTGGGCTGGTGGGTGTGTGGAGGGCTGGGTGTTGGGCCCTCCACATGATGGGCTCCAGCAGCGGTCAGAGTGGCCCAGGATCTTGCACTCAGCCGTGCACGCCCACAGTCCTGACATAAAAGAGAGAGGGAGAGAGCGTGAATATTACTGAGACTGGTATGCCTCCATCTTCAGTATGTCAGACAGGGTTAGGGTGGCTGAAAAGGAAAACCTGCATGAAGATGAATGCCAGTGACTGAAGATTTGAAAGGAACATTGCTGTAAAGCCACACAACTCCAAATTGGCTCAGCTTCTTTTGCTGGAAGCAAAAGCCCCCTCCCCCACAAAAAAGCCGGCCGGGTCGGTCGCTAGCATCACCCCTGCCTCTGCCTACCAGGGTGGGGCTGTGCTGAATTCAAACGGTGAAGCTGCCTCAACCGTGCGCTTTAAAGTTCATTGTCTGGGGCCTGCCGGAGTCCGGAACTCCAGGACTGAGAAAAGTGGGGAAGAGGGAGTGGCGTGGGCAACAGAGGTTGAGAGGAGGGAGTAAGTGTCAAAAGGGGAGGGAGAGGAAGGAATGCTGAACTTGGAAGGAAAGAGGAGTCCTCACCGCTCTGCATATGGTTGATGAGGTCCTTTTTCAGAGCGTCCCCACTGATGTCCGAATCGCTGTCATTGAAATCACTGTCCCCTTTGCCGCTGTCTTTGCCGCTGAACTTCTCCGCTTCTCGGCCAGAGATGGTGTTGAAAGAATGTCCTTTCCACACCGCCACAGGGGGCGCCGGCTCCGTTCCGAAGCCAGAGGCGCCGCGGAAGGGCTGCAGCAGGGGATGGGGGAGAACCGGGGGTGAGGGTTGGGCAAGGAACAACAAAACAAAACAAAACAAAAAAAATACGTGCGACAGGTTAGGCATCTATCTGGCACGCCCACCCAGACCCCTCCAGTCTCTTCCCCCAGCCTGTCCGTGGAGCACGGAGCGGGGCGCCCAGCCGCAGAAGGCCTCACCTCGGCGTGCGCGCCGCGGAGCCGCTGCTGCCCCTCGAAGTGACAGGAGCTTTCCCCGGTGACGCTGCCGCCCTCCGAGCCCGGCACTTCGGCTGCCGCGACTGCGGGCGGGGGCGCGTCGGCCGCGGGGCTGCCAAAGGGCGCTTTGCCGCTGCCAGGGAAGGTGAGCACGTCGAACATGTTGGGTCTGGGCCCGGCTCCCCGGGCGGCCTCCTCCGGGGAGCCAGGAGCCGAGGCGCCGCCGCCCGCCGCCCCGGGCCGCTCTTCCCGGCAGGCCCCCCCTTTGCGCACCTCCTTCTTGCGGCGATTGCAGGTAGTGGCGATGGCGATGATGGCGGCCAGTAGCAGCGTGCAGCTCCCGGCCAGCACGATGATGACGATCAGTGGCGTGTCCCATTGTAGCGCCGACCCGGACGCTGCGAGCCGCGAACCCGGCGGGCGAGAGCGCTCCGGGCTCCCGGCCCCGGCGGGCGCTCCCGGCCCCCGCCCGCCGCCTGCTGTCACCACGAAGCTGACTGTGGCAGTGGTAGAGAGCGGGGGACGGCCGCCGTCGGATATGACCAGCAGCGCCCGGAACACGCGGCCTAGCGGCTCCTGAGACAGATCGCCGGTGAGCACGATCTCCCCCGTGCGGCGGCCGATGGCGAAAGCTTCTCGCGGCTCCTGTTGCAGGAGGTCGAATGCCAGCTCCCCATTAGCACCCTCGTCCGCGTCCCGAGCTTGCACACGCGCCACGGCCGTGTCCCTTGCAGTGCGCCCTGGGACTGCCACTTCCAGGGAGCCGTTGGCCGGCGCCGGATGCACCAGGACTGGCGCGTGGTCGTTCTGGTCCAGCACCCGCACTTGCACCAGGGCGCTGCTGGAGAGCTGAGGGACGCCGCCGTCGCTCGCCTGGATGCGCACGTCGAGCTGGCGCAGCGTCTCGTAGTCGAAGCTGCGCAGCGCATAGATGGCCCCGGTAGCCGGGTCCACTGAGACGTAGGTGGACACGGCGCCCCCAGCGCGGCCTACCTCAGCCTCCAGCAGCCGGTAGGTGACCTGGCCGTTACGGCCCAGGTCCGGGTCCCGGGCAGCCACCGTGGCCAAGTAGGCGCCCGGCGGGTTGTTCTCGCGCACAGACACCTCGTACACCCGCTGTGTGAAGAGGGGCGCGTTGTCGTTCTCATCACCCACGCGCACCGTGTAGGGCCTCACGGTGCGTAGCGGGGGCGCGCCGCGGTCCTCGGCCACCAGCGTCAGGTTGTACTCAGCAATTCGCTCACGGTCCAAGGATGCAGCGGTCACCACCAGGTAGCTGCCCGCGTAGGCCGGCTGTAGCCGGAAGTGCTCGTGCCCGTAGAGGGCGCAGCGCACCTGCCCGTTGGCGCCCGAGTCCCTGTCCGAGGTGCTGACCAGCGCCACCAGGCTCTCGCGCGCCGCCCCCTCTGGCACCAGCGAGATAGCACCGGCCTCTGGTGTCCCGGGCCCGGTAGACGAGGTCGTGACCGCCCCCTCGAGAGCAGCAGCGGCGGCGGCGGCGGCGGCGGCGAAGGGCGAGGCGGCAGGCGCGCCCGGGGCGGCCAGGGGCGTGATGGTGATGTCCGGCGCGTTGTCATTGACGTCGCGGATGCGCACGATGACCTTGCAGGTGGCTGAGCGAGGCCCCGGGCCACGGTCCTGCGCCCGCACGTCCAACTCGTAGGTGTCCTGGCGCTCGTAGTCCACGGGTCCCGCGAGGGTGAGGCGTCCCGAGCGCGGGTCGAGGTGGAAGAGCCGGCGCGCCTCCGGAGGGGTGCGGGCGCCGAAGGAGAACACGACTTCGCCGTTGGGGCCCTCGTCAGGGTCGGCCGCGTCCAGGTCGAACAGCAGCGAGCCCACGGGCGCGTCCTCTGCCAGCTCGACCTCGGCCACGGCGCCCTGCGGGAAGGCCGGGCTGTGGTCGTTGGCATCCAGCACACGCACACTGAGGGCGGCCGTAGCGGAGCGCGGCGGGCGGCCGCCGTCCTGGGCCACCAGCTCCAGGCTGTAGGCGGCCTGGCTCTCGCGGTCCAGCTCCTGCAGCAGGACCAGGTCGGCACACTGGGCACCGTCTGCTCGAGTCTGCAGTTCCACGCGGAAGGGGCTGTGTGGCTCGGCCAGGCGCACGCTCTGCAGTCCGTTGGCGCCCACGTCCTCGTCCACTGGCACCTCCAGGGGGATGCGTGTGCCCACGGCCGCGCCCTCGGACACCTCCACGGGGATCTGGGCCCGTGGGAAGTGCGGCGCGTGGTCGTTGACATCCCTCACCTCGACCTCCACGTGCACCAGCCGGAACTGCTCCTGCGAAAAACTGACCACGTCGAAGGCCAGCACGCACTGTGGGGCCTGGCCGCACAGTCGCTCGCGGTCCAGGCCCGCATCCCCGACGGTCAGCTGCCCATCACCCTCACGCACACGTAGCAGCGAGCTGTTGAACTGCTTCATCAGGCGGAAGCTTGTGTCTCCGGACACTTTCATATGTAGGTCCTCAGCCAGGGTCCCGATGACCGTGCCAGGAGCGTCCTCCTCGAAGGTGCTGTATCGCACTGTCTTGCTCTGGGCCACCGAGAGCACCCAGCAGAGGCTAAAGAGCTGCAAAGGTAAGAGGCAGGGTCTACCCCCGCGCCTTACTGGACTCATGCCGCCAGCCCCAAGTTCTATTCCAAAATGCTGAAGAAAAGATTCCTCTCTGGTTTGCAGGTCCGGACCTGAGTCCCGGGCTCCTCGGAGCGCGCCTTTTGCCAGCTCCGTGCGGGAGAAGTCTGGCGGCTGCAGCTTCTGGGCTCCGGCGGGCTCCGAGGACGCGCGGCGGACCCGCGGACCCGCCCTCACTCCGCACACCTCCCTCCCTCCTCCTAGCTGCTGCTGCTGCGCCGCCGCGCGCCGCCTCCGTTTTTATAGCCGCCGATATGCAAATCACCAGAGCCAGGCAGCCAATGGCGACCGCGTCCTCGCGCTGCTCCTACGTCAGCCTCTGACAATCCCTTTAATGTGGAAAGGCTTAGAGGGGAAAACAAGAAAGGAAAATTAGGAAATCTTTCCTTTGTTTCTTTAACTCCTTTTGCTTTTTCCTTTTCTGCGTGTGGAGGAGTTAGCACAGGTTTTGTTCTTTGTTTCCTTCCGGTGCCGGCTGCTCGATCTAAGAGCAAACGCGCTGGGATTTCTTCGTGGTAGCTCAGGACCCCCCACCCACTCCCTGCGTTTTGCACCTCGGAGGCTTCCAAGCGCCAGCAGCCCTCTCTCCACAGACGAGCTCTGCCCGGCAAGGCTCGGCTCGCCTCCTCTCCCTGCTTCCCACGGCGCCCGGAATAGCCTCTCGATTAGGAGCCCAAAGGAGAAGGGAAAATTGATTTTATTCAAATTTGTATACGCAATTGTGTTTTTGCTCCTGTGAGCCCGGGTGATCAGAGTTGCTACTTCTCTTTCAGAAAAGAACCCTGCGATGTGTTAGTATGCATGTCACTGTCCAAATGGCTTTCTTAAATCCTGGGCGCTAGTAGGCAAGGAAAAAAGTTCCAAATAGGATTTAGCATAAGCTTGAGGAGATTTGGAAAGGTTTCAAAGATCAGTCTGTATCAAAGGCTTATGAAGCCCTCGTTAGCACTGGAAATAGAATGGCGTGGCAGGAGATCCCTTTGGAGGACCCAATGTCTGTATTATTTCACGGTGACAAGCTAAGGGGAGAGAACGTTGAACAGTTTCCACAGCGGAGTTGGGCTAACTTGAATATAATGAGCAAACGCCACATGTATCCATTATGTTCCTCTATTCATCCCCAATCACCGCCATAACTCTCTGGCTAAAGGGTGAAGGGCGCTGAATTCCACACAATACCAGGCTCACATTAAAGTGCATTTAGAGAACTTTCCCTCCTGATGCCTGTTCCGCCTATTTAGAGGATTTTCTTTCTTGTTCTAATAGGGCCGCCCTGGGAAGAAACATGCCGTTCCAGAAGAACAAAATCACAGCGTGATGTTGAAACCTGGGGAACATAACCATCTGCCTAGGAAAGTGTTGAGCTTCGGCATTGCCAAACTCTGGGCTGGTCAGGTATAGCTGCCCCCCGCAGGTATCCCTAAAGATCAGGAAGATGGGTCTCCAAGCCGGAACAAGAGGAATTCTTGCTCATTCTTGTTGAAGAGCTTTACTGAGCAGGCGATGAAAATATGCTAGAAAGGGGAAAGGTAACAGCAAAAGTCACACAATGGAAGAATTTATTTTTTTTTTAAAAAGGGCGTTGGATTTGATAAGCAAATTTCCTTCAGTAAATAATCTTTTGAATCCTGATTTTAGTCCTGTTCTCAGATTCCTATCTCTTAAACCAGAGGGAAAGTGTCCTGTTGTTGTTTGTTTTGTTTTGTTTTTTGTTTTTCCCCCCCAGAAAAGATACAGGAGTCTCCTCAGAGAAGGAGACCAAGCAGGGACCTGGGTGGACAGTGGGGGTTGTGGAGGATAAAGGAGGTGCTTGGAGTTGCCAGGGAGCATAAAATGCAGCCTTAACCATCAATTAAAAAAAGCTTTTATGAGATTGGGGGTGGGCGGTGGATAGTTGGGGATTTCCTTTGCCTCTCGGTTCCCTTTCCCACCTTTTTCACTTTGCAGCCTGCATGCAACGAGGCCAGGCAAGCCAGCCGCTCAGGGACAGGACATGGAAAGGAGACGCCCCGTCCAGGAGCCCAATTGTCAGCCATCTCTTCCACTATTTCCCCCTACCAATTGCCATTTAATATCTCTCTCTCTCTCTCTCTCTCTCTCTCTCTCTCTCTCTCTCTCTCTCTCTCTCTCTCTCCTCTCTCTCTCCTCTCTCTGGCCCCAAGAGACATTTATTTCTCTGGGGTTCTGCGCAGCCGAAAGAACTTTGTCTTCTTTCTGAACCCCGCACCTTTCCCACCTGGCCTGCTGGTGAGCTTGGCGCCCCCAGGGTCCCGCCCTCTCTCCTCACCCCTGCTCCCCGTTCGCCCCAGACCCGAGCAGATTCAGAACTCGGCAGCCTGACAGCGGCCTCCCCTCTGCTATTCGCGTAACCCCGAGAGTCAGGCCCGCGCCACGCGGCTGCTGCTGAGCGCAGAACACGGCGAGGCGGGGAAGGAGAGAGCGAGAGGGCCGGGGCCAGAGTCGCGGAGAACGGATGTCTTACGCTGTTTCCACGGCCAGGCCCTTGTCGTGAGCCCGGCCGCGGGTCGCTGCGAGCCGGGCCCACATCTGCGCCTCCTGCCCCCGGCGCCTCAGTTCTGGACTGGCCCGTGGGAGCTCAGCGCTATTCATTCATTCATTCATTCATTCATTCATTCATTCATTCGGCGGGAGAATCGGAGCTACCTAATACATTTACTCAAAACACTTCCACGCCATCATGCACATTCTCAGGACTGAAATGAACGAGGCGTATTTTGAGGGAGCGAAGGGTGAGAGTGGTGCGGAGGCAGGTAGCCGTGCAGAGGGGGGAGGCGGGGTGGGGGGCGGCCGGCAGCAGGTCCAGGGCCTTTTATCCTCTGCCCGTGCCGGGGCCGCTCGGATCCCGCAGCCGCGAGCGCGGAGCCCTGGGCGGGGCGCCGGGGGGAGAGCGCGGAGCCGGCGCGCAGGAGCCGGGCTGCGAGCCCCGCGGCCGAGGCCGGCGCGGAGGCCTTTCCTTCCCCGCCGGCTGCCGGCTGCCGAGGTGTGAAGGCACGCGAGCCGGGGGAGCTGCGGCCCCGCCGCCTGCAGCCCAGCCCCCGGGCTGACGGAAATGCACCGGCGTCCACAGCCACCCCCCGGGGAGCCGGCTGTCCCGGGAGGCAGGGGCCGAGGAGCGGGGGCCGGGAGGGGAGCCCGCCCGCCCCCGGCGCGGATCCCGCCCCACAAAGGCCCCTCCGGTCGACTTGTCATCATGCCAAAGGCCTAGGCTGGCTCAAAGGAGCCCCTTTCTCTCGATTTTTTTTTTTTTTCCAAACTACCTCGCCCGCCACTGTCTCGAAATCCTGAGAACAAACACAGCCCCACAATGGCCGGCCTTTTCTCGGGATGCAAATGCCGCGGACGCCCAGAGCGGGGTGTCTGGCACCGCCCGAAGCCGCTTTGTGGAACTCGCGTGCGGACCCCGAGACGGACACGGGCGTCACGTGACGGATTAGGGCTCGGGAGCGTTTTCAAAGCGGCGACCAAGGGCGGGCTCAGCCCGATCTGATGTCTCCCACAGTTTAGCGGGCAAGGAAATCAGGATATATTTTCGTGTGTAATAGGATTATCTTTTCCATTTCAAGTTCTATGCAGCATGTAATTTATTTTTAATTAGGATTATGTCTGCTAGGAAGGAGAACTAGACTTCGATGGAAAGTGTAATCCTTAAGGATGGATTGGGGGAGGGGTTGTTTTTTAACCTTTTAACTTCAGAAAAAGTCCTGGGCCCGGCGGTGTTCCTCCCACAGGCTCCCTCCCTCGTTTGAACCGTGGCGGGCTTACTTCGGGTTGCTCTCTAGAAATGTAACCAAGCGCTTTTCTACACTCCAAACACTTTCTATTTTTAAAAAAGCGACCCCCCACCTCTGTTACTTGGCTGTCAACACTGACACAATGGCTCTTAAACGTTTACACCAAACCACAGTGCAGCATCTTCCCGGGATCCAAACTTATTAGCATGTAGACATTGACACAATTTGGGGGTGAAGGTAACTAACTGTTGTTCGGTCATTGATTTTGGATCGATGCCAGCACCAGATGCTCAAAACCCTGCACTCTTCCCAGGTCTTGGGCCACTCAGCCTTCTGTGTCAGAATGCTGGGGGATGCCCACTGGCCTGGAAGGAAGCACAGCTGTTGACGGAAGGCGCCGGGAGCATCCTACATGGGTTCAAATATGAACATTACCATTGATTTGCTGTGTGACACTGGGCAGATTACTTGAGCTCTCTGTATCTTAGTTCTCAAATGTATAAAATGGGGATAATAATAGTATTTGTAAGGTTGTCTTCAGGACTATGTAAGATACAGGATCAGCTTGGGAAGCCCTGAGCACATGTTAGTTATCACTTCTTAAAGCACAAGGAAGAAACATTGGCGGCCATCTAATTTAAGCCTTTTATTTTATAGGTGAGGGATTTGTTCAGAAAGGAGCCCCTCCCCCCATTTTCTGATTGTTTCTTTGCTGTAGTTACAACTGTCCGTCTGATTCCTTTGTAACCGCACCCCCCTCCTTCTAGAAACACTAATAGATATAGTGGTAGGTATATAGATACAAAAGGAAGGAGAAAATGGTCATGTGAGGGTTCAAGTAACTTTCATACCTCCGTGTCATTTAAATTTTTTGGGGTGCCTTACTTTCTGGTTAAGATCAGGTGATGACACAAAGGGGTGGAGATGAACAGGACATGCCCTGCTGAAGGAGCAGCAACCTCAGGGGCATGTGGGACTGAGGCTGGGATGGAGGGTGTTATGAAGGGCTGGGCAGGGGCACAGGGTGTAGAAAGCCAGAGTGAGCAGGTAGGTGCTTTACACACCCATGTTGAGGAATTCTAGATTTATCCTTCAAGCGATGGGAGCTGTTGCAGGATGTCACCCCTGAAATCAATAGGCTCACTAGGGCAGCGATTTTTACCCTTCTGCATCTCATGGCACACATAAACTAGTTAGTAAAATTCTGTGGCATACCAAAAAATTATTTTTTTGCTGATCTGACCAGAAAAAAAAGTGTAATTTTCATTCATTCACACCAGACAGCTATTGTTGTTTTTTTTTTTAAATGTATTTTATTGATTTTTTTACAGAGAGGAAGGGAGAGGGATAGAGAGTTAGAAACATCAATGAGAGAGAAACATCGATCAGCTGCCTCCTGCACATACTGGGGATGTACCCGCAACCAAGGTACATGCCCTTGACCGGAATCGAACCTGGGACCCTTCAGTCCGTAGGCCAACACTCTATCCACTGAGCCAAACCTGTTAGGGCCAGACAGCTATTGTTGTTGGCTGTTGTAATTTTTTAAATTTGACAATCTAAGGGAAAGAAGTCAGTGCCTTTGACTAAATAGTCAAGTGCTGCGTGTTTTAAAAATTATTGCGGCACACCAGTGTGCCATGGCACACCAGTTGAAAATCACTGCATTAGGATAAAGGGAGGGTGAAAGATGAGCAGGGAAAGGAAGTGGAATAAAAAGTCTGAACTGGTGGACTTTGACCTGAGAGGGAGGGGAAGGGCAACTCTCTCAAAATACTGATCAGGAAACAGTGACTAGCTAGTTAGTGGGTCCAGCTGAACCCCAAGAGATCCAGGGCAAAGAGGCGTGCATTGCGATGGCCCTTGTCCCCTGTGGGTTCAGTCAGAGGACTCTTTCCTGATATGTCAGTCCTGTTTCTCCTTTAGCCAGAGGGCGCTGAAGCCAGCAGTGCGGGAAGAGCAGGTAGGAGATACTCCAGCCATCACCAGTCCTCTGGAGAATGCAGTTCCTCCTGGGCACCTCCTCTTTGATGTCTTTTCCAAGGACAATGTAGGTGGATGGGATTGGGAGGAAGGGTTTTCTTTTTGCTCAGAAAGCTGATGCTTCTCTGGGTCCAGCCAGGAGCAAGTCTGGAGTCACCTCAGTGTATCTTCTGTTGGGTGTCTGTCCAAGATAATCATGGTGGGGCTGGAAATGGCTGTTCCACAGCTGGCAATGGCCTGGGGGTGTGGACAGAGAGCCAGCATTTACTTTATCGCTTGAGCTTGAGTATGGGGGTGGGGGGGGGGGGGGGAGATTTCTATGGAGCCCTTTGGTTGGAAAGTGTGGGATATTGGATGTGGCCTGGGCTCCTAGGACCTTGCTTATGGTTCATGGGCACTTTGAGGCAGAATTAGGTTTGATTACAGAGTTCATCTGGGAAAAGGAGGTTTTAGTTAACTAAAGGAGCCCTCAACAAGGAGCAAAAGAACTGCAAATCTCTGCTCAAACCATGTGCAGGAGTTCTGCAGTTAGATAAACTGGGTGGATTAACTGCCTTCAGAGCTCAAACCATGTTGCTGAAAATTTTGAGTTTTGTTACACATGATTCAAAGGAAATTAAAACAGAAAGCTAGAGCCTTTACAGAGATCATTTTAATCATTAACTAGTCTAATTTTTCTTCTCTCAATGTCATGCAGAAGACTTCTGACTCAGGCTTCCTTTGCATCTGATGGCTGAACTCCCTGCTCTAAGTGGGTCACAGTCCACTTTTGAAATGGAAATGCAGTCTGCGCAGCAGCCTCATCCTCAGAGTCCTGGGACCCTGGCCCAGCCCGGGCACAGTGGAGCCCGGCGTTATATATTTCTCTGTAGATCTGAGAACAGTTTTAGGCCATTGATCTCACGTCACCCAGCATCAAGATAGAGTGACGGCTGATAAACTGCCTGGTGACAGGCTGTGGCCTTGGGAAGAAAAGTCTAGATGTGGGATAAAAAAAATAAGTTGATGGATTAGTTATTGGCCTCTCAATTCCCTTCAACCTGGAGTTTTTTTCCTGAACACTTTAGAAGCGTTTATTTTTAGGTAATTTTACAGTTGTCTTTTTGTCCTTCAGAGGTGCTTTGGTCTATGGCTCAGGGAATTTATTTTTATTTATTTATTTAAAATTTTAATTTATTGTTTTGAGAGAGAGAGAGAGAGAGAGAGAGAGAGAGAGAGAGAGATTGATTGATTTGTTGTTCCACTTAGTTATGCATTCATTGGTTGATTCTTGTATGTGTCCTGACCGGGGATCATACCCACAACATTGGTATATCTGGATGTCACTCTAATCAACTGAACTACCCAGCCAGGATGCCTCTCAGGGAATTTAGATAAAATCATTATTATATGTAGTGCTCAACAGCCTCCGGAAGTCCACAAAGCCCTCCTCATAGGCCTAAATCCTTAGCAGGCTTTTACCTGCACAAGCAGGGAACTGGGATGCATTAATGCTGAGGATCCTTTAGCAGCATTACCCGGCCTGCAGTCCTCAAACTCTGCATCTTTAACTGGGGCCGGGTGCAAGAGGAACATTGGTGGAAGTGGAACTAGGAGATGGGATGCTCCGTGGCCAATATTTAAATGAGTATTTTCCCCCAAAACTTTTTGAATCCTCTCTTGATTTCAGCTCCTCTGTCCAAAGGACAGTAATCACATGTTGTTAGTCCAAGAAGGGCTCGGGTGCTTCAGAAAGATTTTGAAGGGGTGAGGTGAGAGGGCCAGGGAGATTAGGGGAGAGGGAGATTAGGGGAGTGTGGCAGATCATTTGTGTTTGGGGATGAATAAAGGTTGAATTCTTGCTGCCCTGGATCCAAGCTCTCGCTTTGGTGTCCAGTGTGGGAATCCAAGATGGGGAAGAATGGGCTGCTCCATGCATTGAACCAAGAGTCCTCCCGGCACGGCCAGCCATTTGTAAGACATCAATCTTGCTTTGCATTACTGGGGAGCCTTGTATAGAGGCCCATGGTCTCAGGGGACTGAGAAGAGAGTTAGATGGAGGGATCAGAGCCCCTATAGGGAAAAATAATGTGACAAGCTGTCAGAACATGGCGACTGGGTGACTCCTGTTCCCTCAGTGGCAAGGGGGCCCTGTCGAGCCCTGCATCCTTCAGGGCTGGGAGCTGGGAGGAGGGAACAATATAGGATGTGTGATGAATTACACACCTTTCCATCAAACCCCAGTGGAGGCTTTTGCTGACTTCTGGAAAAGAAGGAGTGGAGTGGCTTTTTCTAGGAGTGGAATGTTTTGAGTAGGATATTTGGGAGAGGGATTCTAATGATAAGGAGTCATGGGATCTGTAGGGATCAGAAAGGTTGTTCACCGAGGTCAACTCTAGAGTAGGCCACTAGGAGGAAATTCAGGGGTCAATAGTAAAGTATAGCATGTTAAGCCTGAGTAGGAGTTATTTGACTTAGGACAATTGTATCAGTCTGGACCAGGTTGTGCTTCAGTAACAAACAACTGCCAAATCTTAGTGACCTAAAACACCAAGTGTATCCTTTGCTCACTCTGCATGTCCCATCACAGTTGGGCTAGGGCAGTGGTCGGCAAACTCATTAGTCAACAGAGCCAAATATCAACAGTACAATGATTGAAATTTCTTTTGAGAGCCGAAAACTGACTTCTGAGCATGGGCCATGAAGTTTCAATTGCACTGTATTTGTGTGCCCGCACGTGGTATTTTGTGGAAGAGCCACACTCAAGGGGCCAAAGAGCCGCATGTGGCTTGCGAGCCGCAGTTTGCCGACCACTGGGCTAGGGGATGTGCTGTATGCTGTCCTTATTTGGGGACTCAGACTGATGGAGTAGCCACCATCTATCTACAACTTCCTCCTGCTGCAACAGAAGGAAGAGGGAATGCAGCAAATTGTATTTTGGCTCTGAAAGTTTTCCAACCAGATAATACAAACGTCACTTCTGCTCACATTTCTTTGTCCATTTCAAAGTTCTGGTAATGAGCTCATTCTAATAGTCATTAGAAGGCAAGCTTAAGGGAACAGAGCAGGAGAGCTGGACAAAGCCCTTAGACCAGGCGTCCTCAAACTATGGCCCGTGGGCCACATGCGGGTGTTTTTGCCGTTTTGTTTTTTTACTTCAAAATAAGATATGTGCAATGTGCATAGGAATTTGTTCATAGTTTTTTTAAAACTATAGTCCGGCCCTCCAACGGTCTGAGGGACAGTGAACTGGCCCCCTGTTTAAAAAGTTTGAGAACCCCTGGCATAGACAGACTGAGTGCCTAAGGCATGTTCTGTGAGCTTTCTCATTCTCAGGTTTTGGACAAACCATTACTTTTTTTTTTTTCTTCATCAGGAAAATAGTAGTTGGGAGAATTGCTAGTCAAAGGCACACATGTCGCTAAATTTAAGGAAGGTCAAAAATAAGTTAGAAGTGTTCTCATGTGACACATTCCTTAAAGTATAGGCTAAATTACAGCTTTAGACTAATTAGTGAGGAAACCCCCCAAGAGTGAAAGATGGATTATTGGCAATGGGAGTACATGTCCTCTTGCTTGTATTGGGAAAAAACTTGCACAAAAGTGTCTTCATTAATCAGAGTCCTAATGGCTTTTACTTTTATCAACCAATTACCAGGATCAAAAACATTTTACTAAGCATCTTTCAGAGGGTGAAACTATGTCCTGCTGCGTACTTTGCAGTTGGGTTGTGTCACCTGCTTTTAGGGGTTCACAATCATGTGCATGGAAGTACTCAGGGCAGCTAAACAAATATTGAGAACAGCATGAATGTGAATAAATGTTTGCTTGTTTGTTTTTCCCCCCCCTCCCCCCAGGTATTCAGTAGAGAAGAGATCATAAGCAATATTTAGGAAGAATGGAACCAGGAGAACTGAGTACATTACTGTGTGCCATACACAGTACTAGGCACTGCATATAGCTTGCTCTCTAGGACATTATAGTCAGTGGGGAAGGTAGCTGAACAACTTTAGTGATAAATTTAGTGACAAGTGCCCAGGAGAGAGGATATGATTCTAGGAGCTCAATTAAGAAGAGGAGGAGATGGCTTAGGGAACTTCCTGTGAGAAGGAGGAGGCTATTTTAGGCCAAACACTGGACTTGGGATTAAGTGTAAGGCAGAAATAATTGCCATTGTGTATCTCCCAAACTCTATTTATAACTACCAATATCCAAAAGACCCAGGGACTAAAATATCTCCTGTTAGATATGATTATGATCTAATATTCACATATTTTGAAGTAGGCGGGATATAAGTAATTATAAAATAACTAGAGGCCCCATGCACAAATTTGTGCATCAGTGGGGTCCTTTGGTCGGGTCTGTGGGATTGGGCTGAAACTGGCTCTCTGACTTCCCCTGAGGGGTCCCAGATTGCAAGAGGGCACAGGCCAGGCTGAGGGACCCCACTGGTGCATGATCGGGGTCAGGGAGGGATGCAGGAGGTTGGCCAGCCAGGGAGGGACCACAGGACCTAAAGGAGGGCTCCAGGACATGTCCAGCCCATCTCGCTCAGTCCTGATCGGCCGGACCCCAGCAGCAAGCTAACCTATTGGTTGGAGTGTCTGCCCTCTGGTGGTCAGTGCACATCATAGCAAGTGGTTGAGCAGCCTTTGCATATCATTAGCATATTACACTTTGATTGGTTGAACAGATGACTGGATGACCGGACACTTAGCATATTAGGCTTTTATTATATAGGATACAATAGTTTCATGTAGGATTTAGAGAATTTGAGGAGACAGGATGTGATGCTGAGATTCTGGTCTAAATACTGCTTCCAAATTTGTTAAATGAAGTGGAAGATGCTTGTTCTACCTATCTCAGAGTTGCGGTGAGGGTTCTATGACATACTGAAGAAATGCAGAAGCGTTTTGTGACTGTAAAACATTATATACATCAGCCATAGTGCTGATAGGACACTTAAACTAGAGGGACACGCAGCCAGCTTTATAGATGTGTGGTGAATGGGAGATGATGAGGGAAGGGAAGCAGCTTGGAGCAACTGCTGAAAGGCTAGAGAAAGGCTAGATCTGAAGTTCATAGGGCATATGCAAAAGGGAGAAGGATGGAGCTCAGCCCAACTGGGGACAGTAGGAGCTAAGGCTAGACATGGGTTAGAGGAGACTTTGTCCATTGCTTTATCCTCAGTGCCTGCCATAAAGAAGTCAGCAATAAATGTGTGTTGGACTAATTGAATGTGTCTGAAATAAGCATCCCCTTCAGTTGTACCAGGGGCTTGATATAGACTCCCTGCCCCACACACATGTAAGAGACTTCAGGTTAATTTTTTTCCCCAGTATGCATGTATATATTTATTTATTTAACTTTAACCATCCCTCAGCCTTGTCATTTGGCAACCATTAGCTTGTTGTCTATATCTATAGATTTTTTTTCTGTTTTGTTTTGCTTATTCTTTTTTTTTTTTTTTTTAGATTTCACGTGTAAGAGCAATCATATGATATTTGTCTTTCTCTACCTGACTTAGATCACTTAACATAATACCCCAGGTCCATTCATGCTATTGTAAATAGCAAGATTTTTCTTTGTAATGTTCAGTAATATTCCATTGCATATATATGTCACATCTTCTCTATTCATTTATTTATCAATGGACACCTGCATTGCTTCAAAATCTTGGCTATTGTAAATAATGCTGCCATAAACATAGGGGTCATTATGTATTGAATTAGTACTTTTGTTCTCTTCAGATAAATACCCAGAAGTGAAATTGCTGGGTAGAATGGCAGCTCTATTTTTTTTTTTTTTTGAAAACTTCATATCGTTTCCCATAGTGGCTGTGCAAATTTACACTCCCACCCACAGTGCACATGGATTCCCTTTTCTCTATATCCTCGCCAACACTTGATATTGGTTGATTTTTTGATGGTAGTCTTCTGGTTAATTTCAGTAAGTGTGAGTTGAGGGAGGTGGCCAGGCAGAACCAGTGTCCAAGATTCAGCTCAATGGGCATCTCAAGACCAGTCAGGCCGAGACAGGAAGCTGCTGTAACTTGGTCAGCACTACTGGGAAGTCTGATGCCACAGACACAATGTCCCAGTTCCAGACTGGAATGACATCCTGCCTGTTCTGCTTGCTCCAGGTTGCATACCTATAAACATTTGGCTCCTGTTCCCTGAGAGCCCCCAGATGGATGCCAGTTTCCTAAGGCAGGCCTGGCTGCCTACCATCTGTCTGCTCAGCTCCAGGCTGGTCAAGGCAGCTTCAGCATCTGGGCTTCAGCAGATCTCCCTTCCTCATCAGGATCTTTGTGACATTCCTCTTTCCCAGCCTTCAGCTCTCCTGACACCAAGCCCAGCTCAGACGTGATTCTAGTTCATTCATAGGTAAGCTTATATTATATGTCATTTATCAAAATCACATTTATATATTACATTCTGTCTCTAGGACAAAGGAACATAGTTCTAGCACACGTCTTGGGAAGGTTGTTACTTATCGTACATCCTTTCAATATGTCCTGGCTGGCTTGTCTTGTCACGGTTTAAAGGTATTGTCCAAGGCTGAGGACACAGTCTGCTCCTGATAATAATCACAAAACTATTTCCAAAAATGGTTACAGGTGTTGAGCACTTGATTTTTGCCACACATTGTGCTAGGCAGTTCACACACTTAACTTATTCTCTCATCAGTTCTGGAAAATAGGTATTATTGTGACAATTAAAAAATTAGATAATGTCTGCAACGAGACATAGGTGACTAATGGCAAGGAAAAACTTAAATCCAATTCTCCTGGTGCAAAAGCCCATGCACTGTCAATGGTATGAAGCTCTTCCCCAGTGTCACCACTGTCTTGCTCTCCAGGGAACCAGATGCTCTTTCGGTTCCTCCGTTCTTCCTCAGAGGCCCTCTTAGGTTTTCAAATGTGCAGGACTCCAGCTTTTCCATCTTCAGCCCTGACCCCTCTCCTGAGCTCTATTCTATGCCTTTTAGTGGGGCATTTGGTTTGCTACCAAGCTATAATTTCCCAGGCAGCTGGCAGAAAACAAAATTCATCCCGTCACTTCTCCAACTGGTTCTTTTTTTCCTGATCGCTGTCTTTGTCAGTAGCACACTGTCTTCAGATTTTTGTTTTTCATTTTAAGGTTGTGGTATGCTCCAAAATGCCACTTGCATCTAGTTCTAACATCCTAGCCTATAGTCTCTACTGTTGGTCAGGCCTCTTCCACCTGGGCCTGGATGATTAAAATAGCTTCTAAGGTGAGCCGACTGTTAGAACGCACAGCACCTTAGTGTGTATTAGAAAAGGCTCCGTTTTCTCTGGAGGAATGCAGTCCCCTGCCAGGGCACATGGCTTGGCAGGCAGAGCCATTCCTGGGATTTGGTTCCTCAGGAAGGAGAGCTTGTGCAGTGAACAACCTGCACAACTGTGCATGGTGACCCTGGAAGAGAGCCCCCTCCTTGCCTCGTGTTTCTCCTTCAAAACATCCTCCAGGGGAACCAAGATGGTGGCACAGGTAAATGCCTGTACTCGCTGCCTCTCACAACCACATCAAAATCACAACTAAAATACAGAACAACCATCATCCAGAACCGCCAGAAAGCTTGCAGAATGGATGTCCTACAACTAGTGAAGTTAAGAAGAAAGACACTGAGACTGGTAGGAGGTGCAGAGGCGCAGAAGAGGCTGGTCCAGCACCCAGTGTGCCACTTTTTTAATAGGGAGGGAGATTGTCTCTCTGGAGGTCACCGGAGGAGCAAGGGGTCCCAGTCCCACACCAGACTCCCAGCCCAGGGTCCTAGAGCTGGGAAAAGAAGTTCCCTTAACTATGGGCTGTAAAAACCAGTGCGGATTGGAGCTCAGTGACACAGAGGCTGCTGGAGACCCAGCTGTTCCTCTTAAAAGGCCGGAACCACAAACTGAACTTACAAGGTCTTGCTTCCTGAGCTCCAGCACCAGGGTGAGGCTCTGGGGGACACATTTGTCTGGCATCTGGGCAGGAACTTGGGGGTGGCTTTCTCCCAGATGGAGGTACTCCCAGGGATCATTGTTCCTGTGCTGGGACCTCCCCCCTTTGCAGGGCTGACTGGCAGCCATTTCTGTTTGCTCCACCCTGGTGATTCCCTAAGACCCCACCTCAGCCAATTTACAACCCCACCCAAGCTTCCTGCAGCTGCTTTTGTATATGAATGGCCTGTCCTTGAACATCTCAAATAAGCTGCAGCTGGGTCAGGGAGCCCCAAACCTATGAATAAAAGGCCCAAGGCCAGCACCAGCACCAGCCTGCCTTGCTTCACAGCTGGGCCTTGTCTGGGCACTTCCAACCCTGATACAAAGAGGAGGAATCTTCAGATCTCTCTGTAACTCCTGCTGGGTGGCCCCAGGCAGTGGCTGGCTTTGCACCTCCCTGGAGACCCAAGAGCCAGTGTACCCAGTGGTCAGTGTGAGACCATACCGGATTACAACTCTACACATCCATAAGTGACACACTCGAGGGGCAGACTCAGTGAGCACCAAAGCCCCACTAAAGCAAGTCCTACTCCATAGGAGTGTCTCCTACATAGCAGCTCTTCCACTGTAGTAGCAGCTGGTCTTCACAGCAAATTGGCCTGGAGGTCAATACCTGCCAATGACACCAATAGCAATCAAGTCTCAACTACAACAAGACTGTGCTCACAAAGGGGTGCACCTAGAGTGCCCAGCTCAGGTGACTGGGGAGGCTGAGCCACTGGACCCTATAGGACACCTACTACACAAGGCCACTCTACCAACTCAGGAGGCATAGCAGCTCTACCCAATACATAGAAACAAACACAAGGAAGCAGCCAAAATGCAGAGACAAAGAAACATGTCACAGATGAAAGAAATGGAAGAAAGCAAACTACTGAATATAGAGTTCTATACCGTGGTTATAAAGTTACTCAAGAATCTTCTAGAAACCTCCAAGGAACTTAGTGAGACTTTCAAGGATCTTAGTGAGAATGCCTAACACATCGAAAAGGACCAGTCAGAAATTAAGCTTACACTGACTGAAATAAAAAATAATATACAGGGATTCAACAGTAGAATAGAGGATTCTGAGAATAGAGGATTTGAAATATGAGGAAGCAAAAGTCCCCAACCAGAGGAACAAAAAGAAATAAGAATCCAAAAATATGAAGATAGTGTAAGGAGACTCTGGGACAACTTCAAGTGTACCAACATTTGAATTGTGGGGGTGCCAGAAGAAGAGAAAGAGCAAGATATTGAAAACCTATTTGAAGAAATAATGACAGAAAACTTCCCCTACCTGGTGAAAGAAATAGACTAACAAGTCCAGGAAGCACAGAGAGTCCCAAACAAGAGGAACCCAAAGAGGACCACACCAATACACATCATAATTAAAATGCCCAGGGCTAAAGACAAAGAGAGAATCTTAAAAGCAGCAAGAGAAAAGCAGTTAGTTACCTACAAGGGAGGGCCCATACAACTGTCAGCTGGTTTCTCAACAGAAACTATGCAGGCCAGAAAGGAGTGGCAAGAAATATTCCAAGTGATGAATAGCAAGGACCTACAACCAAGATTACTCTATCCAGCAAAGCTATCATTTAGAATTGAAGGTCAGATATAGCGCTTCACAGATAAGAAAAAGCTAAAGGAGTTCATCACCACCAAACCAGTATTATATGAAAGGTTGAAGGGTATTCTTTAAGAAGAGGAAGAAGAAGAAGAAGAAAAAAAAAGATAAAAAATATAAACAACAAAATGGCAACAAATACATACCTATCAACAATTGAATCCATGAATCAAAATAAACGAATAAGAAATCTAATAAACAGAATAAACTGGTGAATAAAATAGAATCAGAGGCATGGAAATGGAACAGACTGACAATTCTCAGAGAGAAGGGGGATGGGGAATAGGAAGAGATTAAACAAAGATCTTATATGCAAATATGCATTACCTATGGACACAGACAATAGGGTGGCAAAGGCCTGGGGTGGGGCGAGAATCGGCTGGAGGGAAGCAATGGGGGGCGGAGGGAGAAGAGGGACATCTGTAATACTCTCAACAATAAAGATTTAAAAAACAAAACAAAACAAAAAGAAAAACATTCTCATGTCAGGTAATTTAAAAATATTCAGCAACTAGTCTGACATGGGCATTGACCAATCAGAATGGACACTAGCCTTAACCTAGGAACAGAATCTTTAGGCTTCCTGCTGAGTCAGGCATTGCAGGATGGTGGGAGAAGTTGAGGAGATGGCAGGAGAGGCATTAGGGTGGCACTTGGGAATTCACAGCAGTGGATGTTTACCAACCAGCATAGCAATGTTTTAGTATTTTAATAGCTGGCACAGCCTTCTTAGTGTGTGTGTGTAGGCCAAGCATGTCAAACTCACGGCCCGTGGGCCACATGTGGCCCACAACAAATATTTTTGTGGCCCAGCCAATATAATGGTATGTAAGAAACATTTTAATAAAAATTTTGTAATTTAATTTTTACAATATCCTGTTATACATAATTATTAATAATGAACCACAATGTTCGCTAATGACTGATTACTATAATCGTGTTGCATTCATTTCCCTTATGTGCCTTATGCTCAGGTGCACCATTTCTCTCCACTAATACTAGCAGCGAATATTTTAGCTGCCAATTGTCACGTCATTAGTCTTGGACTGACTTGTTTGGTGTGCGCAACAGGAAATATTTCGCTTTCGGAGAACAAGAAAAATAGGTTTATTTGTGTTACGCTTATTAATTTGTGCAGTGATTCAGTGTCTGGTATATTAATGTTCAAGAAAAAATATTAATTTTTATTAAAATGTTCTATTATTTTATGTTAATGATTACTCATTTATTTCCTTTGTATTCAGCATGTCTGTATCCAAATAAACTTACGTTTCTATGAAAATTGAAGCATTTGTTTTTTTGTGGCATACATAAACTTAAACCTTGCTTATTTGGTCCATGTTAGCCTTTGAGTTTGACATGCTTGGTGTAGGCTGAATATTAACTCTGCTAATCCTACTCCGAGGAACTCTCCACAGATCTTGGTCCAACTCCACTCATCCACAGTGTCTGGATATTTCCCACTTAGCAATCACCAATTTCTCTTGACAAGGAGTTCAAGATCAATGAATGCTTTAGCATAGGCTTAAATTTAGGCGTGGTTATCATCAGAGTGAGGTCAAGTTATTTTCGGACATACCTCAAGGGGTCGCTCAAGATGTCCACCTCTTCCCAAACCACCCAATTTACTACTCCATCCACTCCACTTTCCTCCCTGCCCTCCAAAAGCAAGAAAACCAGCCTGGAGTCAATACCTAAAGGTGTCCACAGAGTCATGCACAGGGTAGGGGAGATATACAGAATTAAGCTTGGCAGATGTTTAACACAGATGCTATATCTCTATCTATAGCTTTATCAAATATTAAGTTTTACTCTTTTTTTTTTTATAAATGTAGGCTTCGTGAATTTTTTAAAATATATTTTATTGATTTTTTACAGAGAGTAAGGGAGAGGGATAGAGAGCTAGAAACATCGATGAGAGAGAAACATCGATCAGCTGCTTCCTGCACACACCCCCATCGGGGATGTGCCCTTGACCGGAATCGAACCTGGGACCTTTCAGTCCGCAGACCGACGCTCCATCCACTGAGCCAAACCAGTTTCGGCATACTCTTTTTCTTAATATTTCCCATTCCAATAGGTAGTCAGACTCTTGGTATTTTCTTGACTATGATGTTTTTTATTGGGCTGAAATAGAAGCTGCTTGAAGAGCAGAGTGGGTGGAGAGAAAAAGGTATGTTTCTGGGGGTGTGGCTGGAGTTTTTCCTGTGTTAGGAAGGAAACAGGTGGCCATGTCCTGGGGAGAGGGCAAGACCTCAGAGGAGGTGGCACATCTGGGGAGTCCGGTTCTCCAGCTCTCCCAGCCTCACCTGAAGGGACCCCATGGTGTCTTAGGTACTTGGTATCTGCAGAATCCTCTGGGACCTTTGCTCAATCTGGGAGATGGTCCCCCATACTGATTACTGTGAATTTCTGACCAGTTCAGCAAGATGGTGTTTTATTTTTATTTTATTTAAAAATATATTTTTATTGATTTCAGAAAGGAAGGGGGAGAGAGAGAGAAATAGAAACATCAATGATGACAGAATAATTGATTGGCTGCCTCCTGCATGCTCCCTACTGGGGATCGAGCCCACAACCCAGGCATGTGTCCTGACTGGGAATCAAACTGTCACCTCCTGGTTCATAGGTTGATGCTCAACTACTGAGCCACACCAGTTGGGCAGCAGGATGATGTTTTAGAGTTAGATTTAATAAAGAGGATAAAGTGTGAATAGTTCTTTCACATCTGTATTTACAATGTTTTATACCTGCCTTAAAGTTTTCTTCAGGTCTCTCACATCTCTTCCCATCTCTGCCTCTGTCTTCCAACTCACCTCCTTTTTACTGCTTCTTGTTCCTTCTGTGGCTGGTGTGATAGTATGGGTCTAAATTGTCTGCCTCAGAGGCGGGCCTCTCTATGAAGTGAGCAGACACCAGCTGTGAGTGGTGAGTGGCTCAGAGCACAGGAGGATGGAGCCCTGGCCTGGGAGCTCTGCCATAGTCAGTGTAGAGCTCACCTTAACTCAGGTCATGTTCTATGCCTTCTCCCCCTGTCTGAGGGCTGAAATCTAGGGGCCAAAATCAGTCATGAACCTGGGATAGAGACCAAGAAACCCAGTCAGCCTGTCTCTGGCCAGGCCCTGAGTCTGATGCACCAAAAGGGTCTCTCCATAGCAAATTGATCTCCAAATCCCTCTCCTCTTCTTCCTTAGTAATATAACCTGAAGTTTTATCTGGGCACGTGACCATCTGGAATCAAGACTACATTTCTCAGCCTTTCCTGTAGTTAGGTATGGCCACGAGACTAAAGTCTGGCAATGGGATGGATATCCTGTGTTATTTTGGGGAAATGGCCTGGGTTGCTGTAACCTTATTTGTCCTTCTTTCTCCTTTTGTCTGGACTAGCAGTTGGCATATTTCTGTAAAGAACCAGATAGTAAGTATTTTCAGCTCTGTGGGTCATGTGATCTCCGTTTTCAATTCTGCTGTTGAACTTGGACAGCAGCAACAGAGTATACATAAATGAATGGGTATGGCTGTGTTCCAATGAAACCTTATTTGCCCAAACAGGTAGAGGGTTGGATTTGGCTGTGGGTAGTATTTTACCTATTGCTGGTGGTGGCTGGAGTGAGAGCAGCCGTCTTGGACCAAGAGGTGGAAGTCATGTACAGGATGGCAGAAAAATAAGCTAGAAGGACCCTGAGTTCCCAGTGTTCACAGAGCTACCCTATGAGCCCTCTGGGTTTCATTTAATGGAGAGAAATAATTTTCTATCTTGCTTAAGCTACTGTCAGTTGCAAATGAGCCTAATCCTGACTAATACACCATTCATGTGTGGTTAAGCCCAACTCACCAGATAGGAGTCTATTGAAAGCTCTAGCTAGGAATGAAGCAGGCATTTCCCAGCAGTGCATTCTGTACTCTGTATACCTCCAGAATTCTCCACCCATCTCGATTAAGCAAGGCCACAAATAAAACTTTGCAGTGGATTTTGTGAGACCGACAGGATGGGGAGGGGCATGCAGAGGAAGTCCATGCACCTGACAGGCCCTGAGGACTGGCAGGATGGAACATTCCATGGGGGCAGGCGGCCTCTGTCAGCTCCGCACACTGGCACCCAGCTCTGACACATGCTCATGAGATTTACAAGGTACAAATCCAAGTGCACTGAGTTTAGCACTTTTTTGGCTGTTAGTCGGAAGCTGTCCCTAGAAACAGTAGTATTGGGAGAACCTGTGGCATCCTTTAATAATTCTTTCAATGATTTGGTTTCTTGCGTATGAAGGACTAACTCTGTTGAATTCCTTGGGGGAAATCCAAAGCCCAATTCATAGGATATGGGAGTCTGACACAAACAGAAAGAATCACAGGGTGCTAGGAAAAAAGCTATGAAAAAACTTGGCCCTGATTCCAAAAATGTTTCATTTCCCTTGGCGGTTGGAATGTTGCAGCTGACCCCTTGCTAGGGGCCTTGTCCACTCTTCTCACTCCCCAAGCAATGCTGCAGCTGCTTCTGGGGGCAGACTTCTGCTTTCTGGAGGGCGTGGGGTTGTTATTTCTGGAGAAGAGAAGGCAGAGTGGTAGTGATGTGCCCACATACTATCTTCAAGCATTTAAAGCTGTGTGTGTGTGGTGTTTAATGAAGCAGTTGTGGGCAAATTATTGCCTGTATTTCAGGAAAGCGGTGGGTAGGGGGTGGGTGGGTGAGGAATGGGCTACTTTCAAAACAAAAGACAGAGATTTGATTAGACCTAAAGAAGAAAATCTTAGCCTTCGGAGTGATGAACTGCTCCACTGGGAAGCTGAAGTGAAGGTGCCAAATCCCAGATTTGTATGGCGCTGGGTCAGGAGAGGAGCACAGACTTCAGAATCACTCAGCTCTTGGTTCACATCCTGGCACAGTGTCTCACTTGCAGATTGGCCTCGGGCATGTTGCTCTGTGCCTTAGCTACCTAACTCATGGGGTGGTTTTGTGATAACTGGCGACTCAGGCTTCTTCTAGCTTGTTTTTCTGCCATCCTCAGTAGGTACTTTCACCTCATGGTCCAAGGTGGCTGCTCTCGCTCCAGCCATTACACATGCATTCCAGACAAAGAATCAGAAAACTACTACCCATAAGCCAAATCCAACCCTCTATTTGTGTTGGTGGATAGATAATAATACTGCCAGCTTGCCAGGGATGATGTAAGGAATGGATGCAATCATGTTCATCACAGTGTTTTGTCCAGAACAAATGCTCAGAATATATGGAATGACAGATGAAATCCCATCAGCCATGTGAAGTTCACACATTCAGCCCAAGTGAGGCAGCTTAGATACTGTCTGGTGTCTGTGCAGGCTGGATTGCATTGAGGACCAGGACAACTTCTACTGTGAAGGCCTTCTGGCTTCCTTCCTTCATGTCTTCATCTGCTGGGTCTCAGGTCAAAGCTTTCCCTGGAAGCCTTTCCTGGCTTGCCTGGCTTGGTCAAAGCCCTCACCACACCCCTCCGCACCCCGTGGACCTTGCTTTGTGGCACTGTCATTGGCAGCTGCTATTCGTGGCTTAAAGGATAATTTAGTTGATGCCTGTCTTCCCTTCCAGGCTCTACGTTCCCAGAGGGCAGGGCTATGTTTTTCTCATCACTGTATCCTTAGCAGCCTGCAGAGCACCTGGTGCATAGTAGATGCTCAATAAATGTTTGCAGGATGAGTGAATAAGTGAAGGCTGTGTCCTTTGGGTTGTATTTACATTGGTTCTTTCTGTCCTCTCAGATCGGTTTGCAAAACTATTTTCTTAACATGACCGGTTTGCCCTTGGTCCCCAGCTTCAGATGCCTGTCAGGGGGGCTTGTACCTCAGAGAGATCCAACACATCTGGCTGTGAAGGCAGGAGGCTGATCAGAGGCTTCCAGAGGGTGTAGGGTCAAAGGCTGGGGAGCTGCCAGGTAGCTGGAGAATTTTGCTTTAGCTGGGCTGCTGCATAACTATTTCCTCTCAAAGGTTTTGGGCTAATCAGAATTTCAAAGGATACTTTTAAATGTAATAGGATTCTACCTGAAAGAGCAACGAGTGAGGCGGTGGAGCTGTTTATTCCTCTAGTTGCTATTCTAGGCTTGTAGCAAAGAGAGCTAGGGCCTCGAGACTTTATTTTTATTCCTGCACAAAATGAAAAATGAAATGGGATGGCAAGATGGCGGTGATGGCAAGCCCACAAAGAAATACTCCACCGGGCTCCTTGCCTCAGTTATCCTAAGGAGAACAGAGGAGCACAGAAAGCAAACAACAGTGTCATTCTTAGCCAGCTGGTTCTATGAAGTAGAGGTCAAGTTTCCTCTTCATTCTCCAAAACAGCCTTAGTGGGTCTTCGTGGGTTAGATAGATCCTCAAATACAGACAGGATTCCATGTAGAAAGTGTTGAAAATCCACTTGAAAGTTAAAATCACGACTATTAGCACTTTTCCTTGTTTTTGTAATTGTGTCTTTTGACCACAGTAGTCTTGGGAAAATTGTGTAGAAGATAAAAACACAACCACGAAACAACCCCTTCTCAAAATTGTGGCAGCAGGAGTAGGTAGGGGACCTGGGAACTCGCCCAGTGTGCAAGTCCATATGGCATTTGAAAAGATCTGCACCTGCTTTTCTCAGACCAGCTGGCAGACTATTCAAAGAAAAGTACTGTTCTTTCTGGAAATACTCAGGAATGAAAGCATCTGCAAAGGGGCTGATAGGAGCTTTCTGGGATCGATTGCATGAAGATTGTGCCAACCGTCATTTTAGAAATTTGAACAGGTACTGTGTTTTAAAGAGTGGTGTTGAGGTTTTGACAACCCTGTAAGTTTTGCATATTCCCCAAAATGGCAGCAGCAGCACATAGCTGCTTCACACATAAAATTGTCATTTCCAAACTCAGCTGCTTTATAGCCATGTTCCAGGTGCTACCCTGAGATGCAGTGGAACAAGGGTATCGATCAGCCCCTCTGAACAGCAGAAACATCAGGCAACAGCTGGGAGGTGGCCTGTGAAAATTCCTAAGTGGGCCCTGGTCCTGCCTTGCCTCCACGCCCAGCATTCAGAGAATTAATTCATTGCAAGAGGCCTCCTGGTGGCCTGCCTCTCACCCACCGGCCATCCTGGAGCCTGCATCCTTGATTCTGCTTCTTGGAGTCTAACTTCGTGGAGACAGTTAACTGAAATTTAATGGAAAGCACGTGAAAAGAATGATGTATTTGGGCCAATTCAATAGCTATCTTAGAAAGCTGTGCCTGGGCATTATTCCTGAGAAACTACACTTAATTCTCACAGAGCACACACGCCTGAAGGGTACAAATAGCCAACACTGCTACTTAACACCACCCAGGGCTCCTGCGCTGCCTTTTGTTGAGTGCAATTGCATTACCTAATGAATAATCAATGTTTAGCTGACACCTAAGGGTCTAAATACTAAGTCTGAATTAAATTTACTGATTTGTTTTCTGTTGCTAATCTTTACCTTATTCTCCTAATGTGGAAGCCCTCTTGTGGCACTGACCTTCAGCCCACCAGTTTCAGTGGCCATCCAGAAGACCCGTGGGACTGTGGATGTTACAGTTTAGGAGGGATAGGCCACACACACACACACACACACACACACACACACACACACACACACACACACACACACACACACACACACACACACACTATTGGGCCCACCTATGACTTTAACCCACTATTACCAGCAGCTGCTTTATTTTTTCTCACTCAGTCATTTATTCCCTCACTCAACAAATATTTCTTTGCCAGGGACTCAGCAGGTGCTGGACCTGAGGGATGATTTTTGTTCTGTCCCCGCCTTGGGGAGTTTGAGGTCCTTGCAGTCCCAGGGTGTAGCAGTAACTCACTTTGAAGTTGGGCTTTTTCTCTGGGTTTCAGATGCTGGCATGGACCAAAACTGGAGATTTAGGGTCAAGGTCAGGCTCTCCTGGGTATGCAAAGTTTCTCCATGAGCTCAGTGGCGTCGCACTGCCCGGTGGTGGCAAAGTCCTCACTACAGAAGCGAATGTTTTCATCTCTTCACTCGTAGAAGTCCAGCGTGGTATGTCAGAGCACCAGAGAGGAAGGACCATCTTCTATTCATCTTTGCTTTCTCAGCTCTGGCACAAAGCCAAGCATGTAGTAGGAGCTCTCAAAATGAATAAAATGTGAATGGATGTATCTGCTCAAAGCGTAGATCTTACTCCGGGATCAGTGCAGTCATCTTCCCAGATAACGGGAAGCTTTATTGTTCCAATGGATTCTTCAGCTTCTGAAATGCAGACTGGAAAGAGCTATGCATCAGCTCCCCATGGATGCTGCCAAACCGGATGTGGCCAGAGGTGCCACCTGGCAGAGTTCTCTGTTCTGTGGGCAGACCATGGATATTTGCTGCCGATGGAAGTTGGCAGGAAGTGGCTACACTTAGAGACTGATCAGAAGCTTGGGCACCAAAATTGTCACTGGTGTGGCATCCCTGCTACACCTCTCTCTCTCTCTCTCTCTCTCTCTCTCTCTCTCTCTCTCTCTCTCTCTCTCTCTGAATCCAAGATTTCATTTGTTCAACAAGTAGCATGTGAGGTCTGTTCTGGTTATTGGGGATGTACTAGTAATTGTGAGCAAAATAGACAAAAAAAAAAAAAAAATCCCGCCTTCATGGAGCATTTCATAGAGCATTCATGTGAAAGTGTGTGTGTATGTATGTGTGATCAATACACATAATAAATACTTAAAGGAGTGTATTAGAAAGTTTCAGGTGGTAAGGGGGTAATTTTAAATAGGGCAGGGAAGTCTCATTGAAAAGGTGACGTGTGAGGAACAGATCTGCAGGTGGTGAGGGAGTGAGCCGCGTGGGTTTCAGGGGAAAGGAGATTGCAGACAGAGGGAACAGGAAGTGTTAGCCTGTTATAGGTTGCACCTCAGTGTTCAGGAGCAGCAAGGAGACCAGTGTGGCTGGAGGTGAGGGGAGGCAGATCAGGAAGGGCCTTTGCGGGAAGGAGAGGAGCAAACATCACCCCATGGGTCTCTCCTCACCAAATCCCTGCAGCTTGTCTGAGGACCTGCACAGGTCAGTCATCAGGGAATCTGAATCAAAATCTGCCAAAAAGAGAAGAAGAGGCAGTCAGTGGCCTGAGATGGGGACAGAATGCTGTGATTTCTCTGCTCCCAGTCTGGTGCTGCATGGGCCGGGTCCGGGAAGAGAGTTTGGCACCCTTAAATTAGGTGCCTTGGGGAGTTTAATAAAAGTACTGCTTACAAAGTGAGGGTAGAGGGTCTGGAAGTAAGAAGGGAAAGTGCCGTGTCCAAGAGGTCAGCCATATCGGGAGCCCATACCACTCGTAGGCCCAGAGGAGCAGAGGAGGGAGCAGTTGCTGGCGGCAGAGAGGACAGCCGTGTGGTGAGGTACACCTTGTAGAGCCGTGATCTTCAGTTAAGGGTATAGTCAGTGCAAGGCGCCTGACGCAAGACAGTGGAGGTAATAGTTGCCCACGCTCATTTTCTGCTTTCCTGCTAGTGCTTCCCATGGGCTGACTCTGACTGGACACTGGAGGGCAAGGGAGCTCGTGGATATGGTCCACATGGTCCCACTTCTGGGTACAGAGCTGGGTGGAGGAGCATGGAGAGTGGATCTGAAAAGGTGAACGGAAGACATCTGACATGGACATCAGGGCTCGAGAGAGGAGGGGGATATGGGACGAGTATAAAGTGACACTGAGAAACCACAGTCTCTGCCTAGCCTCTTACAAGTTGCTGCTCGGGAGCCAAGTGGCCTGAGGTGGTCTCACTGCTGCCCAGTAGGACCACCGTCACCTGATGCCCAGTGAACTCGCCTTTGGAGTGATGCTCATCTATGCAGAGACTGTCCAATGACCCATCTGCTCATCATTTATGAAAAACAACCAGTATACTTGTTTGTGCCCACATATGGGAGGCAGAAGATTTAGACCCATTTTTTAAATTTTTTTTTTTTTTTTGGTTAATCCTCACCCGAGGATATTTTTCCATTGATCTTTTAGAGAGAGTGGCAGAGAGACGATAAGGCAGAGAGAAACATCGTATGTGAGAGAAATACATTGATTGGTTGCCTCCTGTACGCACCCTGACCAGGGCCCAGGCTGGGGAGGAGCTTGTAACCAAGGTACGCACCCTGGACCGGAATCAAACCTGGGGCCATTTGGTCGCATGCCAACACTCTATCCACTGAGCAAAACTGGCTACGGCTCATTGTATAAATTTAATTTAATTAAAAAATAAAAGCTGCATATATTTAAGGTGTACCACATGATGATTTTATATACATACTAGAGGCCTGGTGCATGAAAATTCATGCACTGGAGAGGGGGTCCCTCAGCCCAGCCTGCCCACTCTCACAGTCCGGGAGCCCTCAGGGGCGGGAGGCAACCCAGTGATCAGGGGAACACCCCCATCACACCTCTGCTGCTGCCACTGCCAGCAGCGCAAGCTTTGGCCTGCCCTTGTTACCTGAGCCTTGGGCTGGCCCTGGGCAGCCGACATCCGAGGTTTGCCTGCGCCTCAGGCTGGCCCTGGGTGGCTGGGGGGCTGAGAGGACTGGGGGACTCCGGAGGCAGGCGCACGGAGCGGCCGGACCCACCTGGTGGCAGACCCGGCCGTGCTGCACACCTGCTGCCCCTGCAGGGCTGAGGGGACTGGGCACTGCCATCTTGTGGCTGTGGGTGCCGCCATCTTTGAGGGCATGGCAGTCAATTAGCATATTCCCTCTTTATTAGATAGGATCTGCAGTGAAATGATTACTAGTCAAGCTAATTTACATATCAACTCCACATAGTTACTTGGTGTGTGTGTGTGTGTGTGTGTGTGTGTGTGTGTGTGTGTGTGGTGAGAGCTCTTGAAACTACTCTTCTAGTAAATTCCAGTGCCCAGTATTAGAATACTGTATTAGTAACTATACTCATCCTGCTGTACACTAGATAGCTAGATTTCTTGAGAGGTGATGCTATCATGAAGGCAGAGCCTTATCCCCAGCCAAGGTGGGACCAGACGGAGCCCATTTAGCAGAAATGCAGTCAACTATGCTGTTTCAGATATCGGGATGTAACCAGGCACATTCCTGGGCCAGACAGGGCAGCCTCAGAGCTGTGCTGCTGGAGGGTTATAGTTCCTACAAATTGTCAATGGCATTAGGGGTTAGGTCATTTCTCAACATCGTGGATGTGTTTTCTTTGGTGACAGAACTGACTTTGAAATTGATGATGTGGAGGACTGGAAACCTTTCACATTTTATTACTCCAGATGGAGCCCCAAATCCTTAGAGCCCCAAATCCTTAGTATGACCTGGCCCCTGCCTACTTCACCACAGCATCGTGTGGCACACTCCCCTTGCTCCCTGCACCCGAGCCGCCTTGGGGCCTTACTGCTGGGCCTGCATGAGCCATGTTCCTTTCCACCTCTTGGTCTGCTTCTCCGATTCCCTCTGTTTCCTCCTCTGTCTCCTTCTCTAGCCACTTTGCTGCTTAATTTCTGCTCAACTCGGAGTCACTTCTTCATGGAAGCCCTCCCTGACATCCTGGGCAGGGCAGGGCCATCACTTGCATGCCCTCAGAGCATCTTTCCCATCTAACACTTCTCACGATCGTCATTAAATCATTAATTGAATAATTACAGTTGCTTAAGGTCTGCTCTCCGCCCCCTCCTCCCCCACCCTCCACCACTTGATTGTAAGCTTTGATTTGCTGTGCCCAGGGCCTGTGATAGAAGAAGGCACTCTGTAAATATTTGAGGGAATTATTGACCTAAAGTTAAAAATGAGTTAGAAGTGGGTGTACACACACTGTACAAAAAATAAATAAGAAGAAAAAGGACATACTCGCCCGCCCTCTCCCCACCCAGCCTTTCTTGGCGCTGGGAATGAGAAGTCGGAGGCAGTGATAGAAAGCAGTGGAAACGGGGAGCAGGCACAGGCAGAGTTGCCCAATCAATTCCCCAGACACCTGGGGACGATGAAGAAAAGCTGCTGTCAGATGCATCAACACTGATCTCCTGTTCTCTAGCAAAAGAAAACCCAGTCGAGCAATATCCACAGAAGAAAGCTTTAAGAATGCGAGACTAGTAAACCACCCACTCTGCTGACTGATTTGCAAAGGTCTGGGCTTGAGGCCTGAAGTGATAACAGGTTCAGGCCATCAGAAATTATTTTAACTGGTGTCCTGACATCTGGGGAATCCAAGAGCCAGCAAAACAAAGTGGGCTATTTATAAACTGTTTGTAGTTCTCTAGACCATCAGAAAACAAACACATCATGGCATCCGAGTATTGTTGCTAGAATTCACCCAAATTACAAAGTAGTCAGGAAAAAAAAAAAACACCCAATAAAATGGCAGGATTAAAACTTAAATCTTCATTTCTTGATGGCAGATTTATATTTGTGGGATGGAATGGTCTCTGTGGAAAGGGTCACATTATAAACTTAGGCCTGACAGGCTCTAAAGAAATAATGCCTGGCCCCAAAGGAGGATAGAGTTTATAGGGAGTCCAGAGAAATGATTTAGGGCACCTATGAGAATGTCAAGAAAGAAACTGGTGAAATAGGTAAAGAATGCAGTGGGAATAGGAGAGTGAGGTATGGAGGCAGATAGACAAAGGAGACAAAATTAACCGATAGGTACATGGTCATTGTAAACTCTCATGCATGCATGCATGCATGCATGCATTCACTTCAATTCTTGTTTTTCCCTCCTACAATTCTGTTTTTAAAGCTCTTTATTGGGGTATGATGACATACAGAAAGAATAGATATTTAATGTATATAACTTGATGTGCTTGGAGATTAGGGTACAACTATGAAACCATCACCACAATCTTATGTCATAAGCATTAATCACTTCCAAAAGTTTCCTCTCATTCCTTTGTTGTTGTTGTTTTGTTGTTTTCCTTTTGTGGTAAGAGTACTTAACATAAGATTGATCCCCTCAGAAAAATTTTAAGTAAACAATACAGTACTGTTAATCATAGGCCCTGTGATTATTCAGAGCATATTTATCTTGCATAATTGAAACTTTCAACCCTTTGATTGAGACAGGATAGAAAGAAGTTAGAGAAAACTCCCAACAAGTGGAATGAGGAAGTAGGAGCGGACCTCTGAGGCCAATGAGCACTAGGTCCTCTCATCAGAGCCCCCACCTCCACACACGATCAAAGGAAAATAGTTTATGGCAGGAAACTCCCATGGTGGAAGAAGTCAACAACAGCAAGGACTGGCTAAAACCAGATTAATCCAAGATGGAGGAAAAACTGACCAGAGACTGACCCCAAAGCTCATTGTTACCATAAAAACTGAGACCACAAAGGAAAGGGGCTCAGGGGGACAGATGCCATGACACTTCCTGAACAGACCATCACCCCCATCACAACCAAAAGGAGAGTCAGAATTTGGCGCCACAACGCTCATAAACATCCTACCCTTGAAAACACATAAAATCCCAAGAACTGATGATCCCGGTGTGCAACCCATGAGTTTTCCTGCATCCATTCGGATGTGTACTTTTGCATCTTTCATAGCTGCACATCCTAGCCTCTTTTTCTTTATCTAAATAAAACTTGTTTTCAATATCACTTGGACTCATTCTTGAATTCTTTCCTGCATGAGTCCAGAGCCTGGAGGTCCCTGACCCTGCTGGGGCAGCCACGCTGCTGGGGCAGGGCTGCCTGGCTCAGAACCTATCCAGGACATGATCAGCACTCCTTACTGCCTCCTCCCTCCTGTCCCTGAAACCACCATTCTGCTCTGCTTCTATGTGTTTGACAAGCAAATTCCTTTATTTTTGCTTCAAATTTTGAGTTTATGTTTACTAATCATGACAATGTTATTCCTTTCAGTTTACATTGACCTGCTAAAGGGCCTAGCGTCTAAGGATTGATTAAGATCCTTCTGTCCCTTTTCACTGTGCTGACTCTTGGGATTGCTCCATTCTCTGCTCATTTCTGTTACAGGCCTCTTTTTCAAAGCTGTAATAAAAAAGGCTCTGATTTACAATAGTTGATACAATAATATACAATGGACTAAAAGATATCATATCAGACCATATGCATAGTTTTAACACATTATAATAAAACAGAATTCATGATACAAATAATATGCAATAGAATACATAAAAATATGCAGTAGAATGTAAAAATAAAGTCTATTCCTATTTATCGCAGATAATATGGTGAAAAGGAAGTTCTGGTAAATTGAAGATTGCGGTATATTCAGAATTGGAATCAGTCCCGGACACCTCCATCAGCTGAGCAAGGTATCACTTGTATGTGTAACTTCAGCAGGTAGTGGCAGAGATTTCTACTCCAGAATTCAACCTCCATAGCCTTTGATTTAATCTTTCTGGGTCTCAAGTCTTATTAGGAATCGTTAGTAAATTCCAAACATCCTGGCGTGGGGTCACGCTTTCAGTATTTATTCCATGACCCTATTATTACTGCTTTCTACTTTGCACTTTCTAGTTCTCATTTCCTATTTCAAACCCGAAAATTCATAATTCTTACTTCTTCAGGTGCCTCTGTTGAAGTATGGGGGGAAAGAGGGAGAAAACTTGAGTATATTTTTCCCACTCTGACTCAGTGCCTAGTACTTTTCCACTCCTAGCCTTCCCCCACCCCCCACATCTCCTTTCCCCTGATTCCAAGGTACATAAAACTGCTGGAGTCTTTTATTTGGGGCTCTCTCAACTGTGTGACAATTCCCATGTCTGCTCTGATGCACCTGACTCTCAACTGGTGAACCTTTTCATGGGGGAAAAATAAAACTCCTTAGCACTTTCTTTAGTTTTAGCTTCTTGCTTATCCCATCAGAGTGAATGATTAAAGACTTAACTCTTTCATTTTTGTTTCTTTAATCTGCCACTCCACTTGACAGCTCAGATCTCTCTCTCTTCCAGCACAGCTGAACTCCTGACATTTCCTCAAATACGTTTTCTTCCCATTCTTATCTTCTTCTCCTTATGGCACTCCAATTACACCTAAGTTAGAGTGTTTAATATTGTCCTTAGATCTCCGAGGCTTTTATTTAATTGCTCTTTTCTTTAGATTGGGTAATTTTTGTTGTTTATCTTCAGGATCATTGAATTTTTCTTCTACTACTCTAAATTTGCTGAAAATCATACAGTGAATTTTTCAGTTCAATTATTGAACTTTTCAGTTTAATTATTGTACTATTTTTAATGGTTTCCATTTTCTCTGCAGAGATTATATACCTTTTCATTCATTAAAACTATTTTTCTTTATGATTTGGACATATTTCCTTTGTTTTTAAATATATTTGTAACAGCTTATTTGATAAATTACATATATAGAACACTTCTAGGTTGGTTTCTGCTACCTGCTTTTTTTCTTCACTATGTATTACTTTTTACTTTGGAGTGTGTGTATAGTAATTTTGATTGTATACTGGATGTTGTGGGTGAATCAGTGTGAAGACTGGATTTTGTGATATTTCTGTATTAATTTTTGTTTTAATAGTGAGATTTCTGGTAGATCACCTTGAACTTGTGTAGGACTGATTTTATGTTTTTTAAGAGCATGTCTGTGAAATTCCAACATGTTTTCAAAGAAAGCCCTTTTAACTTGTTAGGCTTGATCTCCAATCTCTGTTTCTTCTGATATTACAATCTTGTCAAAGCTTGGTTTTACACTTTGGTAGGTAGGCCTATTGTAAGCTTTATGCTGGAGTATGATTCTTATTCTTGAGGAGCTGTATTTCTGTTGTCTCAGTTGGATATCTTGGCTATGAAGGGGTGTTATCAAGGTCTTTCCACTTTATTTTTTTAAACCTCACCCAAGGACATGCTTAGAGAGAGGAAGGAGGGGGAGAGAGAGAGAGAGAGAGAGAGAGAGAGAGAGAGAGAGAGATCTATCGGTTGCCTTCCCTACATGCCCCAGCTGGGAATTGAACCTGAAACCCAGGCACATGCTCTACCCAGGAACCAAACCAGCAATGTTTAGATGACAGTTGAGCATCTCAGTTGGAGACACTCAACCAACTGAGCCATTCTGGCCAGGCAAAGTCTCTCCACTCTTGCTGACAATGTCTCCCAACACTTTTTAACCTCTAATATTTCTGTTCTGCTCTCAATCCCAGAATAACCAAGTTCTGTTATGCCTAAACTCACCCTACATATGTATAGTTCTATCTTGGCTAAATACCTGCATGACTTCTGAGGACCCCCTCCACATGGTTCTTCCACTACTGTGTCCCACCTCACAGAATCCACCCACTCCAGTTGCCCAGACTCTGTCTACTCAGCTCACCGAGATTTCTGTGCTCTGCTTGGTCTCCAGCCTACTGCCACCATCTGGGACTCAACTTGTGAATTTCCTTTCTCTCAAGAAATCGGTTTTGTGATTTTTTTATGTGATTTGTGAAAACAATTACATCATGTTTTATACAGTTTTAAGTTGTTTTGGCAGGAGGACTAGTCTAGTATTAGTTATAGGAAATAGAAGTCCTCACTGTGGATTCTTAAACAAGGGGTAATGAAAGGGTGTTGATGGATAAGGATAATGGTGATCTAACACAAAATGGGTTATAGAGGGGGGAGCTTAGAGTTAAGACCATGAGTAGGAGTCTGCTCAGTCTTCTATGCTGAGAACTAAGATAAGGATGAGGTTAGCATGTTAGCAAATAAATGAAAGGGAAATACCATGATGGAAAAAGAACTATTGTTAGTTATTGATAAATTGGATATGAAGAATGAAGAAGCTTAAAAAATGGGTCCAAAAATGGCTCCAGAGTTCTTATCTGGAGATAAGATAAGAACTCTGGAAGATTAATACTGAAATATTTATGGATGAACTGATATAATGTCTGGGATTTGATTCAAAATAATCAAATATAGAAATGAGGGTGGGGAGAAGGTGGAGCTATAGAGGAGACAAGACTTACCATCTATACTAATAAAAGGGTAATATGCTAATTAGACTGGGTGACTGGACATCTTCCGGATGTCCAACTTCTTTCTGGACAATTAGGGGGTGACCAGGCTGGCAGGGGGGTAGTTGGGGGGCAACCAGGATGGCAGGGGGCAGTTGGGGGGTGGCCAGGCTTGCAGGGGGCAGTAGGGGGGCAACCAGGCAGGCCAGCAGGGGGGCAGTTGGGGGGCGACCAGAATGGCAGGGGGGCAGTTGCGGGGCGACCAGGCCAGCAGGGGGGAGTTGAGGGGCAACCAGGCTAGTAGGGGGACAGTTGTGGAGTGACCAGGCTGGCAGGGGGGCAGTTGGGGGGCAACCAGGCCAGCAGAGGGGCAGTTAGGGGGCTATCAGTCAGTCAGTCAGGCAGGCAGGCGAGCAATTAGGAGCCAGTGGTCCCGGATTGCGAGAAGGATGTCCAACTGCTGATCCCTGTGGGATCGGGCCTAAACCGGCAGTTGGACATCCCCCAAGGGGTCCCTGATTGGAGAGGGTTCAGGCCAGGCTGAGGGACGCCCCCCCTCTGCCATGCATGAATTTTGTGCAACAGGCCTCTAGTGAGATGATAATTGTTGAAGTTAGGTTATGAGTACATGAGGATATAGTATATGGCTTTTTCTACTTTTGTATATAATCAACACCTTCAAATTTAAAAATTAAAAACAACAAACAAACAAACAAACAAACAAACATATAACATGACCAGGGTTATGAAACTGGGAGATGAAGTGGGGAGGAGTGCCCAGTTTGAGGTAGGGGAAAAGGGATAAGCCAGTGGCAGTTTGTTAATGTCTAAAACAGGCTTTTATGCAAAAATGTTTTAAAAAAATGCTTTACTCAAGCTGGCTTATTCTGCTCCTTTAGAAGTGTCATCAAGTGCAGGATATATTTGATTATCCGCTTGAAGATGTGAGTCATATGGCACATGCTGAACAAAGGCCATGGTATCTAAAACGCTCACTTATCCAATTTTGGATTCAGTGCTGGCTGTTCATATTCACTGTTAAAGCCCTGTGTGGGCCAGTTCAGACAAGATAGACCGGCTTGGTCAGACTCAGGCACACATCTCCCTGAGTGGTTCCTGCAATGATTTCTGGAGGCATTTTGCTCTCCTCCCCTTTCTGCACCACCTCCCTGGCTAGCTGTATATGCCTGGAGCCTCCCTGAATCTTTCTTGCTCTCACCTGCTTCCTCCAACTAACTGTGGACTCCGTAATTGAGCCCAAGAGAGGGGCCTGTTCCCACAGCCTAAGGAGTTTCAGGAGAAGTAGAGAGACTTTTCTACAAGTTAAGAAAAGAAAGAAAGAAGAAAAGCACTCATTCTCCTCTCTTACTTTTTACTTTCTTTTCTCTTTCATTCAGCAAATCGTTTTCCGTGCCTGCTATGTGCCAAGTTTTGTGTTAAGGATTGATTGGGGTCTCAAAGGTAATCAAGGCACAGTTCCTTCCTCAAGGATCTACAGCCTGGGAGGGGAGGGAAGACATGCAAACAGAGTGATAGGGAAGTTACAAGTGCCATGCTCAATGTTTGTACAGGGACCAGTGAGGCACAAGGAAGGCATGGACAGTCATTACTAAATTCTCTCTCATTGGGTTTGGGTTTTCATACTGTCCTTGATACCTATGTATAATCTAGAGTATCTTGGAATCTCAGTTTTCTCATTTTAAAATAAGACTTAGAGTACATCTATTTAGAGCTATTAGAAGTGTCATATTAAAAAATGTCTAGAAAGATTTTTGCAAACCATAAAAGTTGATAATGGGTGTTGTTATTATCATTTCTTCTTTCCAGGCACACCAGTGATAACCAGGAGCCCATTCCCCCCTCCCCCCCCCCAGGAGACAGTCAGCAGGTCATTGTCACCTGCTCACTGAGCCAAATTAAGAAATGCTGGGGACTGCAGCCATTTCCAGGGAAGATCCATAAGTAAGAGAAAACTTCTCTCTCCATGTAGGTAATAAATCTTCTGCCTATTGACTTTTAAAAGTGTAGAGCCAAATGTCCCTTTTGTCTGTTATTACCAACCACCACCTCAACATTTGTTTTTCTGCACGGTTTGCAAAGTACTCGTAGAGCCGTAAATCATTGGTGTCTCATAATAACCCTTGACTTAGTAGAATAAATTTCATTTTGACCCTTTTTTATAGATGTGGAAAACATGGCCTAGAGGAGTTAAAAAATTTGCCCAAGATTCACAGCTAGTCCAGGCAGAATTCTGGTCTTCCTAATCCTTGAAATCATCAGCTCCTCCCCGTGTAAGTATCTATAGCATGCAGGGTGTTCCCTTGATGTCTTTAAAAGGTTTCAAAATATTTTTTTAAAATGTTTAAGAAATTATTTGTATCTTGACACATCATAGATACCTGAAGCTCCCAGCCCCTCCTGCTGTCACAATAAATCAAACAAACAAATAACCATCTCCATTGTTTTGTGGATTATTTCCCCATGAGGCAGATGTTTACTTTTTACAAATGAAAGCTCATTGTTGTCAGGAACATTTAAGAGGCTTAACCTGTCTCCTCCGGCATATGGCACAGGCTTTTCATGATAAAACTGGTTGTGTGCAGCGGCACACAAAATTGCGAGCCTCTCTCTGAAACCTCATCAGTTGCCACTGCACAGCAACATTGCTTTCCTATGCAGGGGCTCGTCTGGGCCTCTTCCACCGTGAAAGGGGGAAAAACAACATCAGGCTGTTTCCTTGGGAAGAAAATACTCATATTTTAATGGGTATGATGTCATGAATTATTAAACTAGCTTAACTTTAAAGCTGAGCTGAAAGAACACATAGTGAAGAATGACCTTGAGACTCTTGAAAAATGGGAACGTTGATGGTGCCTGCAGACTCTGAGATGGATTTCTGCTTTAGTTTATATTTATGCAACTGTGAAACTTGTTCCCTTGTTCCCAGAGAAATCCTTTGTGCAGCCGTGTGGAGAAAGTTATTACATTTTAGTGCAGAGGAGCTGTAAAGTTTCTTTCCTTGTGTCTCATGAAAACTAGAGTGCAGGCGATCTTTGTGCTGGGGGATCCGCCCTGAGGAATGACAGGCATTCTCTCAGAAGACAAAAGGAAACAGACAGACATTGTTCTTTTAAAAAGAGCCTAGCACTAGGTTCTTAGAAGGGATTTGTGCAGCCCTGGCCAGTTACAGTGCTCTCTTGTTTCTGATTCCAGGTGAATCAAAGAACAATTGGGCCCACAAGGACAGAGACGATCTGCCAGCCCCACTGTAGCCTGACCACATGACCTGCCCGGCAGCAACTTCACCATAACTAGTGCCCTTGGAGAGTGCCCTAGAGCAGTGGTCGGCAAACCACGGCTCTTTGGCCCCTTGAGTGTGGCTCGGCGTTAGAACCACTTCTTCAAAATAGACTCGCCCAGGCCGAAAACCGACTTCTGCGCATGGGCCATGAAGTTTCAATCGCACTGGACGTGCATGCCCGCACGTGGTATTTTGTGGAAGAGCCACACTCAAGGGGCCAAAGAGCTGCATGTGGCTCGCGAGCCGCGGTTTGCCGACCACTGCCCTAGAGCACCTGCTGCAGATGAACTTTCAAAGCTTTGGGTTTGGCCACTCCTGGCTCATTCTCTGGCTACACATTACTGGGCAAAATCACAGACCCTAATAGTGGTATGAGGTGCCCTGTGTCCTCCAGTGGGCAGGGAAGCTGTGTCTACACCCACAGAGATGAGTGACTCCATCTCCTCTTCTGTCTTCTATGTAACACAGTTCAGTTAACAGTCTCTGAAGAAAGGAAAGGAGCATGAAGTGGGAAGGGTGGAGAAACTTATAGTTATTGAGAGTCATTAAATGCTTGGCTCTGTCTTATTAAGATTTACCATGTAGGTGTGTGGTATCATCCCCATTTACAGGGGAAGGAACTGAGGCTCAGCATGTGAGATTTTCAGCATCACAGTTATTGACAAAGCTGGGCTTGATTTGCACCTAGAGCTGTCTGACCTCAGAGGCTTATACACACTTACCATTCTTACTATGAAGTTCTGGTTTGACAGAGTTTACCCTTTCTTCTTGTTTGTTTGAACTCTGGATCTTTATATGCTGATGTCTTCTGTTAGTGCCCTCAGATCCATTCTCAACTCTGCTCTTGAGCTGGCAGACTGACCTATCTTGACTGGTGCCCTTGTTCTTTGGTTTACAGCTGGGTCTGCACAATGCGAGACTCAGGGCATTGGCAGCAGGTGGGAGGAAATGGGATGGGGTGTTTCTTTCCTCAGTTTTCTCTCTGTTGGGTTCTCTACTGAAGGTGGCAGGTCCTGCCAGGCAGCCCTCTCCAGGCAGCTCCCCTCTCTGGGTTTCAATAACAGCTCTCTCCCTTTGCCCCTTGAGGCTTTGGGGGGTGGTAACATTAGGGAACAGCTCTCTGCTGGTGCTAGCCCCTGGCTGCTGCCCTGTCCCTCATGCCTTCCTACACACTGCTCACACTTTTATAAATTAGCCCCTGCATTAAGACAGTTGGATTGTTCAGTCTGAGTGTGTCATTTGCTACCTTCTGAGACCTTGACTGATTCAGGTATACATCACTTTAGTGCTGTTGAGTCAATGTTTTCGTGTTGCTCCCATTAATGACTGTTCATATGGGAGGTGGGAGGAGGTGGGTGCTGGTGATGTTTGTCTCTTTTTTTTTTCCCTAAGGATTTCCAATTTTTAACTTTCAGAAGGGCTATTTTTTCTTTCACCTATCACCTTCCTTTTTGCCTTACTACTTGCTCTCTGAATTTCCTCTTTTCCCCTCAAATCAAGTCTGCAAGCCCAGGGAAAGCCACTTTCCATTATTATTTTCTAAGATTGAGCTCCTCTGGTCTCCAGAGCCTTCTCTCTATTCTTGTATTGTATAAGCATTTCTTTGCAAAATAGTCTGTTGAGAAAACAGGCTTGAGAAAACAATGCACACTTCCTAACCTCCTAGGGAAAATTATTATTTCTCCAGAAAAGAAGGGGAATAATGAAAGTATGTTTAGTAAGTAACAGTCAGGATAATAAAGGGGGAAAAGGCAGGAGATTCAGAATCAAGGTCAGTTTCCTCGGTTGTTGGATTACAGCAAGCATTTAATGGTAATAAAATCTTTTTCCTGTATAATACATTTTATATGAAAACTGCAGCCATTTAAATGAGGGATTTTATGTCTGCACAACCTTTATTGAGCATGAAGGATTAAAAAAACGCTTTTTTTTTCTCCTTTTCTTAAAAAAAAAAAATTCCTCCTGGCTCATTGCCTCTCAGGCCACAGAAGTGAAGATTCAGTGTGGGGAGTGTCCAGAGTGGCTTGCACAGTTCCTTGCTGATGCCATTTAACCTCAGACCCTTGTTATTCTGGGCCTCCGTCTCTCCTGAATAAACAGTAAATCTTTCCTGATGGCGTGGCAGCTTTATGATGTGGATTCCTGCCTATTTTCAGAGGAGCACGGGAGAGGCTTTAATGTATTTTCTCTCCTTTGGCTGGTGATTTAGCCAGAACCTGTGTCTGTCAGCGGGGTAAGGCTGGTGGTTCAGCCTGTCTCTGGTAGATAGGGTTGACTGTGGTGTTATTTTATAGGTTGTCTTGAAACAAATTAATTCTTCTGCTGAAGGTTTATTGACTCATGATTTCCCAAAGGCTTGGAATTTGTGATCTACACCGGATCTTAAGACAGGAAGGTAAGATATCAGGATATAGGTAGGTTTTCCTCCTACCTCAGGATCATGCAGGTGAAAGTTTGTTCCACTGATTTTTTTTAAAAATATATTTTATTGATTTTTCACAGAGAGGAAGAGAGAGGAATAGAGAGCTAGAAACATCGATGAGAGAGAGACATCGACAAGCTGCCTCCTTGCACACCCCCCACTGGGGGATGTGCCCACAACCAATGTACATGCCCCTGACCGGAATCGAACCCGGGACCCTCCAGTCCGCAGACTGACGCTCTATCCACTGAGCCAAACCGGTTTCGGCTGTTCCACTGATTTTAAGGCTGTTCATTTGGGCAGACTGGAAGTGGTCTCAGAAGGTTCAAGGATACGTGGACATTAGATATAGCAGATGGAAAAACTCAACAGAGCAACCACATTTTTTCCTTGGTCATTGCTGATATTCCTGGGGTAAACTGTTGGACTGGACTATTCTTGGCCATGAGTATAGTATAGAGGAAACAAAAACACTTGGTATACAACTTATGAGTACTTGAAAAATGCATTTGTATAGGAAATTATCTGCCGAGGGAAGTAGACTATTGTTGGTGGGGATCTGACCTATAGCACAAGATACCTCCTCACCTATAAATAGCTGTTCTTTGAGTTAGAATGAATTACCTGAAAACGGCAGACTCCACATTTTACATCTTAAATTGCCAGAGCTGCATTTCCCATTGGGTGGTTAACAGCACCTTTTAAAATCTGCCTTTTCCTAGTACATTGACCTGATCTGACTGTTCTTAGCCACAACTTTAACAATGCTTTAAAAATAGCCCCGAAGCCAGCATAGTGGAGAGACCATTTACTTAAACAACTATTTTTCCCCCTGTAATGTCATGTAGATCTAAGCCTTTTCTGTACCTTTCCACTACAATGGCAGCATATGGTCTATTGTTACAATCAGATATTCTTGTGGGAAGCAAGAGGCCATGGGTGAATGGAGAGGATATTATTGTCTAGTCTAAAGCTATTGTTTTGAAGCCCTGAACTAAAGTTTTCTGCAGTTTCATTTTTTAAAAACTCAACCTTTCAGGAAGGTTTGGCTGATATGCTCTGATTTTTATTTTTGATAGTGTGGGACTAATGTTTACTCCGGGCTCCTGAAAATTGGTTCAGTCAACTTTCCTGGAGGAGAAAATGTGGACAAATACTGTTAGTTTACTTTGTGCTGAAAGCATTAGCTGGTAAAGAAAGGAGATGACAGTTCTGTGAGGCAAAAAGTCATGATCTTTTTGCTCTTGAAGTATATATTCCTGAAAGCCTTAGGAAAGGTTGGGGAAAAAGGCAATGAGAGCAAGAGGGCTGAACGTAACTTCGAAAGCCATCTGCTACGCCTCGGAGAGAATCACCGCATTAGAAGAAAACATCTTATCCAAACAATGAATTTTTGTTACATGGGACAGGATAAAGAATATAATTTCACCAAGCAGACACCCCGGCACACACATTTATTTGCACAAACACACGCACAAAGGGAAGAAGGAATGCTGAAACAGAAGCGTGCTCGTGTGCTTTATAATTCTGGACTTGTTTTTCAAGTTTTGAATTAATTAGATACCATGTTGAATTCCAAATGTGATAATTAGGCAAATTAATGCTGCAGTGAAGTTATTAATGAGGCAAAATATGCTAATATGCTTCTGATAAAGAGCTCTTCTTCTGCCTTACCAAGAAATTGGCAAACATCTTTTATTTGGGGCCAGACAGCTTATCTCAAGTGATTTACTAAAAAGGTTCTCGGCCGTATGCTGTGAACAAGTGTTGTAAATAGGGGTTAATGTCTAAATTTTTGATATGTATAAACCTCGACGTGGTGCAGCAAGTCCCGCGACACTGTTAGCCTGGCCCCTGAGCGGCAGCAGGGCGCAGAAGGCCAAGGGCTGGCTCTTCCAGGCCCTTCAATGCCCGTTCGAATGCAGCAGACCCCACCGCTGGCCGGTGTCGTTACTAACACCGACATTCAACGTGAGGTGAACACTGCTGCCGACCTGCCAACCTGATGGTTTCTTTTTGGCAGACTTGGTGTCTCCTTTGGTTTTTAGATGTTCAAAACTCCTAGCCCAGAATCATTAGGGAATCCATTTAGTGGTTTTAAAGTGACACAGCAGGGTTTTCTCTTTCGGATCTTAACTCTGCTGTTGAGAGCTCATTGTGCCTCAGCGGCCCTCCTGAGACCAGGGAGAAACACCACTTACCCAGGGGGATCTGGCCGTTAAAAACAACATTTATGGAACAATGAAAAGAACTTCCCCCAGGAACATATCATTATTTTACTTCTTTTAATCACACACTCCATGAGTATGGCCTGTATAACATTGATTTGCTCAGATATCATTTTTGCTAAATGAGTTTCATTCTGCACCCAGGTAGGAGAGTTCTGACTGTAAATTGAGGAGGAAAGATGCAGATGCTTGTTTGAGTGGGACAGGCCAGTTGCCAGTTGTTGGCTAGTGAGTACGGTTGAGGTGTGTTCTGTGGCAGGAGACAGACCAGTTATTAACTGAAAAGCATGCACCGAAAGTGGATTAGTTAGAAATGCATTTGACTGCAAGTTACAGAGAGCCTTGCAAATGATGGTTTTAGCAAATAAAGAGTTTCTTTTTCTCCCATAAAAAGCAGACCAGGGTAGGTGGCCCACAGCTGAAACGTGTCTCCACCATGTCTTTGAGGTTCTTCCCATCTTCCCACGGTATCGTCTTAGTGGGTGGCTTCTGTCAGTGTGCCACAGGGTGGCTGCTGGGCCTCTGGACGTGACTCCTGGGGTTCAGGCAGGAAGAAGAGGAAAGGGTCAGCCAGTCTGTCTCTTTTGAAAAGCCTTCCCAGAACTTCCATTTATAGCTCATTGATCAGAATTGTGTCAAATGGCTGCCACTAACTGGAAGGTCATGGATGAGTTTGGATCCGTCTTTGTTATACTTCTTTTCTTGGGAACTATGATCCTGGGAATGAGGTTGTAACCTCAGTTACCTGCCCTCTAGGGTGCTCACCTGAAAATTTGGCTACACTAGACAAAATTTGGCTGCATAGACAAATCTGATATTTGGCTTCCTTGACAAAGGAAAGTTAAGTAATAAAACCATTTTACTGTCCCTAGACAAAGGTAGGGTTGTGTGATGAATAAACCTATGGACTTTAGATTGAGCTACATGATTTTGGACACATAGCTTTCACCTCTCTGACCCCAAGTTCCCCTATTTGTGAATTAAAGAATGTTCTGGGGTTATTGTTAGGAAGTACTTGGTGTAACACTTTTAAAGTATCTAGCTCATCATATTTAGCTATTTAGCTCGTTAATAAGTAATAGCTGTTAAGGTGGTGAATTGAATTCATAATGAGCATTGATAATGAGCTAACGTGTGATGGGAAAGAATGGTTACACATAACCCTTTACCTTGTAAGAGAGTGGGTTCTGGTGGAATTTTGCTGAATGGATCGATGATCAGGAGGATGTAAGTTTGAATGGATAAACTCGATAGACAAAAGGTGGAGAAACTGAGAAATGTGAGAAGGAAAAGAGCCTGGATGAGGAGGTGGGGAGCCCAGAAGGAACGCTGGACAGAGAGAGTGGTGAGAAAGGAGACCCGATGGCTGCAATGTGCGGAGGGAGGCCTGAGAAGGGTGCCTAATGGGGAATTTTGCCAGAAACGGTGCACTGCATGATGGAAACCCTTCTTCTGACTCACACGAAGAACCTTCTGGAAAAGATGTCTGACTAATCCTTAGGTGAATGTAAAGAAATCTTAGGGCTTACCTCAAGCTGGTAGGAAGCTACAATTGACACATAGTTTCCGGAATATTTATTTCACACAGGTCCCATCACTAAGTAAGTTAGGTTTAAAGGTAACAGACACACAGAATGCAAATGGAAAGGACTCATGTGAATTCAGTGTTTGCTTGTCTGAAAAACAGAAAGTGACAATTGAAGTTGTGGGTGAGATTTATTCCCCCTCCATACCGCTTATGAGGGTCTTCCCATAAGATGGGAAGACACGGCTCAGTGCTGTCCTTCTTAGGTCTTAGTTTCTCTGTGTGATCAAATCATAACATGTGTGTGACTTTAGCATTTGAAAATAAAATACTTATTTTTTAGTTTTTTTGGCACAACACACTTCTAAACAAAAGCCAATTACTATATTTGGTGCTTGATTGGAAAATGCAAACCAGCAATCTGTTTCCAAGCTGGAGGAAAAGCTGGCCGCTTTGAATGCATTGAATAATGAGTAAATCAAGAGATTTTCAAGAGTACTTGTGAATGTACAGTTGATTCTTGAACAACATGGGTTTGAACTGTGCAGGTCCACTTAAATGTGGATTAAAAATAAATAAATACATGCAATGCTATAAATGTATTTTCACTTCCTTATGATTTTTTAAAAATTTACCTTTATTGTTGAAAGTATTACTGATGTCTTTTCCTCCACCCCCCATTAACGCACTCCCCAGACCTTCACAGCACCACTGTCTGTGTCCATGGATTATGCATATATGCATACTAGAGGCCTGGTGCATAAAATTCGTGCATGGGGGTGGGGGGTGTGTCCCTCAGCCCAGCCTGCACACTCTCCAATCTTGGACCCCTCAAATGATGTCAGACTGCCTGTTTAGGCCCTATCCCACCAGAGGGATGTCCCATGGGCAGTTGGACATCCCTCTCACAATCCAAGATTGTTGGCTCCCAACTGCTGGCCTGCCTGCCTGCCTGATTGCCCCTAACCACTTCTGCCTGTCAGCCTGATCACCCCCTAACCACTCCCCTGCCAGCCTGTTTGATGCCTAACTGTTCCCTTGCCAGCCGATTGCTCCTAAATGCCCTCCCCTGCAGGCCTGGCCCCCCCTTTACTGCTCTCCCCTGCTGGTCTGGTTGCCCCCAACTGCCCTCCCCTGAAGGCCTGGTTTCCCCCAACTGCCCTCCCCTGCAGGCCTGGTTTCCCCCAACTGCCCTCCCCTGCAGGCCTGGTTTCCCCCAACTGCCCTCCCCTGCAGGCCTGGGTGCCCCCCAACTGCCCTCCCCTGCAGGCCTGGTTCTCCCCAACTGCCCTCCCCTGCAGGCCTGGGTCTCCCCCAACTGTCCTCTCCTGCAGGGCCTGGTCCCCCCCATCCAACTGCCCTCCCCTGCAAGCCTGGTCCCTCCCAACTGCCCACCCCTGCTGGCCTAATTGCCCACAACTGCCCTCCCTGCTGGTCATCTTGTGGTGGCCATCTTTGACCACATGGGGGTGGCCATCTTATGTGTTGGAGTGATGGTCAATTTGCATATTACCTCTTTATTATATAGGATAAGTTCTTTGATTAACCTTACGATTTTTAATTTTTTTAATTTTTTTTTTTAAAATATATTTCATTGATTTTCTACAGAGAGGAAGGGAGAGAGATAGAGTTAGAAACATCGATGAGAGAGAAACATCGATCAGCTGCCTCCTGCACAGCCCCCCACTGGGGATGTGCCTGCAACCAAGGTACATGCCCCTGACCGGAATCGAACCTGGGACCCTTCAGTCCACAGGCCGACGCTCTATCCACTGAGCCAAACCGGTTTCGGCTAACCTTATGATTTTTTAGTAATATTTCTTTTCTTCAGCTTTATTGTAAGAATCTACACTAATAAAAGAGAAAGATGCAAATTGACCATACCTCTGCAACACCCACCAGCCAATCAGGAGTGAGTATGCAAATTAACCCAACAAAGATGGTGGCTTAATTTGCATAAGCAGGTACAGAGCGAAGACTGAAGGCTCCGGCCTGAGCAAAGACTGAAGACTGAAGACTGAAGATGACTAAAGACTGAAGACTGAAGAGGCTTGGCTTCTCCGCTGTGGCCGGAGTTAAGGCCTGTGTTCCGGGTGCCAGAGGAAAACCAGTGCAGGTAGCCAGGGGAAGGAAGGCCTATTGCATGAATCTTCATGTAACAGACCTCTAGTACAGTATATAATACATATAACATACAAAATATGTGTTAATTGAGTGCTTATGTTATTGGTAAGGCTTCCGGTCAGCGGTAGGCTATAAATAGTTGAGATCTGGGGGAGTCAAAAGTTATATGTGGATTTTCGATTGCACAGGGTTGGTGTCCCTATCCTTTGATGATTGTAATGTGTCATGAAGACACCCATTCATTAAGAGCTTGAAGAGGTGATGATAACAGAGGGAACACCTGAGACTTGGTTTTCACTTTATGGGCTAACTTTAGGACTTAACACTTGGGTAAAATACGACTCCACTTGATATTATTTAACAAGCAACAACCGCACTAATATGTAGCCAATCACTATCACTGCAGAATTTCTCATTTGTATCTCTGTCACACCAAAGTAGAAACTTAGCCTGAATCAATTCAGAGTCTCCTCTCCCTTTCCTGGAATCGGGGTCTAAGTTTGGGCCGTGGGTAGAGGGGCTTTGTGTCCTCAGGGGAGTGGGAGGGAGCATCTGATTTATTTGCCATCTGCCCACACACTTGCTAGGACATTCTCATTTTACGTGGTGACCAGTGGTCTGTTCAGTTGGATCACTCCTTGGAACTTGGTCATAACCACATCCTTTCCCAGTCTGCTTCTCTTTTAGCTGCTTTCAGCCCTCACTGGAACGTGGGCATGATTGTTGCTCCCTAGTCCCTCTGGGGCCACAGGAAACTCACAAAGCTGACCAGGACCTTCCACCTTCACACCCCAGCAGGCATGTGCTCCTGGCCTCTGCAGGCACTTGGTGGCCTTGCCAGACCGTTGGGCTCTCCTAGCACAAGGCAGGGCTGGGCTCTTGGGATACTGGTGTGGGTTGATTTGGGCAGGGGCAGGGGACAGAGCCCTTCTCAAGGCTCAGAGTTTTCTGAACCTCTGAGAGCCCTTTCTCCTTTCTCTAGCTGGGGCCAACTTCACCAGCTCTCAGGAACAGGAAACATGGACTCTGACTGATTACATTTCACTCCAAATCTTTTGTTTATGCCCCAAGTCCTAGACTTTTGAAACTTAAAACTCTTTTTTTCTCAAACTATTGCTCTCATTTTCTTTTGTGTCAGGCCTTCCCTGAGGAAACAAAAGCAAAATTCTCATCTGCCTGAGTGGTAGAAAGTATGGTTGGAAATACTGGTGAACACCAGTTAATGTTTCAAATGATTACCTGGGACTGACTAATATTTAGTAGAAAGACCCGGAAGTGCTGTGCCAAGCACTACTCTAGAGGCCATCTCTGCCTCCCTGCTTGCCTCCACCACCATCTTAGCTCCTGCTCTCCTGAGCCTCACTGAGAAAACTGGTCAGACATGGTATTCTTGAGGGCAAGAAGCAGGCAGTTCTTCTTCTCACACATTTGAAGGCTTCCCTCATGATTCACAACAGCCCCCTGCACATCTACAGGCAGGCAAACCACACTTCCTATTTATGGGCCGCTGACAGTTCGTTTTGTGATTTCAAAAATACCAAGGGCCAATGACTTAGCATCTCCCAGGTGGATGCAATAATTTTGGTAAAAACATTATTGGGAGCCGGGCAAGCCTAACCAGGAGAGATGCTGTGACTCCCTCTCGGAGCCCGGTGAACTCCGAGGAAGTCTTTCAGGTCTGGGAGTGACTGGAATGTCCATGGGAAGACACACATTCGTTAAGAGTTTGAAAGAGGTGAAGAACAGTGGGTAGCAGGGGGAGCACCTGAGACACGTGTAGCAGCACTGTAATTGTGAGAGAAAGAAGGGGATTTGGCAGCCAGGGGATGTTCCCCTGTCCCTAAAATTTGCTGTTTCAAAAGAAAATCAAGGACTCAGGAACTTTCTAATTTAATATATATATATATATATATTTATATTTTTTTTTTTTTTGCAAAATATACATAACAAAAATTATCACTTAAACCATTTCTAAGTGTATATTTTAAAGGTATCAACTACATTTGCATTGTTGTACAACCATTAGCACTGTCCATCTCCAGAAAGTTTTCATCAGCTTGTATTGAAACTCTGTACCCATCTATAATAATAAAAGTATAATATGCTAATTAGACCGAATGTCCTTCCAGACAACCTTCTGGATGAAGCTGGGGCTGTGAGGGAAGCCCAGGTCCTGGGTGCCAGAGGGAAGCCAGTGCTGGCAGCGGGGGAAAGGAAGGCCTACTCTTGCACGAATTTCGTGCATAGGGCCTCTAGTTAAACAATAACTCTCATTCCCACCTCCCAGCCCCTATTATGGATCTGTCTCTATGAAATTGATCATTTAGGGTACCCCCTGTAAGTGGAATTAATACAAAATTTATCCTTTTGTGTCTGGCTTATTTCACTTAGCAATTTTTTTTCAAGGTTCATCTATGCTGTTAAATGTTGAATAATATTCCATTGTATGTATATATCATATTTTATTTACCCATTCATTTGTTGTTGGACATATAGCTTGTTTCCACTTGTTGGCCATTGTGAATAATGCTGCTAAGAATATGGGTGTATAATGTCTAGTCATGCCCCTGCTTTCAATTCTTTTGGGTATATAACCAGAAGTAAAATTGTTGGATCATAGGGTAATTCTGTGTTTAAATTTTTTATTTTATTGTTGACAGTATTATAAATGTCTCCCATTTTCTCCCTTTTTGCCTCCCTCCACCCAACCCCTGTCACACTCCAAGTCTTCCCCATGCTATTTTCTGTGTCCATGGGTTATGCATATATGCATGTATGTTCTTTGGTTAATCTCTTCCTATCCCCTCCCTCTGGACCTGTTTTTATCATCAACTTATTTTGTTCATTAGATTCCACATATAAGTAAGATCATGTGATATTTGTCTTTCTCTAACTGGCTTATTTCACTTAGCATAAAGACTCCAAGTCCATTCATGCTGTCTTAAAGGTAAGACCTCCTTCTCTTTTACCGCCATGTAGTATTCCATGGTGTAAATGTACCACAGTTTTTTTATCCACTCATCTACTGATGGGCACTTGGGCTGTTTCCAGATCTTAGCTATTGTAAATAATGCTGCTATGGACATAAGAGTGCATATATTCTTTCTGATTGGTGGTTCAGGATTCTTAGGATATATTCCCAGAAGTTATGTTTAAAATTTTAAGTATTCACCATATATTTTCCACAGCAGCTGTACCATTTTACATTCCCACCAGCAACTCACAAGGGTTCTCATTTCCCCACATCCTTACCAACTCTTGTTATTTTCTATGTGTTTGTATATTAAATAATAGCCATCCTAGTGGGTATAAAGTGTCATCTCATTGTGCTTTTGCTTTGCATTTCCCTAATGATTAGTGATGTTGAGCATCTTTTTATGTGTTTATTGGCTATTCGTATATCTTCTTTGGAAAAATGGCTATTCAAGTCATTTGCACATTTAAAAAATTGTGAAGTTAGGTTTTTTGTTGTTGAGTAAACCTTAGGAACTTTACATTCCATCCCTCTTTCTTCTCCTTAATGAAATATAGTCATATATGGATATGTTTGTTAAAAGAAGAGAGTAATTTAAGCGGGTGGCGGATTCCTGGAAGAGAGAGCACCAAGGTTCTCATTGCATAGGATTATATCCTACTTCCTCAGCATATGAGGCCCTTTCCAACCTGGCCCCATCTCCCTGTCCAAACTGATTTTCTGCCCTGACCAGCCCAGAGCTCCACTGCATTCATTTATCTGCCCAAATAACTTTCACACCTCCAGACTTTTGTAGAACTCATCTTCCCTGTGAAGACTTCCCTGCTCTGCCTCATTTGTTCTTATGGTATATCAGTTGTTTGTTCGTTCATTCATTCGTTCATTTATTCATTTATTTATTCAAGAAATATTCATTGAACTGTTGGTGGGAATGCAAGCTGCTGCAGCCACTGTAGAAAACAGTATGGAGTTTCCTCAAAAAATTAAAAATAGAACTGCCTTTTGAACCAGCAATCCCACTTCTGGGAATATATCCTAAGAATCCCGAAGCACCAATCAGAAAGAATATATGCACCCTTATGTTCATAGCAGCGTTATTTACAATAACCAAGATCTGGAAACAGCCCAAGTGCCCATCAGTAGATAAGTGGATAAAAAGCTGTGATACATTTACACAATGGAATAGTATGTGGCTGTAAAAAATAAGGAAATCTTACCATTTGTGGCAGCATGGGTGGACCTGGAGATTATTATGCTAAGGAGAACAGTATAGTGTTAGCTAGAGGGAAAGGGGGTAGGTAGAGGTGGGCAAAAGCTTCCATAATGCAGATCCTCTCCTCACAAGGAGTAGTTTGCAATTAGGAGGTGGTTTTCCTGCACACTGGAGGGTGGAAGAGACTGCTTGAGGCAGTGGGCACGTCATGAAGTGTGCAGATTATGTTTGGTTGAGTTGTACAGTTGCAGCCTGTATGATTTTGTGAACCAATGTCACTCCAATAAATTCAATAAAAAAGGAAATGTTCATTGAGCACATACTGTTGCCAGTGTAAAAATTCATAAACAGAAATTTCACTTAAAATGAAGTCTGGAGGCTAGAACTCATAAAAGTGTCACTCAATGCACACTCCTGACCCCAACAGGAAGACATGTACCTTGCATCTAGAACTGGCAGTGATACTAGTTAACTACCTCATTAGAAGAAAAGATTCCTCCTTGCCCAGTAACAGCTCAGCCAATGGGAGACTGCCATACCTAGCGAACGAAAAGTCACTATACTTTTAACTTTCAGTTTCCTCTGTCAACATAAAAACATTCAAACCTGTAAATAATTTTTGTGAGTTTATTTGAGCCAAACTGACGACAAATGCCGGGAAGCAGAACCTCAACGAATTGAGATAATGCTCTGGAGAATGGCAGGTTATATCTATATTTATACATTGCAATCAAAAGAAGGGACCTAGGTGCGTTACATGAAATCCATTGGTGATAGACTAGAGAGGCGGGAGAAAGCGGGGGTGGGGTGGGTGGGGTTCCCCCTAGGATTGGATAAAAAGTAAAATGTTAGACACATACTTAGGTGGGTGCAGGAACAATTAACATGATAACAATGAAAGAATTTGTGGTATATGTCCTGGTGCCCAGGCACATTAGGTTGTGCCCCAAGGGGTCTAGAATCTAGTAAAAGGGAAGTTACAAGTTACACAGACATTTCAAGGGTATGTTATCATAGATGCAAAAAGACAGATAGGCTCAGTTAAGGTGAAGGTTGACTTTCTCAGTGAAGATACCAGCCTAGGATGTAACTACCCACCATAACTGCTTTTAGTTAAAGTTTAATTTCAGACCATCCTTTGTGGTTCCTTTAGGTCCCTGAGTTTGTAAGACTGCTATGCAGGCCTTCCCTGAGCTCCTCAGGTTAGAGTGTTGTCCCTTCTGTCCACACCTCCAATGGACTGCTCACTCACAAGCCTATTCCAAGTCTTTAAGAGTGTTCTTCTCTTTCTTTGGACTCGTGTGTGGCCCATCATTAGACCATATGTTCCAAATGACAATTCTTTGTTCTTCCCAAATAAATGCCTTTTGCTGGAGAAATATCTGGCTGCCTATTTGTTTAAGGTCCACACCAGGAACAAAGCACAGTGCCAGAGACTGGGGATTCAACAGTCAATGAAGCAGTTGCTGCTTTCAAGGAACTCATGTCTAGTGGGGGAAATGGATAAGTTATCTGTCAATTACAATTCACTGTGAATAAGAGCAAATGCAAGTAGAGGGTGAGGAAGATTATTTTCCTGAGCTGATAGCTGGAGTTAGTATTTGTATACCGTTGTGAACATTCTCATCTACTACAAATTAAATGTGAGCTTGTGTTTTATTATTTTTACTAGAGGCCCGGTGCACGAAATTCATGCACTCGAGGTGGGGGTGGAGGGGTCCCTCAGCCCAGATTGCAAGAGGGCACAGGCCAGGATGAGGGACCCCACTGGTGCACAATTGGGACTGGGGAGGGATGCGGGAGGTTGGCCAGCGGGGGAGGGACCGTGGGAGGGCTCCAGGGCATGTCTGGCCCATCTCACTCAGTCCCGATCAGCCAGACCCAGCAGCAGGCTAACCTACCGGTTGGAGCATCTGCCCCCTTTTGGTCAGAGCACGTCATAGCGAGTGGTTGAGCAGCCTTAGCATATCATTAGCATATTACGTTTTGATTGGTTGAATGGCTGACTGGACGACTGGACACTTAGCATATTAGGCTTTTATTATATAGGATTTTTATATCCCTTAATGGAGTCATTTGTAAACAGCCATCAGCTGGCTTCCATATTGCACATCCTCTCCTCCCAAGGAATAGTGTTGCAATTAGGAGGTGGTTTTCCTGCACACTGGGGCATCTGAAGGCTGCAATTCAGACTGTGTATGTTCAGGCAAGCATGGAGGGAAGTGTCTGGAGGCTTGTAGGCCTAATCCCTCCCTGACTGGGCTTACTGCAAGTGTACATGTTTGTGGATGGGCATGAAGAGTTATGGAAAATCCATTGTCCATCCTGGCATCATGCACAGAGTGTGTCTGGCACAGAGCAGGAGCTCAATAAATGCTTTTGAAATTATTGGACCCCATGTATCATGGAGGAAATTTTATCTCCTTTACCAACAATGAACCCATAGTCTAGGGCAGGAGGGAGTAGAGCAGTTTGAAAGGTGAATCATCATATCGAATTTGATTCAGAAGGAGCATATGGTGAAGTATTTGTTGCTTTTTTTGAGAAACAGGTTGCTTCTCTGGGCTTTGGCAATCCTAGAGGAAGGTAAAGTGGGCCCTACAAAAAAGGGGAAGGGAAAGGGCTGTGGGAGCAGGAAACTTGGGAGGGACAGGCCAGAGGGGCCAGACCCATTGTTACAGGGAGAGATTTACACTTGAATGCAGGGTTTAACTAGGAGCAGGGAAAGGACACTTCTGGGGATTACTGAAAAGGAAGAATGAACCAAGTATGGATTTTGAGGGGAAAAGAAGAAAAAGGATTTACGATATTGGTTTTAGGATTTAGAAGGGAGGATTTAATTTGGAAGATAAGGGCTTTACTGTTAGATATAGTGACAATTAAACACTGAAATCAGACAGTCTGAATTGCAACCTTCAGATGGCCCTTCAGTGTCCCAGTGGGAGGGTAAACCACCTCCTAATTGGAATACTACTCTGTGAGGAGAAGATGTGCATTATGGAAGCTGATGACTATCTATAAATGAGTCTGTTTGGGGCAAAACTCCCCTTTTAGCTAAAATCTGTTACTTAGAGGATTATTTATTCAAAAGTTTGAAATAGCTCCTTCCCTCCCGCTGTCAGGCTCTGCTGCCTTCCCGTCATCAGCACCACCAGCAGGATGAGAGGTCTGAAATCTGAGTGCAGGAAGCCACCAGCCCATTGAACAAGTGATAAATCACTTCTAAATGCATACTGAGCAGGGATTTGTGAGATCTCCTAAAACACAAACAAAACTCTGGTTGGGTCTGCCCTTCCTGGTGCCCGAGTCATCGGGTCTTGTGGGGGACATCAGGAGGCTTGCAGGCCTAACTCCTTCCAGATTGGGTTTAGCATGTGCACGTATCTATGTGCAGGCAGGAACGAGGCTTTCTGAGACCCAGCGCTGATCCTAAAGAGTGCTGGACCATGGGGAAGCGAGCATAGTTACCTGGGTGAAGGCTGGAAGCAGCCTTGGCAATTTGCCTCCCTGTGTGATAGGAAATTTTGGCACCTCCTTCTCCCACCCCTGCTGCTAATGGTTGTTCAAGGTTCATTATTCATGCAAAAGCCACTTGGCTGTGCCCCAATGGAGAGGAAGACCTGGGTAAAACCCTGGATCTGCCTGTTAATAGCCCTGAGGTTGTGGACAAGGTGCTTAAGTCTCTACTTTGGTTTTCTTATTTGTAAAAGTGAGAGAGTGTTATTGAGAGGAATATGTAGGACAATTTTTATAAAGTGCTTGGTACCATGTGCCACCCTCAATGGCTCGCACATAGTAGGTGATTTACAAAGGGGGAGCTGCAATGCTCACTATCAATGGCAGTGATGCCACACAGTCAGGTGTGCAAGGATGTAAAATGTTTTTGTATACCTCAATTTATTTTAAGCCTCTATTCAGATTGCCAGGAAATTTATTCTCCAGCAATTCAGAATCTCAGCCCAGTGGCCTCGTGGAGGAGATCTGATCACTGGTCTCTGCGCCGCATGCCTGCTTCCCCTTCCATGTTCCCATCAACCTCCTGGGCTTCTGTCAGCAAAGATGGAGGCTGCATTTTCTCCTCCCATCTTCAAGGCCTCTTCAGATCTGCCTTTTATGTGGTTATTTCTGCTCTTTTCTTGGACAATTGGAAAACCTGCCTGTTCCCCACATCATGCTGGGAGTGTTGAAAGGCTCTCTTGGACTGGTTGTCTACAGTCCCCACCCAGCCACCCCAGGCTACCACGGACTACAGTGTTGGCTTCCCCTGGCAAGTGCTTCAACCTATAGAATCCCTGGAGGGGGGGTGGTCTTCATTGGGCCCCCACTCCACCTGCCTGGGGCTGTGGTGGAGATACACCCCAGTGTCCTAGACCTTTACCGCCCCTTTGCCTGCACACATTTTCTGTGAGACTGTTAAGACAATAGCTTTCTCCTGAGCGTTTGGAATGCAAAAATCTTTGCCTTTACACTCAGCTGTGAGTTTCAAATTTGAAACTCCCAAATCAAGAATTGACTTTTTCTTTCTCTCAGCATTTCTGTTGTGCCATCCATTTCCTGAGGCACTTAGTGTGGGATTCGGAAGTGTGTGCCTGGGGAGAGAGGGGTGGGTAGAGGGAACTAGGGTATTTCAGGGCATGAGAACCTTGGTTAAAATCTCAAAATATTTCTCCACTACACTGCTATTACTATATGCATCCTCCACACAGTTCTAGCCCCATGGGGCTGAGTTGCAGATTGATTTGCTTCAGTGTTGGAGCATTCAAGGATGATTTCGTTTTGACCTATTGTTGGTCAAATAAAAAAAAAAATTAAAGAGGCAGATAGCGAAGCCAAGAAGAAAGTTTGACACAATTCCTGGTCCGTTTAATGGGGAGCTAAATGCAGCTCTGGCCTCATTCTGTGTTTTGGTCTCTCAAAGGTCAGGCCACTTGATCTGTTTTCCTATTTCCTTGTTCCACAGTCCGTCATTGGATGCTTGGCTGCCTAGGCAACAGCATTCAGGGCAGCTCTCAGCAACCTGTGCCTGGAGAATGTTTCAAGTTCCATGCATGGAGCATTTTGTGTAATCTGGGGTGCGTTCTTAGTCTTCTTATTGTCAGTTTATAGCCTTGTGCTGACTCAGAGAAGCTGCTCAGACCCATTTGTGTATCTTTTGGGGTATGGGATTTGAGAGGAAAGAGTTATCTATATTTCAGAGATGTTATCACAATCATGTTCAAGGGACCATACTGATGCTGGTGGCATCTCACTGTGTCCCCTCCCTTGTAAGTGTCTGATCAATGTTCTTTTGAACTGTACTATGTTGTCAGCTGGGCACTTGGGACTTTCACTTGCATAGCAACCACAGGAAAAATGCAAGCAACAATATTTATATGTCTGCACAGATTCACCAGCTATGATAAAACGAGATTTGTAGGATTGAATTATGGAAGCAATACTAAAAAGTTCGCCACTACTGCCACCACCATCACCACCAGTAATAACAATAGTTGCATTTATGAAACAACTCTTTTGTGCCTGGACTGAGCTAGATTCTTTTGCTTGTTTTTTAAATTTTTATTGATTTCAGAGAGGAAGGGAGAGGGAAAGAGAGATAGAAACATCAATGACGAGAGAGAATCATCCATAGGCTGCCTCTTGCACACCCCCTACTGGGGATCAAGTCTGCAACCCAGGCATATACCCTGACCTGGAATCGAACCAGTGACTCCTTGGTTCCTGGGGTCCTTGCTCAACCGCTGAGCCACACCTGGCTGGGCCTGAGCTAGATTCTTTACGTATGTTATCTCATTTAATTTTTCCCAACAAGCCTAGAAGGCAGGCACTGCTCTCCCATTTTATAAATAGGAAAATGAGTTCAGAGAGATTAAATGTTTTGTCCTTGGTTACATAGAAGGTGAGTGGAGCAGAATTTGAACCCAGATCAGTCTGACCTCAGCATCCTTGCCTGTTAGGCTAGGATGGCACCATGCTGGCATGATTGCTGAGCATCTTATTGGCATTGCTGAATCCCTAGCATTGGTCCACGCCTAATGCATAGAAGGTGCACAAGCACACTTACAAGAAAATGATCAATTGCTCATATTGGAAATTAATGCTGTGTTCTGCAGTGTTTCATTTCTGCTCTGGAAAAAAGTTATGTAATAGGTGCAGGTCCTTCCTGTTCCAGAAACCATCAGTTCTTCCTCAGACCCACCCACATATCTCCATACCACCTTTACTTCCTGGTTTGGCTCACAATCATCCCATATCAGGATACTGAGGCGGTTACCCAGCTCATCTTGCTGATGCTTGTCTTTTGTTTTCCTCTAATTTAGGCTCTACCCAGTAGCCAACGTAATTATTCTAATCTAGACATCTGCTCACAACCCTTCAGAGATTCCCCATGAGCTACAAAGTTTGACTCCTTCACATGGCCTTTACGATTTCTCACAATCTGATGCCTCCTGCTTCTAGGACCTCATTCCTCATCATCCCTCAGGTCCACGCTCTGCATCTTAAGTACACCTTCTTATGCCTACTTCTGGGCCTTTTCACGTGCTGTTCCTTTCACTTAGGACACTGCTCTCCTTTGCCATTTACCTGGCCAACTTCTACTCATCCCCTACATCTTGGTTTGTATATCTCCCTCTGAGCAGCTTTCCCTGATGCCCTAAGCCTGGGAAAACGCCCCTTCCATGTGTTCCCACAGTGCCCTGCACTGCCTGCTTCAGAGCCTTGACCAACTCAGTCACACTGTGTTCTCATCACCCTCCTTTCCCACAAGACAGTAAACTCCACAGTAAGTGACAGAGTCCAGCTCTAGGCCTGGCATTGAGTCAGCACTTAATAAATATTTGGTGAAATAATGAAGAGTTGTGTTTAATCTGTTTCGTATAGATTTTTTTGTTTTGTTAATTCTCATATATTTTTCATTGATTTAGTGCAAGAGAGGGGGAGAGACAGAGAGAGAAACATCGATGTGAGAGAGACACATTGACTGGCTGCCTCCCACACATGCTCTGTCCAGGATGGGGATCAACCTTGCAACTGAGACATGCGCCATTGACCGGAATTGAACCTGGGACCCTTCAGTCAGCAGGCCAATGCTCTATCCACTGAGCCAAACTGACAAGGGCTATAAGTCATTTAAAAAAAAAAATAGCCCTAACCGGTTTGGTTCAGTGGATAGAGCGTTGGCCTGGGAACTGAAAGGTCCCAGGTTCGATTCCGGTCAAGGGCATGTACCTTGGTTGCGGGCACATCCCCAGTGGGGAGTGTGCAGGAGGCAGCTGATCAATGTTTCTCTCTCATCGGTGTTTCTAGCTTTCTATTCCTCTCACTTCCTCTCTGTAAAAAATCAATAAAAATATATTTAAAAAAACTAAACAAAAAAATGATATACTATTAAAAAAATAAAAATAAAATAAAACTAAATTAAAAAATATATATGTATATACACTAATAAAAGAGAAACATGCAAATTAACAATCACTCTGCTATGCCCACCAGCCAATCAGGAGGGAATATGCAAATTAGAAGGAGAAAGATGGTGGCCGTCCAGCTGCTCCAGGTGCGGAGTGTCCAGGCAGGGCAGGACACCTGCTATGAGAGGGAGGGTGGGGTGGGGGTGGGGCGAAGGGGTCTACAGGAGCGGCACTCCAGTCACAGCGAAGACAAAGAGTCTGCAGCGAAGCAGCGAAGACAAAGATGGCAGACTCTGGCTGAGTCTGCAGAGAAGGCAGCAGACTTCGGCCGGAGTGAAGGCCTGGGTCCTGGGGGGCCAGAGGAAAACCGGTGCTGGAAGCCAAGGGAAGGAAGGCCTATTGCACGAATCTCTTCATGCAATGGGCCTCTAGTGTGTGTGTGTGTGTGTGTGTGTGTGTGTGTGTGTATGTATATGTATACACACACACACACATATGTAATATTATATCATTGATTATATATATATTATATTATTGATTTCAGAGAGGAAGGGAGAGGGAGAGAGAGAGATCCCACAAGAGAGATCCCACACTGGAGAGCGAGCTCATAACCTGGGCTTTTGCCCTGAACTGCCCTGACTAGGAATTGAACCGTGACCTCCTGGTTTGTAGGTTGATGCTCAACCACTGAGCCATACAGGCTGGGCTATAAGTCATTTTTGAATCCGAATAGCCTCCTGAAAGTTTGGGCTTGGGAGTGTCATTATACTTGGGAGTAACCCTTTCAAATCAATGAATTAGAGATGGGTTCAAAAGTCCTTGATTCAGTCTTTCAAGAACTGTGGGGAGGCCTTTGTTAGATTATGGGGGTTTAACTATTCAGATTAAAAAAGGTAAGAGATGCAAAATGTCATTTTAAAGCACAGACCCACGGACTCTACAAGTGCTCTCTTTTACTAAATTGGGTTGTGACTAACATTAGACAATAGAGGAAAACCACATTTTAACCTGCTTAATGAATACTCCCATTAGCATTTCACCAAATGTTAAAGAATAGAACTACATCTCCTTGTTGCTTTCTCACTTCCTTCCTGTCCCAGTCAGGACTTAAGCTGCTGAAAAACGTCTGTTCTGGCTTTTCCTTTTCAGAGGAATTGTCAGGGCCTTGAAAAGACTCTGATTTGCAGACTCTCTCCTGCAGTGGAAGGACCAGATGGGACTATTGACGACATGGGGGAGCTAAGAGTTCTAGTCTCTTGGCTCTTATCCTTACTCTCATACAATTCCTCGCTGGATTTTCATACCAATTCATGCTCTCCATGCTTTTTCCTCCTGCACACCCCTGGCTCTTGATCCAGGGATTATATTTGGCAGTGCAGGTTTCCCAGGCATCAATATTTGTGTGCATTTGCAGGGCTTTCTCAGAAAAGGCTCAGATCTGGGCTGCTATTTGAGTAAAGGCCATGTTTATATCCATTCCCACCGGTTCCACTGCTGCTGACACAACCTCCCCCTCCCTCCCTTCCTCTCCATCTCAGACTCTTTGAGGCCTGGGCACTGCACTCTTGCCTGAGCAGAAGGTGAGCAAACAGCTGCATTTAGGGGGGTGTCTGTAGTGCCATCTGCCACATCCACAGAGGTTATTGGGATAAACTGATTTGCTAGACAAAATGGTTAACAACTCATAAATAAAACTTAGAAAAATTCTGAAAGGGATGTGGGTACAACTCTTCTGAGGCCAGAGCCCTTGTGTTCCTTTCATTCCCCTCCCCTTCTCCCACCCACCAAATATACCCCATCTACGCCTTGGTTCCCGTAGGAGGCAGCTGCCCTCAGGCTTGGGGAGAGACCCCTTTTTATTTTTAAGGTTGTGTGTGTGTGTGTGTGTGTGTGTGTGTGTATGAAGTATAACATATTAACAGAAAAATTCAAAGCATACATATAAGTAAAACCATGTGTAGCCACCTCCCTCAAGTCAAGAAATAGAATATTGCCTGTACCTCATATATGACTCCCAACCCCATCACAATTCCTTCCTTCCCTCAGACATATTCACACTATACTGAATTTTGATAATAATTTCCTTGCTTTATGTTAATGTATACCACACTCAAATGCATCCTAAAACAATAGGGTGGTGTTGGATGTTTTTGATATTTTAATGATTTTGAACATTATCAAAATGGAATCATATTTTGCATGCTCTTTTGTCTTTCATATTGTTTTTGCTCAAGATTATGATGACTCATTTTCATTGCTGCGTAATAACAATGGTAAAGGCATTGATTGCCTTTACCACAACTTATTTACCCACCCTACTGCTGATGGGCATTTGAGTTGTTTCGAATTTGTGGTAAATGTGTACCACGCTACCCTTGAGCATTCTAGCCTATGTATTCTGGCACACGTTGGCATGCATCTCTGTAGGGCACATTCCTCAGAGTGGGGTTGCAGGGTCACAGGAAATGGACATCTTCAACTTTCCTAGATGATGATGTGCAGATTTCCAAAGTGGTCGCTCCAATGAACAGGTTTCTCAGCAGAGTATGAGTTCTAATGTGCCGCACATTAGACCAATACTTGGTCTTGTCACCTATTAGTCTTTGAGGCTAATGTCTTTTCTTCAAGGTTGGCCCAGTGAGTGGCAAGAGCACCCTTGTTAATGGCTTCCATATGTTCTTGGAGCGAGAAGGGGCTTCCAGTCATCTCCCTCAGGCACAGATGGCAAAATGGCATAGTGGGATGCTCATCCATACTAAACACAGGCAGTAGGTGGCTCCTCAGAGAGAAGTTATCTTCTCTCCTGGCTGATTTGCTCTCCTCTTTTGGAATACACTATCAGTGCTAACAATGGCAGTCAGACTCCCAGAGCCATCTGGATGGCTGGGGCTGCTGTGGGAAGGACATCTGCTGGCGGTGGCATAGGAAGAAAGACGAGGCAGGACTAGGCACGACCCAGGGGCTGCTCACTTGTGTGAACCTGATGCCTAAAGCCGGTTCCACACAAAACAAAAAGGCTTCCTCACTCATTTCATTTGCTCAAGAGGAACCACCCGTGGTCACCGTGGGAGTTCCTAAAGGAAGGAGGTGGTAATTATTCCTAGTTAACGGACCCAGCCCGATCAGCCCAGCTTTTCATCAGGTTCAAGTTCAGCATTGGTTGCTGTCGCTGCTCTTGTTAAGCCTCCTGTATAAAATTGGACAGTGTAACCTAGCTTCTGTGCTGTTGTGAGAGCAAAATGTGAGAGCTCTTTGAAAATGATCAAGGTATTTCAGTCTAGAGTCACAGATTCCTGGATGAGGACCTTGCTATAGAGACTTTCAGGAGGAATTGTGGTTTTAGGTAAAGTTTCTCCCTCTAAGACCCAACCCTCCAAGGATGGTAGTAGCAAAGGGAAGAGTTTCCTTGGCGGTGGGAGGGGGGGTGGGGGAAGGGAAGACTGAACCTTGCTTCATACTCTGTTCTCCTTCTTGGTTAGTTCTACTTAACTATTGGTGGGGGCGGGCGGCGGGGTGAGAAATGGGAGTTAAACTCACATTTAACTGGAGTTTGTGACAATTAAAGAAAAACAGGTAGAAATGGAGGAAAAAACACCCATCATCACCAACTAGATGATTTGGTTCTCAGGCAGGGTTACCCGTCCTCCCTTTCAGCTCCTGTCTCCTCCCTGTTTATCACCTGTCTGTATCAGCGTGGCAGAGGCCCTCTTTAAGCCTTAGTCTCATCAGAATGACCTACAATGGGTCCTCTAAGACACCTAGTTAGCTGGGGACTGTCTTGATTTACACCTATTGTCCCAGCATAGTTACTAATAAGTGCCACTTTTA